>NW_017729018.1:5918283-5931020 GCF_001723915.1 Gavialis gangeticus | reverse complement strand
GTTTCAGGCTGGACATAAGGAAGAATTTCTTTACTGTCTGAGCCCCCAAGGTATGGAATAGCCTGCCATCGGAGGTGGTTCAGGCACCTACATTGAACGCCTTCAAGAGAAATTTGGATGCTTGTCTTGCTGGGATCCTGTGACCCCAGCTGACTTCCTGCCCCTGGGGCAGGGGGCTGGACTCGATGTTCTGAGGTCCCTTCCAGCCCTAATGTCTATGAAATCTGTGACCAAAGGCACTGGAATCATCTTCAGACTGAGGAAGACGTATTGCAATGATTGATATTGGGAAGCTTTTATTGGCACCATAGAGGCCACAATTTTTCACAACTGACTGGTGATTTTGAAGGCCTCCATAGTAGGTTACTCAATATGAGACCTCTTAAGCATTTTTTGTTTTCAGAGTTCCAAGTTCCCATCCTTTGAGACAGGTTCTTCCAGTCTGTGATCTTCCACTAAGGTGCCATGGCATCCTGGGGTGCTGTGAGATCCTTTTAAAGATGCTAGAGGGTTTCTTGCAAGCAAACACCCGCACATGGTTCACAAGCTAGTCCCAGAGATTTCAAACAGGAATCCATAGTATGCAAAACATTCTGACCTTCTGTGGTCTTTTCAAGTTCTTTTCAGCAGAATAATGGCTCTGGTATTTTTCTGTAAAAATAACCAAGTAAAAAAAACCAAGAAAGCTCAGACCCAGCATTTTCTAATGGGGGTCTTGAGTCTAAAGAGGTGGAGAACTTCTGTGCTAGATGGACTTATGCAAGTCAAAGAATCCACAATCTGCGATCTCTTCTGAACAGCCTTGGTCTCTCCTTATTTTTAAATTGGAAGCTTACATGCTGCACGAGTGAATGTATTGGCCCCACTGCCCAGGGTGAGATGCAAGGCTGGGAATAGATCCTTTGATGTCTGTGTGTGATATATTTAACAATCACCTTCCCTCTCTGGCTTGAGGTACATGTAACCTGAATATGGATAAGGACAGAAAGGCCTAGGAGACAGGATTCACTTGGGTAGAATGAGTTGGGGAAGAGCCTGGCTTGTTGGAGACCATGTGATTTCTTGATTTTGTAGCGGGGGCTTTTAGACTTAATGGGGATTGGGGTCAGGGGTTAGAGCAGTCGTAGCAGTCTGCTCACTCAGACACTGATCCATGGAGATGTGCCTTTGCCAGCTTCTTGGGCCTGCTGCTCCTTAGCAGCAATGTGCTCCATCTTCCGCTGCTGCTGCCAGCCAGAGTCCCATATCCCAGTGGCTCCCAGCACACCCCATTGCTGGTGACCAAAGCCCCTGGTGTTGAACTACCTCTGCTTCTGTTGAAGTCACTGGTGAAGCTCCCATTAACCAGCACTGCCCCCTTGGAAATCTAACCCTAGCTGCCCCCTGCTCATGAAAATCAGTGGGACTTTAACCATCTGCTTCAACAGAAGCAGGACCAGGCACTCCAGGATCAGCCTGTTGGATGCAGTAAGAAGGTGGCAGGGTGGGTCCAAGGAACCTGTGTGAATGAGGCAGAGTGGGGCTCGGGAGAAATGTTCCCTGTGGAAGCAGCTTGGCTGCCTTTTGGTAATGGTCTCAGATCTCTTCAGTGCCTGGGAAACACTAACCCTGGTGCTGTGCAGGTCACCCTGTCCCAGCACAGCTTCCTCCTCTTTAACCTACTTCGAGGTTTCAGCCGTGTTCAGCAGTGTGACACTGCTCAACAGCTTTTGCTGCCACTGGCAACAAGGGCCATGGTGAAGATAAGTCCAGTGTTTGCGCACAGCCCTGGAGCTCCCGGGTGCTGCCGTATCATAGATGTTTGCTGTTACAACACCCCTAGGAATGTGGTGGGGCCATATGCTCCTTTTGAGCCCGCTCCAGACCCCTAGGTTGCGTGGTGTCCTGAGTGGGGGGCTGCCTTCTTCAGCTGTGCCTTGAACAGTGGAATAAACCGTGTGAGGGGGTGTGTAGAACTTGGCTGGGGACTCGGGGACTTGGGTGTAAGGAGAGGGCGTTGCTTGCAAGTCTGTTCACACCCAGCACCCGGATGCGGCTGCCGTTCTGCAGTGTGGTCAGTTGCTGCAGGGGCAGCATGCTGGACTTGTCAGGACACCTGGGTTCTCTTCCTGGCTGGCCTGCTGGCTTTGACAAAGCAGCTTTTCCTCTCTGCCTCAGTTTCCCAACCTCCTGTGGGGGTCACACTGCTGTTTAAAACACCTTTGAAAAGCCTCAGGTGTGTAAGAGCCAAGCCAAGCAATTGAGGGGCAAGCTCTGTGGCTCTGGTAGCTGGGGGCTGTGCATGTGCAGACCCACTGGTATCTGACGTCTAAACACTTCCACCCCCCTCCCACTGACCTGGAGTCCACCATGGCTTGTTCCATGAAGTCTCTGTCCCCAGCCCTCCCACAGGAAGCCAGCCTGGAGCTTTGGAGCTGAGGGCAGGAGCCCAGCTTTTATCAGAAACCTGCTGGTCCAGATGCAGGCAAACCAGCCAGGTGCCACAAGTGAGAGGGAATATCCAGCTGGAGCCCTCTGCTTCTTGGCAGCAGCCAGAGTCACGGCTTCCTATCAGTCAGGCTGTCCCCATGGTCCCTCTCAGCACATTAAGCAGGCACTTTGGTGCCCTGTCTGACCCTTTTCTTGGGCATCAGTGGTGGTGTGAGCCTGCCTCTTGCCCTGTGGTGCCCTCTCCCAGCCTGCTGGTCCCTGCCTAACTCTACCTTGTCTCTGGCATCCCCTGCTCAGGCTTTGACTGCCGTTGCGGGAACCTGTTCTGCGCTATCCACCGCTACTCGGACATGCACAGCTGCCCATACGATTACAAGGCAGAAGCGGCTGAGAAGATCCGCAAGGAGAACCCCATCATCATGGCTGAGAAGATCCAGAAGTTGTGAGGGCCCCTGAGCAGCAGAAACCCCAGCACTCCTCACCCCTGGACAGAAGGGGCTTCATGCCAGCATGGGAAAGGCGCCCTGAGGCGCAGCCACTCTAGACCAGAGACGCTGGCCCCCTCCCCTCCATGCCCTTCCCCTTCTGGCCACTGCTCAGCCAACCCACCATTGCCCCATTTTGAAAGGGACCTGCCCAGTTCCTGCTACTGAGAGCTCTGGACTCAGCCTCCCTTAGGGCTGCAGCTCCGTGGTTTCTGGACATCCTGATACTTGCCGTGGGCATCAGTGAGACGCTGCCCCCTTCACCCTGCAGCAGTTGAGACTGGGGTCTGGGGGAGCCTCAACACCAGTCCCTGGATTCTCTTGCCATCAGGTTGCAGGGAAAGGATTGTGCCCCTTCGGGACCTGACTTTCTCCTCTGCCCTTTGAGGCACCATCATTGTGGCAGCAGAATTGCTCACGGCAGAGCCTGGCACTGCAGCCTGTGGATATGGCTGTGACCCTCCAGCTCTGGCCACAAACGAGGAGCATTACAGACATGCGAGTACCCCCCACCCTTCCCGACTGGCAGTGGGGCCCATCAGCGGGTGCTGCTCTCAGTAGTCAGGCTGAACTGGGGGCCTCATTGCCCCAGCCCCCTCATGTGCTGGCCTTGCCTGGGCACAATGTGGGCCAGTCTTGAGCAATGGCAGTTGTAGCACAATTGGAGCACCCCCCCCTCCCCCTTCAGTCTGTACCTTCTGCCTTATTGTATGATTCTCTCTTATCAGGGTTGTGCGCAAAGCTCAGACCAGCAAACCTCCTCCCCCTTTGCTGCACGCATGCAAATCTCAGAGGTCCGACCCCACCCCAGCCTCACTGATATTCAGTGAGATCTTCTCCTTAGTGAGCATAGACACTGCACTGACCCTCACCCCACCCCCTTCCTTCCCAGGGCTGGATCTGCAGCCCTTATGTGTGGTGGAGCTGTGGATCTACTCCCAGTGTTATGGCAAATGCACCTGGTAAGGACCTTGCATCGTTCAGGGCTGTCCCCGGGATGGATTGACACCTGGCCTTCCTCTTTGCTGCTGGATCCTCAGCAGAGATGCTGGGTCTGGGCTCTGTGGGGGGCAAGGGGACTCTGAATAGGCAGGATCAGACCCTCTGTCAGTCTCTGAGGCTCAGAGGGAGTGAAATCCCCTCCACTGACATTCTGAGACCCTGCATCCCCCTTGCACTGGTGCTGAGGCAGGGATGGGCCCTGCTATCTGCAGTGAGGACTTCCCAGCCTCTCCCTCCCCGGGGGCATCTCCCATATTGAGAAGGGGCTTGGATTAGAGCCCTGGGAGGGGCTCTTGGGCCCTTGTTCAGAGCTGAACAAGCTGAAAGCACCAGGGGGTTTTAGAGGCTGGGCAGATTAGAGTGAGCAATTCTCACTGATTGACCAAAGCAGGGAGATGCATCCCAGGAGAACAGCTGCCAAGGCCTCCACCCCACTTTATCTCCCCTGAGTCACTGCTTCCTTAAGTAGCTGCAGAGAACAGTCGGGCTCTCTGGGCTGAACCTTCAGCTGACCAAGCTGCCATAGCTCCCCTGGGCAGAGACAACACCCCACATAAGGTACTTGTGTCAGGCATCCCAGTAGGGTTCAGATCTCAGTGCCAATCCGCAGTAGACCTCTCAGTTTCAGAGTGCGGGCTGAGCCTGTTCCTGTCGCTGCAGTCCTGCCTGCATTGCTCCATGGATCCCAAGGGCATTGCATATGCATGGGATTGCACTGACCCACTCAGCTAGGTCCTTGGCGTAAATGCTGTCTTGGCAGGCACGTGAGCCAGGCCTTCAGCAGGTGCAAAGCAAAATTGGGGCTGTCAGGCAAATGCAGGGCAACCACAATGTCTCTGCAGGGTGAGTAAATTTATGCAGCTGGGCTAGTGGTTAGAATAGGGCCCCCACCCTGCCCTTGCTTCCAGAGCCAGCTGAGCTGGGAGTTTAGCCCTAGTGTTGAAAACTGGGTGCTTTGAGCTCTCTCTGTTGCCCACTTGCCTGTGCCCGTTCTTGCCTGGAGCCCAGCAGAGACCAAATATTTATATAGATAGAGTTTATTTTTGGAAGGGGCTGGCTGGCACCTGGCTTGCATCTGGCCTGCCAGGGTGGATGGCGGGAGACCCACGGCCCTTCCCAGATCACATGCGGTAGCGTTCACGTGAGCCTGGTGGATTCTTCCTGGGGCAGGGGAGGAAAGTCAACAAGGTGAGAAGCCGGCCATTTGCTTCCCTTCCGTTCCTGCCTCCCCCCGACTCTGTTTTGTTCCTTCCTCCTAAAACGACTGATCCCAGAATGTAAATATTAATATATTCTAGTTTGCTTGGCTGGTGTTGCTGCCTCTGTATGTCACCGTGACCGGGAGCATATTTGATCCAGGGGCTGGGAGGAAACAGCCTGTATGTGCAGGCCGAGCTGCTCCCATCCTGCACCGTGGTATTGGCCTCAGTTGCTCCAGCCCTGGGAAGGGCTGCAAGGGTTGTGCATAGGCTGCCTCTGGCATGGGTTTCTCTGGCACATGGACCTGCATTGCCTGGGGCAGCATGGTGCTCCTGGGCTGGTTACAGGCCAAGAGTTTTGAGCAGCCCTAGGCTATGCTGAAGCTGGGCTGTTCATACCCCAGCTCCTGCTCTGCCCAGAGTTATTGGAGGCGGTGCAGTCTGGCTTGGCCCCTGGCAGGGCTTGCTCTGGGTGTCATGGAAGCCATTCAAAGTACCGTGTGCCACATGGAAAAGGGCCAACCCCTACAGCACCCTTGCTAGACACGTTGGGGCTGGAGCTGTGCCCCCTCCTGCACTGCGTGCTGGTGTCATAGACTGAGATCCAGGCAGTGACCTCAGGTGGGCATCAGAGCGCAGCTGCCTTAGCCCTTCGCAGTGGGCCAGGGGATGCGTGAGCCTGGGCCTCTGGGGGTTGTGGGGTTACAGCAGCCTGTGTTTGAGAGCCAGGAGCTGGGCGTCCCAGGGAGGCAGCCCCAGGGGACAGAGTTCTTCAGCAAATGAGGCCCTTGGGGAAACAGTGCACAAGCATGGGGCCTGTCAGCTCCCTTTCCTTCTGTACCAGGGCACTAGTTCCCAAGGACAAAGGCCAGGTTCAGGAAGGGCTTGGCTCCCGCTGCATGCTGGGTTTGCATTGTGGAGGGCAAGTCTGTTGCTCCCCAAGGTGAGGCCTGGGGGTGATTGTTGATTGCTCTCAGTGGAGCTATGCTGAGCACAGACTGCAGCCATGATGGGATGAGCCCACTGGGGACTTGGGAGCTTGTGTGCTCTCCAGGACAGGTTCGCTGTCCTTGGCACCCAGACTCACCCGTGAGGGGTGGCTGCTGCAGCCCTGAGCCTTGCTGCCTCTGTTTAGGGCCAAGCCAGCACAGCGCTTCCTATCTGGGTGGGCATCTTGCATGTGTACGTGAACTCACTGCTCTTGAGGTCAAAGGCCTTCGCTGCTTCACTTTAGGCCCTGTGAACTGCTTGTTAGGCCTGTACGAATAGGGAACTATTCGATTCAGATTTGGATTCAGCAGATTTGGATGCCAGAGATTCGATTCAGAGATCTGAATCATTTTTCTGATTCGATTCAGCCAAATCGCTTTGGAAGATTTGGAGCCGATTTGGAGATTTGGCCATAGAGTACAATGGAGAATCAATGAAATATCTATAACTTTGTTGTCTTTTGGCTAATTCAGGTGAAACTTGCAGGGATGGTAGCCTCTGCTGAGAGCATGACGAGTGCCAAGGTTCAAGGTGATAGGTGCAGGGGTTTCTGGGAAACTGCACCTCAAACTGCTGACAAGCAAAACTCATGACATAGGTGATGCTGTGTGTGTGTTAAGGCACGGGGGGGAGGTGAAAACTGCAGGGATGGTAGCCCTTGCTGAGGCCACAAGGCCTGCCAAGTTTTAAGAAAGGTGCAGGGGTTTCTGGGAAATTGCACCTCAAGCTGCGGACAAGCAAAACTCATGACATGAGTGACAGTGTGTGTGTTAAGGCACAGCAGGGTGAAAGCTACAGGCCTCCCAGCCCCTCCTGAGGCCACGAAGTCTGCCACCTGTTAAGAAGATAGGTGCAGGGGGATCCTGGGGCCCTGCACCTCTAGCTGCTGACAGGCAAAACTCGTGTCATGGGTGCTTGTGCAACTGTCTCTGTCTTGGGCCAGAAGCAGTTCCCGGCTCTGTATAGATTCTTTCCTCTCCTTACTTTGTGGTTTTGTAGGTGTTGATCCTTGCTCATTAACTCATTATCTAGTAGCCAGCTACCTTGTATTGAGCTGGTCCCTGAGTGAATCATGATTGATTGGTAATAGCCAGGCCTGCAGGGGACCTCATCCTGCACAGCATACAGCCCCTCTTGGACGATTGCCCCATCACACCGAGGCTGGCGTGGCAGTGCTCATATGGGACACGATGATTCCTGAGTTCTGCGTCTCACTGAGGTTGTAGTTCCTGGGGACCTCATCACTGTGAGTAGCCAGGCCCTTGGAGTTGGTGGGAAGAAGCAGGAAGAGCAGGGAGGCCTGGGCTTGAAGGCCTGAAGCAACCAGAAGAGTGTGTAGTCTGCCCTTAGCATGCACAGGCCTGGCAGTGCCTCTGCTCCTCCCCCACGGAGCTGGGTCACCCGTGCACTGCAGTGCATAGGAATAGCACTGTCATGGGAGATGGGCACCCTTCCCTCCTCCCCGGGCTTCCCTGCTGGTGACGTCGGTCAAGTGACTTGGCAGCTGTGTCTGCTCCAGTGAAGGGAACTAATGCTGGTGACCTGTGGCCTGTGTTGGAGAGCTACAGCACCCGCTGGGGTGATCAGATCTCAGGATTTCCCTGCTGATTCCTAGGCTCAGTGGTGCAACCAGAAAGGGTGGGGGGTGACAGGCAGGATGCAGGCAGAAGCCGATTCCCTGCCCCATGCCTTCTCTTCATGTACTAGCCAGTGATTCCCACTTCAGGGTGGCACCAGGTGCACGCTAGGCTCTGGTTTCCCCCATGTAAGATGAGGAGGAATGCGTGTGTGTTTGGTGGGGGGGGGCAACCCCGGGAGCTTCAGGAGGCCTGTGCTGCAGGGCAAGGCACTGCGGGCACTCACAGGTATAGCTCCGAGCCTCTGAGGTGCCCATGGGGCTCACATCAGGGCTAATGCAGCTTGGGGCTGTCAGCGTGCAGAGAAACAAGCTCAGACTGTGCCCCCCAGCCCGGATGAGTGCAGCCAAGTTTGGGGAGCGCTGATGTGGGTGAGCTAAGGGCCATCTGGGTGAGCCAGGGGCCATCTTGCACTACTGATGGAGCAGCTGCTGGGGGGGACAGGGAGGGGGGCACAGGGGGCTTCTCCCTCATCTCTGCCGTCTGCTCCCCTGGCAGAGCGGGGAAGGGAGCAGAGGAGCCCGCTGGGCTTTCTGCTGAGGGTCCTGCCATTGGGGAGCATGAGGAGGGCAGGAGGACATGTCCAGATCCCTGTCTGAGAGATCAAGGTGGCTCGGACCAATAGCGGATGCTTGCCCAGGACCTGCTCAGATCAGTGTGGCCCAAGGCCCCAGCCTGCATCCCGGCTCTACCAGGAAGGTGCCTGGTTCACCAGAGATGCCAGGGCACACTCTTTTCACCCAGCAGTCCCAGCCCATGAAGGCGTTCCTTCCACCTCTGACAGGCTTCTACAGCCCTCCTCCTATCTGGGCAAGCGGCAGGGTGGGCACTAGATGCCTCTTGCCAGACCAAGCTCTGGAGGTGGCCTAAGGCCTGAGCCTCGATTGCCTGCTTGTGGCAGGACCAGCTTTTCCTGTGGGCTGGCCTCTACAAGTCACCCCCATCCCCTCCCAGGAGCAGGGTGGCACTGGCACTGCCCAGACTGCTTCCCCCCACCCCAGCCCAGCTCCATCCAGCAGCCTCCAACCTTGTTGCAAGACTTGGGGGCTGTTTCTTAGCCCCTCCCAGGCCCAAATCTCTGCCTCACAAACCCACAAGTGAGCAGAAGCAACCTGGAGGGTTTTCAACCTGCCCCAGGGGCCATGTTGTTCAAATCAAGCTGCAATGCATCAGCCCCAGCCTTTTATTAACAATGCCCTGTTATTAATCATTAATACTAATGGCAAGTGGCTTTTCTTAGCACCGGTGGTGGGTAATATTCATCATCCTTAATAATGGAAATTTATTGATGCTGATGGAGTGTCATGGTTCTCAAGGCCTTGTTGCATGTCCTGCGCTGTTTGTTTGGCCCAAAGCCCCAGCTCCTGGTATCCTGGGATCACACGGAGAGGCTCAGCTTTCACAGCATTTCCAGCCCTCCGTTTAGTATGCCAAAGCCAGAGAATGCGATCCCCTCTGCAGACTCGAAACTACTGGCTGCAGATGTGCCTGAGGTGTGATTATTTTTAAAATGCCACAGCTGTGAAGCTTCAGTAAAACGTGTCCTCCACGGTTGGACTGAGCCGTTTGCTCCACTGGCTTTCTACGTCTTCTCTCTCCTGGGACACAAAACCTGAAGAGCTGCTCATCTTAGACAATGGAGGCCACCCCAACCTGCCCGGGGACAGGGCAGCAGCTGCATCTACAACATTACCTGGCATGGAAAATCCCATGACCAGGGTGATGCAATTAAAATGGCACTGTGTAATGGAGGGTTGCACCCTTGTCTGCTTGCAGACAAGACTCCCTACAAGAGCCTCATAGTTAGCTCCCACTGGCCATTCCTGTGGGAGGATATCATCTACACACCAACTTTATGGAAATGGGAGATTCCTTCCTATCTGCAGCTGTACAGCGGAGGGCAAGCGAAACTTGGGGGCAGCTAAACCCCAAGCCCCCAGGCTTGGGCCTGCACGTAGGATGCTGGCCAAAGGATTTGGAAGTATCTGAAGCCCCAGGCTGAGGTGGAGGATACTTGCTGGTAGCGGGGCCACGTATGGTTCTTGGATGATTCAAATGGATTTGGACCTGATTCAGCTGTTTCGACCTGGGACATGAAAATTTTTCCTTAAAAAAAAAAAAAAAAAATCTACACCTTGAGTAAATGGATAAGCAAATGTCCTGATCTGGGAGAATCAACTTGTTGAGGTTTCATATTGTTTTTACAGGAGAACCTGCATTTCAAAGTGCAGCAGGTTTTTTGTCTGGAAAACCCAAATAAGCCCTTCCTGGGGGAGCTTTGCTGTCTTTGAAATGGACTTTTCTAATGGCAAACCTGGTCTAATGGGAAAGGCCTGACCAGGTCTCAGGATAAAGAGCAAGAGCTGGGTGCAACGACCTGGAAGGGTTGAGACTACTCTAACACCATGCCTGGAGCCCCATCAGCAGCTCCCAGTTTCTTTGGGCCACAACCCTAGTTCTGGGCTCCTGATGCAGGCTCTGCTCCAAGTTAACTGCTTGTCTGTGACCTTGCTCATCCGTGACGTGACCCCAAACGGGGCTGTGACTCCTAGTTTGGGAACTGCTGCCCGAGATCCTAGCTGGGAAACGCAGCCGGGGTGGGGGGTGGATTGACCCCTGGGCTTTTGGGGCCAGGCACAAGGTCACCTTGGGCTGTGGTTAAGTTGTGATGTGGGAGACTCCCTGTGCTCCCCTGGCAGCCCCAGGCATCTCAGCACCCTCTCCTGCCTGGAGCACAAAGGTGCCCCTGGAGTCTGCTTCTCCTTTAAAACCCAAAGGCCTTGTGGGGGTGAGGAAAACCTGGGCAATGGGATCCAGCTGTGAGTGATGCTTTCTGAGCCTACAGGGAGCTGGGATTAGCCCCCCAGCTCCAGGGGCAACAGATCCCAGCCCCCCTGAACAGGGCACTCTGTGAGTGGCAGGAGGGGGCAAATGCAGTGCTATCTCTCACGCCAAGCAGATACACCCTGGCTACGGGGGTAAGTGCTGACAGCTCCTCCTTGCTGCCCCAGGCCACCTAGGAGAAACGAGGGGTTGTAGCCATGAGTGTGTGTGTGTGTGTGGGGGGGGGTGTCCAGAAGCGCCATGTCCAGCTGGGCCTGCATTCCTGGAGTTGTGGCTATGGCAGGAGGGTCCCACGGCTTGCAGCAAGGTGTCAGTGCCATCCAGGGTAGAAGGGACCATGGCCAGCTTCCCCAAGCATGGAGCACCCCTGTGGGTGAGCAGCATGCTAGACACACAGGCCGGGCCCTCCCCAAGGGCCCTGATCCTAATGGGGACATGGGGTGGGGAAGGCTCTTCCTTGTGGTCGCCCAGAAGGGTAGGGGTGGGGCAAGGATGGACCCAGGGCTCTACCCACCAGGCCTCATGGCCAAGACATGACAATTCTGGGGGCTGAGGCCCCCTCCGCTGCTGTCCTCAGCACAGGGCTGTTTGTGCTCAGTCGCTCTCCGGGGGCTGTGGCATGTCGGTGGCATCTTTGTCTCTGACCTTTCTCTGGGAGCCCTGCAATGACAGCCGCTTCCCTGCCAAGGCTGCGGGCGATCCAGTCAGTCCCCTGGGTCCTGATCTGGAAGCCGCCTCAGACCTGACTCCGAGTAAGACCCGGCTGATGGCAAGGTGGAGCCCACCTGCTGCCAGCAACCAGCCTGCTGCCGAACCTGGCCAGGGGCAGACTGCTGCCCTCCGTGCAAAGCATCCTGGGGCTGTGAATCATCAACCAGAGTGAGGAGGGGCTTGGCATAAACTCGCCCCCACCCCGCCCGGCTCCCGGGGCACTGAGGCTGGGCCAGCAGATGTTTGCCATGCACTTTGAGGTCTGGGGTGGGAGGAAGGCCCCGCCTGGCTCCACTGATGCTGTTTGCTGAGGGTGTTTCCTGGCTGGAGATCCCAGCCTGCTGGAAAAGCCCTGCATTGTCTCCCTGCCAGCACTAGCTGGGCCTGGCTGGGGCAGCGAGTCCAGACAGTGATGCCCACACCACTCGCATTGCCCCTTGCTGGCTCTGGGCCCTCTGCATTGTCACCCTGACCCCAGGGAACGACACAGCTGGCTTCAGGTGCCAGGAGAGCCAGCTGCCTGGCTGGGGCGCCCCGGGCAGCCTCACAGCACAGCAGGGACCTGAGCAGATGCAGCCGAGCTGGTGGCAGGGGGCTGCAGAGGCTGGGCTGGGAAGGGGGGGGATGAAGCCTGGGCCAGGAATTTTTGTTGATGGAAACTGGGGCTTTGCCAGCAAAAACGTTCCCTTTCTGCGACGCGGCATATCCAGCCCCCCGGCCAGGGCAGGTCCAGGGCGCAGGAAGCGCCGTGTCCTGGGGCATCGGAGCTCGATGCCGCCGGGCTCGGGGAGCAGATCGCGCCGTAACGGTTCAGCGGAGAGCTCCTGGCCCCGCGCGCGGAGAAGGGGCCCGGCCCGGCTGGACTGGCCCTGGCGCAGGAGCAAGTCCTGAGTCCACGCGAGTCCGCTGGGCTCCAGCAAGGTGCTAGTCACGAGCGCGTCCCTTGCTGGTCTGGGCCGCCTGCATTCCCCGGGCGGGACGTCGTGGTCACTGTCGCGGCCCCCAGGGCTCCTGAGGTGCTCGGAGCTGGGCCCTCACCCACCCAAGGCCCATCTTCTCTCCTCTCGCAGCCCGGCCTGGGGCTTTTCCTGCTGCGCTCGCGCCAAGGCCATGCCCCTGCGCCGAGCCTCCCCAGCGGGACTGAGACCCGCCGTGGCGTGCGCGGGGGGCCCGCTCGCGGGCTGCTGTCGGGCGGAGCAGCTGCTGGGCGCCTACGAGGACAAGGAGCGGGACAACAGTCCGCGTGCCCCCGCGCGCCCCTGGCAGCGAGCGGTGCCCAGGTGGCGGAGCTGGGGGCGCGGGCCCAGGCTGCTCCATCCCGAGGCCCAGTGACACTAGCGCCCCGGTGGGGGCCTCAGTTTCCCCGTCTGCGCAAGGGGCGCCCGCGTCTTGCCGCCTCCCCCCGCCCGGGCCCTCCCTGCCGCAGAGCCGGGGGCGGG
>NW_017729018.1:5909850-5918134 GCF_001723915.1 Gavialis gangeticus | reverse complement strand
CAGACCCGGCCGGCCTGGGCTTGCGGATGCCCCCGACCCAGCTGCCCTGGGAGAGGCTTGCTGTGCACAGGAGGATCCTCCTGCATCGCCCCGGCGGCCTCTTCCCTGCGCCCGCCCGCGGAGGGCTCCTCGGAGCCGCCTGCAGCCAGGACTGCTCTGCCTCCGCTTGCAGAAAACGCTCCCGCGCTTCTCTCCCTCTTCCCCCACCTGCTTCCCCTCTCCCTTTCCCTGCAGCACCGGCCCCCCGGGCCTGGGGCATCGTGCAGGGCGCGCAGTAAACAGCCTCCCAGGCGGCGGTGGCAGCCGGTCAGGATCGGGCGTGGGAGCAGTCGGGGCGTGCAGGGGCGCTCTGTGGGGTTTTTGACGTGTGCCGCGTAGGGCGCGTTGGGGTGCACGGCGGGCTTGCCGTGTGGGGCGATGGATGCGTCAGGTGAGGGTGTGTGCATGGGGAACCTGTTGTGTGTTTTAATTGGGAGGGGTGTGTAAAGGGTGTTCGCCCCACCCCGGAGGACTGTAGGTGAGTCTGGCGAGGGGCTGGACTGTGCATGTTGTCCAGCGAGCAGGGTGTGCTGCGTGGGTGTGCACGGTGTGTGATTTGTGGTGAGCAGAGTGTGCTGTGTGTGGGTTTGTACTGAACAGTTAGCGGTGTATGCTGTGTGGGTGTGTATTTAGTGTGATTTGCACTGAGCAGGGTGTACTGTCTGGATATGTGCTGAACAGTTAGAGGAGGGTGTTGTGCAAGGCTGTATTTCTGTGTGGGTGTACTGCTCAGGATTTGCAGCGAGGGGGTGTACCGCGTGGGGATATACTGGACGGTGAGTGGGGTGTGTTGTGTGGGGATGCACTGAACAGTGTGCAAGGTGTTGTATACTGTGTGGGGTTTGCAGGGAGCGGGGTGTCCTGAGCAGCGTGGGTTTCTGGGGTGGGGGCTGTTTGCTGGGTGGCTCTCGGAGGGGAGGGGACCATCCTGTTTTGGTGCATCGCACATGGGTTTGAGGCATCCTAACCTGTCCTTTCATCCCAGGGCCCTGTGGATGGGAATGGACGGACAGATGGCTGCTTTGCCAGCCTTGCCCAGCGCCACGGTCCATACGAGAGCCCCGGCAGGCGGGTTTTGACGGCCGGCGTGGCGAGCAGAGCGGGACTGGGCCCACCCGTACCTCCTGACTCTTCTGTGGTAGACGTGAACCACTGTGTGGATTGGGTTTTTAAGTCGCGAAAGACTTCGTGCCGCAGCTGCCGTCACCATGAACGGGCTGTCGGTGAGCGAGCTGTGCTGCCTCTTCTGTTGCCCGCCCTGCCCCAGCCGGATAGCGGCCAAGCTGGCCTTCCTGCCCCCGGAGCCCACCTACGCCATTGTGCCCGAGCCAGAGCCTGCAGGCAGCACCAGCACCAGCTCGCTGAGGGGCAGCACGCCGGGGCGCTGGAAGCTGCACTTGACCGACCGGGCAGATTTCCAGTATGCCCAGCGGGAGCTGGACACCATTGAGGTGTTTCTAACCAAGAGCAGCCGAGGGAACCGCGTCGGCTGCATGTACATCCGCTGTGTGCCAGGCGCCAGGTGAGTGGCATTCGTGTGGCGGGCACGTCCGTGAGCTCTGGGTCCTCTCTGGGCAGCGCATGGCAGAACCCAGATGATTCCAGCCTCCCTTGGCCACGGTTCTGATCCCAACTAGGAAATTCTCCTTGTGCATGTAGGCTGCGGCCATCATGCCTGTAAGGAGGTCTGACCGCGCACCACCTCCTGACCTGAAGCAATCCTGTGCTAAATCCAGCGTGCTCCAACGGGACACTGCTTTGTTTTGGATGCAATGCATGCTAGGGGCTGGGCTGCCAGGATCTGCTTTGTTCATGACATGAATGGGGCATGGGATTAAAGAAAAAGATAGAAAAGGGCCCTGACTCCTGGGTTCCTTTCTGAGTCTGGTCTGTGCCTCTGTCTGCTAGCTGAGCAGGCCTCCTTTGGGGCTTAGTTGTGCCACTGTGGGGGTGAAATACTTTGAGAGGTGATAAAGGAAGCTGCTGACCCAGGCTAGAGGGTCATTATTGTCACCGAGGGCAAACCCTGGGGCCACAACCTGAATGAATTCCTTCCCTGCCTCCTCCCCAGGTCTTACCAAGGGCTGACACCATGTTTTCTTTGATCCTGCTTGGCTTTTTGGGGCCTGGGTGGGCCATAGAGGAGCTGCTGAAATACCAGAGCCAGCATTGTTTCCTTTTGCCACCTGTGTGGCAAAGCAGCCACAGACCGAGCGGGCCATGAGCCCTGTGCTGGCTGCTTCCAAGTCAGTCAATACATACAGACAAGGCTTGGTGTGGGGAGGCTTGCCTGGACTCGGTGGCCTGCAGAGTCACTCATGCATAGAGGTTAGAGCCAAAGGCACTGTGAGCTCATCCACTCCAACTCCCTGTGTAAT
The DNA here is from genome assembly GCF_001723915.1 of Gavialis gangeticus. Taxonomy (NCBI): domain Eukaryota; kingdom Metazoa; phylum Chordata; order Crocodylia; family Gavialidae; genus Gavialis; species Gavialis gangeticus. The sequence continues at coordinate 5,915,717 of NW_017729018.1, read as the reverse complement.
GCAGACCCAAGACTTTCACCCAGTTACTCTTGTGCTGAGCCCAGTCTCTCGTGCTGGGCTTGATCAGATCTGCCAGAAAGGCATCGAGTCTGGATTTGGAGGCATCCATTGAGGAAGAAGCCACCCTTCCTTTGGAGGGCTGCAGCAGTGGCTTATCCTTGTGTGCCCCCCAGGGTAGCCAACAGATCCAGCGGCTGCTTTTGCAACTGCTGCCTGAATTATAAGAAACATTTTGTTTTTAAGCAGGTAAAAAAACAAAAAAAATGAAGCTGGACAGGATTTAGGAACATGAATATGAAAAGATTTACTTCCCTCCCCAGCTTTTTCCCTTCTGCTTTTTCTGCAATTGCAGCTTTTAGAGTACATAACTTCTCTGTAGCTTCCGCCCTTCCTGGTGTAGGTAACTGCACCAGGGCCACCACCTGGTGTCTGGGTGTCATCATCTTGGGAATTAGCCTTGCATTGTGTTTATTACAGTAGCATCCAGATGCCCCCAGGAGCTCAGTGCCCCATTGGGCTGTAGCCTGGACTGCTAATCTTGCCGGATTGTACTTAAGGCCTCAGCTGCCCTGTGGAAACACTCGTTGGCCCATCCCCATCCCCATCCCCATCCCCTGGAATCTGTGACAGCTGGGGCAGAGCGAGCCAGGGAGTGGCACAGAAGTCTCCTTATGCTATATGTGCCTAGCTCTATATGTTGCTCTTCCACCTGCTAGGGTTTAGGGCCTGCCTGATGGAGCCCTTCATGCCTGTGGGGTAGGGGGGCGGGGGGTTGAAGCGAAAAGAATCAGCAGCTGTTTCATAAGCTGCCTGCACAGCTGGAGCTTCCTTGGAACTGCCTTTGTGCCCCATCTTTGTTGCATTTGTCTCATGGTGTGAGTGGCTCAGGGCTGGGCAAATTCCAGCTAGTTTGCTCCGTGGATGGGAGACTTCCCCAGTCAGTGGGGCATTCTTTGCCCTCTGAGCAGCCCTGGCTCCACTGTATTGCAGAAAGACCCACTGCCACTGGAAGAGGGTGACAGCAGCTGGTTGTCACCAAGCAAGGGGTGTCCTGGCTGCTTCCTTGCTTGGAAAATTGCATTCTTCCAAACAGAATCCTCCTTCCTGATTCAACACTGATCCTCTTCCTTCCGCATTCAACACTTACAGTCCGAAACTGTTCTGTAGCCTTACCCTGTAAAGTCAAACAGGTGCTGAATTCCAGCAGAGAGGTGGCTGCCTTTGATGATGACTTCCTCTGTCATGAGGTAGATTTTCCTAGTCTGGAAAGCCATGTTAAGAGTGAGCAATGTGGGACAACTAAATGGGTATTGACAAAACTGGCAGAGCGAATAAAACACAGGCATGCATCTACCGATGCATCTCAAGCAAGACTAAGGATGTCATCCTCCCGCTCTACTCGGCCTTAGTGAGGCTCCAGCTGGAGTACTGCATCCAGGTCTGCATTTCAGGAAGGGGGTGGAGAAGCTTGAGAGAGTCCAAAGGAGGGCCAAGTGCATGATTAAAGGTCTGGAGAGCAGGTCATATGAGGAGAGACTGAAAGACATGGGACTGTTCAGCTTGGAGAAAAGAAGACTTGGGGGGGTGGACTTGGTGGCAGCCTATAAATATATAAGGGGCCTACATCAGTGCCTGGAGGAGCGTCTGTTCACCAAAGCACCCTAGGGGAAGGCAAGAAACAATGGACACAAATGGCTTGAAGATGGCTTTGGGTTGGACATACGGAGAAATTTCTTTACAATTCGAGTGCCTAGGGTGTGGAACAGACTCCCACCAGAGTCAACCACCTACCCTGGAGATCTTTAAAAAAAGGACTTGATGTGTACCTTGCTGGGGTCATCTGACCCCGGCAGCCTTTCCTGTCCAAGTGCAGGAGGCTGGACTTGATAGCCTTGTGAGGCCCCTTCCAGCCCCTAACATCTATGAATGTGTGAAACCTACTCTTCATCCCACCATCATGGGTGCCATGCTGGACGGGTCAGGTGCCTCATTCCAGTCCCAGATGGGTGAGTTCGAGTCCTGCTCCAGACTCTTCAAAAGCTATCCCTGATTGACAAAAATGTAAGCGGGTGTCTGGTCATTCAGGCTGGGGTGTCCCAGGCAGCTGGGTGCAATGCCAGCCACATCAGTCCCTGATGTGCCATGGGCAAGCTTGATGGGTCTTGAGCTGTGGGAAAACCTTTGACCCCTGAAAATCCAGAGCCAAAAGCTTCCTCTGGGTTGGCAGGGATGAGTCAGGAGATGCACTATTAAAGTTACACTGGCCAACTCCCCGGCAGAGATGTGGTGGGTGCCCACAGAGGCTGAGCCCAGCCAGTTCCCCATGAGCAGAGCAACATTGGTTAGTGGAGCAAGAAGAAGAATTACTCCCCCCACAGAGCTCTGCCAACAAAGCAGTGATGTGTAGGCCTCGGCCCTGGTGTGCACATGGAAACATCATAGGGGGATTTAGCTGTGTTAGTCTGAAGTCAGGCAGAAGGCAGGGCAGGGGGCACCTTAGTGACTGACTGGGTCAGAGAGGCATGAGTTTTCGTAGGCAACAACCTACTTCCTCAGATGCCAGTGCCAGACCTGATGCAGTGGGCTGTCACCTGCGAGAGCCTGTGCCTCTGAACAAGTTACTCTTGGGTGCTGCCTTCTGCATGGGAACGTCAGTGATGGGCATAGCTGCAGGATGGTAAGGCCAGGGCCCCACCATGGCAGGCTTCATGTCACAGAGCTCCCTCTCCACCCACCTGCTTCACCCAAATGCCCACCTTGGGAGGTTGTTTGGCTGCCTTGTTCTCCAGTGGCTAGAAACCTCCTCCTCCTTCCCAGCTTGCCATGTCCAAGGCCAGCTTGGACCCATTTACGCTTGTGCCAACATTGCCCTCTAAGTTTCAGCAGCCTTATCCTCTTCCTGGTGTTTCCCTGAGGTATTAATAGGAGCCAGCATAGCTCTGCTCAGCTTTCATCTGGCCAGACTGCATGAACCCAGCACCTTTGGGTTCCTGTTCTGCAGCTGACGTAGACAGAGCTGGATTTTAGGAGTGCCTCGGATACCAGCCTGGGCCCCGGGCACCTGGCGTCTCTTCCCAGCTCTGCCACTAAGCTGCTCTGACTTTGGGCAAGTCACTTCTTGCCTCACTCCTGCTCCCACCCTCAGCCTGCGTGCCATTTATATCATCAGCTTGTTGATGCATGAATTGGGCATTTCTCACTGTATGTATAGTGGCTGGCACAAAGGGGCCCTTAGCTCAGCTTGTAAGTGCCTGTGCTGGTCATGGCTGCAGGCTGGAATTGGCCCATCACGGTCGTCGGGTGGGATCCATGGGAGTAGGCATTGGCAGAGTAATTTCTTGGAGGGTTGCTGTAGGGATGGAGTAAACGTTGGGACTGGTGGATTAGGGGGTGGAGGTCAAAGGTGGATAATTAGTGCAGTTTGGGGCATGCCTTTGGCTGTCTCCAGCCAGTGGGCACAATGGAAGTGTCCAAGGGTGGGGAAATGAGCTGCTGTTCTTCCCTTGGCATCTGACTCTAGCTGTGGGATCCTCAAGGGTGTCCCCTTTTGCACGGTGAGAGCAGCTGCCTGCAGCTGTCGTGTCAGGGAAGGTAGGGGTCTTTGCGGCTGGGGGGGGCCCCAAAGCCCAGCTGGATTTGCCAAGTCCAACTAAGGGGAGAGGGGGCAGCCCAGGCAATACGGAATCGGCCCCAGACCTGGGTGTAGGGGCAGACTGAGAGAGATCATGGTATGGCATCCAGGCTTTGCTGGGGTCATCCAGACCGCTCCAGGGCTCAGCTGGGTTACGCCAGGGCTCTGCGAGCTGGGCTGTAGCTCTTAGAGGAGTAAAAGGGGTTAAAATAGCAGTAGGAGGTTTATTGTAGTCAATTTATTACCTGTATTTAAAGCCTTGGGGGTGGCTGGACTGGGGAGCACTGATCCCAGTTCCCCCCACCCACCTGGCCTCTCCCTCCCCCAGCACTGAGGTGTTGCCACGAGCAGAGGGCAGGAGGCCGCTTTGCACCATCTCCTGCCCCACCAGGGACTTTGGACCCGGTCCAGGGTTGTTCCCTGCCTGCCATGTGTACCCAAGCGTTCGGGGCCATTGGCTGCGATTCCAGCCCTACATGTGTTGCCTTGGGCTGGCTCCAGCCAAGGCAGGAGCAAGAGGCCCAGCGAGGGAGCCAGCGGGAGGGGGGGCCGGGAGTGGAGACTTGGCAGCCAGCCCCTTGCCAGCCCAAGCAGGAGGGTGTAAAGGGCTGATCCAGGCAGACAGGTGCCCCCACCCCATCCCCTGCAGGCTGCTGGGGGTAGCATGTGGCTGGGACGGGCGTATTTTGCCTTAAGCCGATGAAGCGCATTAGCACCTGGTCCGGCTGCAGGCACCGTCTGGCCACCGGCCAAGCCCCTCGCTGCCTTGTAAACTTCAGCAGCTTTGTCGGCGCCAGCCCCATCCCTTCTCCGTCTGGCTGCAGACGCCTTGTGCCAGGTGCTGGAGCTCTGATCACCTTGTCAGCTCCTGCAATCCAGGGTGCATGTCACTGCTCCCCTCCCTGCCCCCAGGCTGGAGCCTGGCAAGGTCCCGCTTCCTTTGGCTCAGTTTGAAGTCGTGGTTTGCCCTGGCCGCCTTGGCTACCTGGCGCTCCTTCCCCTGCCCTGGCTCTGACCTTGCCAGGCTCGAGAGGGCAGAAACAGGGAGCGGGACTCGCAACAAATCTTGAGTTTTAAAACAAATGCACCTTGAATTCTAGTTTTCACGTGTCTTTGGAGGCTTCCCCTCCATTCCTCTGCCAGCAGGTATGAGATTGGCAGGTGGGAATTCAACCTTTAATGCATATGCAGGAAGGCCCCTGTCCCTGGCTGCTCCGAGGGAAAGACCCCAATGCCTGCTTGCTTGTCTGACAGGATGTATGGCTGTTCCCCTGTTACCATCCTGACTTTCCTGCCTGAGACCCACCTGTAGGGAGTCACCTTCCCCTGCCCCAGCAGAGGGGTCCAGGGGCAGGGGCACCGGCAGAGGACTGCTGCTGGGGTCATGGGCCATGGGGAGGGCCTACGGCAGTTGGACCTGTTGGATCCAGATCTGGACCTGCTCCCATCACCAGCTTCCTGCTGCCCAAAACTCCCTTCTGTGCCCTCGGGCCCCTCCACAGAGGCAGAGCCCATCAACAGGGGCAGTGGCATGTCCCTGGTGAGCGTGAGCCCCGGCCTGGCCCCCTTGGCTGCCTCAGGGAGGGACCCAGGGCTGCAGTGTCTGGGAGGGAGGGGGAAGGGAGGTCCTGCCTTTCCCACCCCAAACACTAATTGGCTAGGGCCAGTGCCTCAGCCCAGCTACAAGATGGCTCTTGCACAGGCCATGAACACAGAGGAGCATCTGGTGTCCTGGTGATGGCTCCTGCCAGTGGCAAAACCCTGTGACTCATGACATGCTCACGGGAGCCAGCAGCCCAGCGTGGGCGAATGCCTGTGACGTGTCCTGGATGGGGGGTCTCTCACCCACACACCATGGAGACCAGCATTGCTTCTGGGGCCCTGGCAACAGCACTGCCTTAGGAGGGAGAGTGTCCCACCCTGAGCCAACCAGGCCACCCCCTTCAGCTCAGGGAACTGAGTTGAGGACTGGGACCCTTTTGCCCTTCCCTGTGAGAAGAGGGCTTCATGCTGTCCCAGTGTGGCCTCAGGCCAGCATTACCACAGCAGCCAGCCACTAGCAGGGTTCCCACTGAAGCATGTGCCAGGCCGGCCCTGCCCAGCTTGTGAGACTATGCCAAGCTGCAGCTTGCAGTGGGGCTGCTTGGGTGGGTAGAGCAGGGGAGGGCAATGGACTGCCCCTAGGTGTGTCTGCAGCAGGGGTGGGATGGGGGGGGGTGGGGTGGGGGAGGCCAGG
>NW_017729018.1:5901097-5909555 GCF_001723915.1 Gavialis gangeticus | reverse complement strand
GGGGGAGGCCAGGGTCTGAGGCTGGGACACTGGTGCTAATTGTAGTGGCATCATTTCTGTCTGTATGGGCCCAGCCCTTTGCCCCCCAGATGCCTTGGAGAGTCTTAGGTTGGTGGGACTGTAGTCTTAGAGCTGCTCAGTCTCCATTGAGTGGCATAACAGGCTCCATCGAGTGGGGACAGGGGTTGGTTGGGTCCTGGCTCTGGCATTGAGTGGGTTACAATGGGACCAGGGACTTATGGCTCCTGGTCTCTTGGGGAACCTGGCTGCAGATGTGCCTTTCAGTCTATTTCCCCCAGGATCACGGGCTCTCCCTTGCCTTTGGCTAGTGGACACTTCTGGCTTTGTACCAGGCCACCTGGCTCATCAGGGTCTGGCAGGGGCATGAGGCTGCCATGCCCAGTGCTGTCTGTGGCTAACTGGTGCATCTTCTCTCCACCTGCCAGGTTCACGGTGCTCTTCTCCCATGGCAATGCTGTGGACCTAGGCCAGATGAGCAGCTTCTACATCGGGCTGGGCACGCGCATCAACTGCAATATCTTCTCCTATGACTACTCGGGCTATGGTGTCAGCACGGGGAAACCCTCAGAGAAGAACCTTTATGCTGACATCGATGCTGCCTGGCAAGCGCTGAGGACACGGTAAGCCCTGCTCTGGTCCTGTTGACTGTTTCAGAGGCCCACGGCTGCAGTGTCGGGGTGGGAGGGGGAAGGGATGTTCTGCCTTTCCCACCTCAAACCCTAATTGTGTAGGGACAGTGCCTCTGCCCAGCTACAAGATGGCTGGGGTTGCAGGGGTTGTTTGTCAGCGGTGTGGGGAAAAGCAAAATTGTTGGGGGGAGCTCAGGGCTGTTGGTTGGGGTTCAAGGGCTCTGGCACATCCTTCAGTGCTGTTAGATGCTCCCACAGCTGCAGCCATGAGAGCTCCTGTGCTCTACTGGACCAGGGGCAGGGATAGTGTCCTGGGAGCCTGCTCTGGTGTGGGGTGAGTCTGTCCCAGACCCAGCACAGAGCACTGGCATGAGCTGCAGCAGCTCATACAACATTTAGCTCTGATGGTTGGCAGTTTCCACCCCAGTGCGTTCACTGCATAGGAGGGCCCTGTTTGCTCCACCCAGACAGGGCTCTGGGGTACCTGGTGGGGTTGTGCCTGCTCATGAAGGAAACTGCCCTAGCTCTAGCCAGTGCAGATAGCCGCAGCCCCTCACTTAGTGCTGCAGGCTGTCAGGACACCCTCGCCCCAGGCCTGCTCTTTTTCTGTGGGTCTGTCACTGTAAGATACTGCAGCCCTTGCCTCTGGGTTGCGGGGGATACGTCTCATCCTTTGCCCTACCCCTCCTGCTAAGATGAGGCAATGCTTGATTGTGGAGTTCCCAGATGCCAGGGTAATGGGCACATAGTGAGACATCAGCTATGCCCTGGCCGGGGGCTGTGTACTGCTCTAGCTATGTCAGCAGAGCGACATGGGGGAGCTGCGGAAGAGCAAGGGGGGAGGGGAAGGGAGGGGAAGCTGGCCTGCATGCTGGGGCCAGGAAATCCCGTGAGGCCCATGCTCTGGAAAACAGGAAACCTTGCTGGCCGAGGCAGCGCCGCACGGAAGGGCCTCATGGGGCTGGGAGCAGCTGGGAGCAGGATGGAGTGGGCTGAGCTAGTGTGTGGCACAGACAGGGGCTGGAAGCCCCCAGGGCACTCGTGGGGATGCAGCCTTCCCTGTGCAAGGAATCCAGGCCATTGCTGTGCCAAGGGTAGTGCCAGGGCTCAAAGGCCCTGAGGGCTGAGGAGCTTTTACTGGCTCCTTCATTGGCAGCCTCAGGGAGGAGACCTGGGCTGGGCAGGCCACAGAGGTTAAATGCCCCCACCTAGGGTTTACCTTGGGTCAGGGGGTGCAGGAGGGTCCCCATGGAGTATCCCATGTTGGATGTGGGCTGGGATTGAGGGACAAGGCAGTCCTGCTGATTGCAGCGCAAGGTTGGCAGAGGTGGCGAGATGCCTGCCCTGTCTCCCCTGGAGGCAGGTTCACCATCAGGTACCAATGGGCTTGGCAGGGTGCTCACTTCTTGGCTGGCACCTCAGCCCTGGACACAGGCAGTGGAGATGGCAGGTGAAGGTGGGGGCCGGGGTTCAGGGGATGCTGAAGGGGGCAGGGGACATCTGAGAGAGCAAACTCTTCTGGGTGAGTCCCGCTGCCTGGTCAGGAGTTGGGGAGCAGTTCTAGCTGCTTTGCCTGCCACGGACCCTCCTGAGAGAGATGGTGAGGCTGATGTGTGCATTAGCCCCCCAGGGCCAACAGGCTTGTGGAGGATGAGGCTCTGCAGACCCAGCTGCCTCAACTGAGCTAGTTTGAGTCCTGAGAGTGGTCAGGCCAGGAGGGCACACACTTCCCCATGCATTGTATAGGCTGGCCAGGTACCCCGAGCCCCTCCTCCACGCGCACACACACGCCTGTGCTGCGGTGCAGACGTCTTCCCGGGAGCCCTGGCACTGCTGTTGCCAGAAAGCCCCAGGAGGCCCAGGTGGCATGCGCCGTGCACTGCACACTGCCAGGGCAGTGTCACCAAGGCTTGGCGAGGGGGATTGTCCTCCCAGATGAAGGCAGTGAGTGGCAAGGGGCAGAGTGTGTCACATGGCTTGCATAGAAATGGCCAAATTCCATCTTCCCAGCCTGTGCCCCCAGCCTGCTCCCTTGGGAGGAGACGACAGCTGTGTTTCTAACACAGTCGACAGACAGGGCAACAAACAACGTGCCAGGCTGCCTTTGCCTGCTGCAAAGGATCCCCTGAGGCTTGTTTCTGCTCCTGCCTGGGTGCAGCACGGTCCAGCATTGCCCACAGGCATTAGGTGTTTGGATACAGTGCGGTCACTCTTAAGGGCCAATCCTGTTGCCACCACGATGCTGGGGGACTCCTGGGCTCGTGTGAGCAGATCGAAAAGCAGAAGGCAGGAGAGGAGGACACAAGGGACCGTTTGCATCTGTTTAATGGAGCCACTGTATCAGCCCCTGCCATGACTGTCACAGACAGGGGCCTGGATGGCAGTGTGAAATGGGCACACCCAGCAGTAGGGCACCCCCTCCACTCTGCCCAGGAGTTAGTGCCTGGGAGACCTAGGAAAGAGATAAGAATGGGAGGGGGGCACACATTGCCCCTGGCACTGCAGAGAGTCCTTGAAAGACACGGGGCAGCCAAGGAACTTGGGGGTGCAGGGTTGTACCAGGCGCTTGGCCAGTAGAAGCACAGAGCGTGCCCTGGAGCACTCAACTGAGAGCGGGGCCCGCAGGGCTGTTGTGCACGCAGTCCCTTGCAATGGAACAGGCAAAGTGTGGGGTGGGGAAACTGAGGCACAGGGAGGTGACGTGACTTGTGGCCTCCCTACACACTGCACCCCATAGCTTTCTTGCTGAGCCTTCTGGGAGGTGTTGGCTATGGGGCAGCCTCTGCCTTGCTCCTGGGTTCATGGCCCCCCACCAGCTATACCCTGCAGTCTCTGCAGCTGGTCCTGTCCCTGGGCTGGGCCGCCTGTCCGTGGCAGGGAAGGAGGGAGGCCTGCTGCTGGCTGCTCAGGGCCAGGCCCTGTCTGCTGGGCTGGCTCCTGCCCAAGGCAGCTGCGCTCAGCAGGTGACGCATCTCCCAGCACCATGGCAAGCCTTCCTGCTTGGGGGGGAAGCAGGACATATGTGGGGGATGGGCTGGTGCCTCTGGTTCAAGCCCAGTCTTGGGGAGCAGGCAATGGTACCATGGGTGGCTCCATTTTGGTGGCAAGAAATTCGGCTTAGACAGGACCCTGGCATAGACGAGCTTTCTGCCCCTGTGTGGCACCGTGTGGGCTGGATCTGTGTCACAGCTGCCCCCGTCACCTTGACGGGCCACGTCTCTGCTTGGCTCTGGGCCACCACCGCAGCAAGAGCGTGTCCTAGTGCTTCTGGGTGCTCCGCATGGCTCGCTGCAGCCACTGTGCTGCCAGAGCGTGAAGTGGCCCTGGCAGCCAGCAGACGGTGTTGGAGAGAGGGGGGAAGCCTTGCCCTGCTGGTAGGAGGGGGGCTGTGGGTCAGAGGGGCTGCGGGTGCTCTAGGTGTTGGTACACTATGCTCAGAAAGGCAGGAGGTGTCTATGCCAGGCCTTGGGTACTGTTAATTGAAACCACTTCAGTGGTGCTTGACAGGTCTGTAAGGTCTGCTTCTGCCTGTCGGCTCCAAGCTCCAGGCCTGGAATAGGAGCCACATCGCAGAGCGAGTCCTGTTGACGCGTGGGCAGAGGGGTGATTTGTCTTTCCTGCCTTGCTGTCCCGGATGCATGATAAGCCTCCCTCCTACTGGCGATCAAACCAGTGTGTCTCCAGGCCCAGGAAGGTGCTGATAAGGCTTCTGACATCAGAACGAGCCCCATGCTGTCTCTTGCCACCCCACCCCTTGCAGCTGTGCAGAGGGAGCCTGGAGCCAGGCAGATAACCCTGCCCTGCCCTGCCCTTGAGGGTGGGTATCTAGGGAGTGCAGGTGGCAGGAGTGGGGGTGGTAGCAGGCACCTGTGTGCTGGAGCATGGCTCTTCCAGACAATGCTGAAGTCCCAGGCTGCAGGGCACCACTGGGACAATGCTTGCGTGAGCCAGGACAGGGGGTACAGAGAGCTGGACTGCCAGGGAGCCCCCAGCCCAACAGCTCTTTGCAGCCTCTCCCTGCCTCAGCCCCCTTCCTCCCACTGCCACCTAGATCCCTGTTGCCTTTGCCCCCATGCCAGCAGGTCCCTCAGTACCTCCCCCTCCTGGTCCTTGTGGGAGCAGCCACCCCCTGCTCTAAGCCCCTTTCCGTCCCCTCCTTGCCATCCCCTGCCGGCAGTTTGACCCTTGGGTCTGTACCATGAGCCCCAGGTCACAGTGTGTACAGGGCTTGCTCAGACATACTGATCCCCCATGGCTGATGACCCCTGTGGCTGATTCATAAGCCTTCAGGGACCCCTGGCAGCTGCCCCTCCAGCCCAGCCATGAGAGTATAGGGACATCCATGCATCTGGAATGAGGTGGTGTCTCCTTGGGTGTTTGGTGTGGAGCCAGCTCCCTGCAGAAGGGACAGGAGCCAGATTTATTCCCCACTGGGGAATAAAACAATGGCCACAGCAGCCTTTGGCAAGGCCCGTTTGTTGGCTGGGCAGCGGATGTGCTTGCTAGCAGGAGGTGGGGGCGGTGAGGAAGGGGTGTATTCACCAGTGGCTGCAGGGTGGACCAGGATTGGGCCCTGGGGGGGTGGGAGGCAGCTGCAGGGAGAAGCGATGACTCAGTGCTTTGAGCTCGAGTCAGCATTTTGGACTGGCTCCCAGCTGGGGTGTGGTCTGTGGGCAGAGGTGCCCAGGGTGACACCTGCCAGCAGCTCTGGTTTAGGGCAAGGAAGGCAGAGCTCAGGCCTCATGGTGCAAGCGCTGGGCTGGGTGCAAGCTCTGATACTGGCTCCCTGGGTGACCTTGAAGATGTCCCTGCATCTCGGGGTCTCAGCTCCCCCCACTGAAGGCGGTCACCCTGCTTTCCTCTCCATGGGGAGCTGGGCAGCCTGGCTCCAGCTGGTGTTGCGTGGTCTTGGCTAGAGATGGAGACAGCCCGGAAGAGGGGGAGGGAAGGCGTCTATCCAGTGGGGGTGGGGCAGGGCTTCTGGGAGGAAACTGGTGGCCACAGCAGCTGTGCATCACGTGGGACTTCTGTATAGACAAGAGGAAGAAGGACCTGGGGACGATTATCCTGTATGGGTCTGTGGGTTGGGGGAGGGAATCACCTGGTGTGTCCTCTCTGGGAATCCCTGATGAGGCGGGGATCCTTTTGTCCTGCATGTCACTTCCCAGGATCTGCAGTGAGGCGGGTCCCATCTCCTGATGTGCCTCATGGGGTCTCTTCTGGGGGGTCCCATTGTCTAGTGTGTCATATATCAGGGTCCCCAGCAGGGTAGCGCCCTGAGCTGCTCCCAGTCAGACCCCTCAGACCATCTGGCCCCTCTTTTGGTCTGGGGGATGATGCCCTGTTGCTGTCAGGCCCTGGAGTGGCTGCTCTCGTGTCTCTGGGAGTTGTGTGTTGGGCTGGAGGGTGCCCTGCATTAACCCCTTGGGTTCCTTCCTTTCAGGTACGGGATCAGCCCGGAGAACATCATCCTGTACGGACAGAGCATTGGCACAGTGCCCACCGTGGACCTGGCTTCACGCTATGAGTGTGCCGCTGTCGTGCTGCACTCGCCCCTCACTTCGGGCATGAGGGTTGCCTTCCCGGACACTAAGAAGACCTACTGCTTTGACGCCTTCCCCAAGTGAGTGCCCGCTTGCTTCTCCAGCTGGGCACAGACACCAGCAGCCCACAGGGAGCTTGGCCTTGCAAGGGATCGTGGGTGCTCCTGAGTTCAGGCCCTGGTTTTGGTGACAGATGCCTGAGTTGCAGGCCTGATACTCCCATTGCCGCGGAAGTGCCACGGCAACTGTGTACCAGCATCTGGGTCTGCAGATTGGTATCCCCTGGCTGCCAGCTGTCCCCTGAGAGATCTTTTGGCCCCCCCTGAGGTGGGGAAGGTCCCAGCACCCTCCAACCCTCCCCTGTTCCCATGCCATTCCTGGCAGTGCAACCTCTCCCTAGGCCCAAGACCAGGCGAGATGTGGAGCAGAGACTTGCCGCTGCATCTCTCCAGACCCCTCTAGAACAACTCGGGGGAACCTGCCAGGAGCTGTTGCACAGCTGCAGTGCCCTGAGTTGGTCAAACCCTTTACCCCTCAGCCTGGGCCTTGGGAGCTTTAGGCGGGTGTGAATGGAGTCTCACAAGCCCCCTGGCCCAGGGGCCAGGAGCTGGGCCTGTCTTTGTTCCCTGCAGCATGTTCAGGACCAACAGCTGCCTCCCAGCAGTGGGGAGAGATCAAGATACCCAGTCTGTATCCACGCTGGTTAAGGAGCATCTCATTCTGCACCCAGTGGTGGGGGAGGGGGTGGCATGGTTGGTGTCCTGTCTGGCCACTCCAGGTGCCAGGTCTCCACTTACAGCTGGGGCAGCCTTCAGCACTCACCCAGCACACGGCTGGACTCAGACACCTTAGCAAGAGAGCTTAGCTGCACTGTCCACTGAACCCCATTTGCAGTGATGGAGGTGGGGCTGCCCTGGAGGTCCCGGGGCCTGCTCGGTCCTGCAGAACCAGTGTTGGGGGGGATAGCGTGCAAGGTGAAGGGGCTGGGGGTGCAGGGGTCTAACAGAAGAAGCAGTGGATTTGCCATCGCTACAAACCCTTAATTTCCGGCTGCGTGTGCCCTGGCTCTGCTGTGGGTTCTGGGGGGCGCTGGGCTTTGCCATGCAGCAGGTCTAGCCAAGTGAAGAGAGAGCCCTTCTCCACCCCCACCCAGCCTGTAGATCTCGGCATTTGAGGGGCCAGCTGTGAGAACAGTGTATTTAAACTTGTTAAAGGGGCATGTTCAGTCTGGAGTCACTGAGGGCCAGTAAAGACGAAACCTGGGGGCACGGCGTCAGCCAGGAGGGATTTACAGCCCAAGTCCTAGTGAGGGCAGTTGCTCTAATCTGCATGCCTTCCCCTCGCTTCAACATACTCTGGGCCATTTGCAATTGGTCGCTTCTGATCTTCCACCCAAGAAGTAGCTGCATTTCCGGGCTGCCCTGTAGTGCCAGGGCTGTGGTGCTGCCTGGCACCCCCTTGTGGCAGCAGGTGCCATTGCTGTGCAGGGTCCCTCACCGCAGGCTTATTTCTCTCCCCTGCAGCATCGAGAAGATTTCGAAGATCACTTCGCCTGTCCTCATCATCCACGGCACCGAGGACGAGGTCATCGACTTCTCGCATGGGCTGGCGCTATACGAGCGCTGCCCCAAGGCAGTGGAGCCCCTGTGGGTGGAGGGTGCGGGACACAACGACATTGAACTGTATAGCCAGTACCTTGAGCGCTTGCGCAAGTTCATCTCCCAGGAGCTGGCGAGCCAACGCAACTGAGCAGCCATCTCCGCCCCATGCTGAGCCAGGCGGTAGGGCACCGGCTCCTGGAGGTGCCATGAGCTCAGGCAGCCTCAGCTGGGGCCCAGACCGAACTGAGTAGCTGGAGAGAAGCTGCAGGTCCTTGAATGTACATTGTGTGTCTCATGACATCTTGGGCAAGTCCCATTTGATACAAGCACAGCGCCCTTGCTGGACCTCCCCTGCAAAGTGCATCCTGCCAACAGGGGTTCTGCACGGGAGCCTGGGGGACAGCAGGTGTAGAGGAGTTTTCTCCCCCCCATGGGTGTCTTGGGGGGCAGGGAAAAAGGACAAGGACCCATCCCTCCAACTCCTGCCCGAGTCGTCTCCTGAGCCTGCCCTGGAGCTGGCTGGGGGTTCCTGCAGCCTCAGCCCTCCGGGAATCACCTCCAGCTCTGACCCTACCGTGCAGCTGTTCTGACAATAGCAATAAGCACTGGGCAAGCTGCAGGTAAGAGAGCAGCACATCCCTGGCAGGATGCCTTGCCACTGGCT
>NW_017729018.1:5890867-5896097 GCF_001723915.1 Gavialis gangeticus | reverse complement strand
CAGCTCTGACCCTACCGTGCAGCTGTTCTGACAATAGCAATAAGCACTGGGCAAGCTGCAGGTAAGAGAGCAGCACATCCCTGGCAGGATGCCTTGCCGCTGGCTCTGATCACTGCATGGTACATACACACGCCTGCTCTGTCTTACCACCTAGTGCACCCGCCTATGCAGTCAGAGTGGAAGCTGGGCCCTTAACAAGTGAATCAAATGCCAGTGGGGACTGTTGGGAGGGGAGGTGGGGGATTTGCTGAGTGGCATTTGACAGCCTTGGCTGGAAGCTCCTGTGCCTAGCACGTGGCACATGCTGTCCTGAGGGGGCAAGACGGGTGGGGCAAGGAGATGGCACCATCCCTGCTCTGTGCCCCATTTTGTGTCTGCAGAGGACTCCCCGACAGCAGGTCTCCCAAGGCAGCTCCTCCGGGTGGGCGGATCTCATGAGTCATTTTGGAAACAGAAAAACCAAGAGGAATAAAGGTTTAAGATGTAAACTTTTACAGAAGATCTCCATGTCTCAGTCTGAGGGTCCAAAGGGGGGTTGTTTTGCATCCCAAGGAGCTCAGTGTAGCATCTAACATAGCTTCTGAGCACAGCACAGGCCCACCAGCACCTGGTGCTACGTTGCTGCCCCTATATCAGAACCTACTAGCAGGAGGTGCTGCGTCGCCCGCCTCCATCATAACCCCTTTGCCAGGTAGATGCCAGCCTGCAGGAAGCTGACTTGGTGTCACTCCCTTCCCCAATGCAATTCTGGCCCAAGCTGCCAGGACAAAGGCAGCTTCATCCTGCTTTTTTGCCTACTGGATTCTAGGCTGAAATACCCAAGGCATAGGCAGAGCAGCCCCCAGCTCCTCTGTAAGTTGGGTGCTGCTGTGGCCTCTACTGGAGCACTTTGCTGTACGCTCAAAACATCCTGGGGTAGGGCTGTGCATCCCACTGCACAGATGGGCACATGGGTCATGCCCCACTCGGGCTGCCTGGGGAGTGTAGCAGAGCAGGCACTAAGCCCTGCACTGCAGAGTGCCCAAGCCACGGGCCTCTCCTTCCTCTCCCCAGGTGGGTAAGGAAGAAAGGATCTGCGTGGTCCAGGGCAGACTCTCCCTGGTGCCTTGGGCTATGTCCTGTTATGGGCCTAGTGGAGCAGGCAGCGCCGAGCAGCCCTGTGCTGGAGGAATTCAGCTCTGCAGACCTCCAGTGTGTTAGCGGTCCCTGCTTCCCATTGCAGGGGGAGCTGGTTTGTAACGAGCCCCTGAGACCTGCTTGCTGGGGCCTTCAGCATAGTCACCGCCTATGGTGCCCCATGCCTGGCAGGATGAGTGGGGGGGCTGTGGGGCTCTCTCAGGGGTTCCCTCCGCCCCAGCTACTCCCAGAAGACCACCTCAGTGCTGGGAGTGACACGGGGGTGTTTCCAGCAGCTCTGCGCCCTGCTCCACTCCAGGGGCTTGGGGGCACAAGGCTTAGGCTGCCCTGGCTGGGGCCTGTATGTGGATTTAGTCTCCCAAGCTTTCTTTTTTTTTTTTTAATTTCATGCCTTGGGCCAAATCGGTTCCAAATTCTATCGACAGAGCAGAGCTCGGCCATTCACGTCTGTGCGGCGCTAGCACCAGCAAGTCTCCTCTCTTGCTGACTCTTCCACCTTGGGCTTCAGATACTCTCAAATCCATGGCAGGCATCCTGTGTGCAGGCTCCAAGCTCGGAGACCTTGGAATTCAGATGCCCTCGAGTCTCACTTGCCTGTAGTCAGAAGGAGCAAATATCCCCCATCGCCATAAAAATGAAAGGTGTAGCCGAGATCCTCCCATTGGGAGGATATTGTAGACTTGGATGGGGGCCTGCCTGCAGTGCATTGGACAAGTCTCCACCCTTAACTACACCACGCCATTCAAAGTGATCTTGGCCTTCAAGAGGCTGAAATCCTTCATGCAAGCCCCACAAGCCAACAGGCACCACGCTTAAATTGCTCTTGGCCTTTTGGCTCTGATCAACAGGCACAGGACTGTAGGGCATGCATCTAGGACACCAGGTTGGGGTCCTGTAAATCTAGGGCTTGCCCCCCTGAAGGGCAGGCGGCAGCGTGGGGAGCAGGCTGAGGCAGGTCTGGCCCCACAAGCCGCCCGTCTAATCTTCCAGCAACGCAGATGCTTCACCAGCCGCCCCTGCACCTCCCCAGAGGCTTGGCAGCATCTGGCAGGGTCCAGAAGAGCGGCTCGGAGAGGTGAGTTGTGGCAGGGGGTGACTGCGAGGGAGGCAGGGCATCTGGTGTATGGTGGGAGCGGAGAAGGGGTGCAGGGAGGTTGCTCCTGGGCGATGGCTCCAGTTTGTATTCTGCTGCCTCACAGACGTGCACATGAGTGTGCAAACACACACACGTGCACATGTCCACATACAAACACCTGCTGGTGTGCATATGCATGGACTGCCTTCCCCGCGCATGCACAAACCAGTGCCTGGGAGAAAGCCCCTCCTTCCTCTGTGGGCCCATCCAGGCGGCCCCCTGCTCCAGCAGGTGGAGGAGCAGTTACCCAGTACCCAGTACACAGTGAAAGCTGCAGATGATCTGTCTCTTCAAATCAGGCTGTGGGTGAAACAAGGACAATCGGTGACCTCCCCTTTCCGCATCCTTGTCCCATTCGATTAGGGGGAGCTGTGACCAGCTGCATGGTGAGGAATCAGGCTGGCGTTTTCCCTCCCACTGGGGCAGAGGGAGGAGATGCAGCAGGGGCAGGGGGAGCTTGGGGTCTGGTGTGGGGGCAGGATCCCAGCCCAGACCCCACCATAGCAGAGCAAGCCTAATGATTCCCCGCAGACCTGGCTCCTGGGTGTAGGGGGCTCCTCATTTGCTCACACCTGCTCAGGCCCCAGATGATGTGAAGGGTGGATATGGCATTTCCTTCCCCTGGGATTGCTCTCGACCCGCCTGTGGTGGTATTATTTGGACAAAAAACCTTTCAGCTAAGAAGTGCAGATCCCACGAGCCTGGAAATCTTGGTGTGGATGATGTGGGCACGGGGTGAGGGGTCCGAGCGTTTCGGCATGGGCCATCTGGGAGCAGCCCTGGGCCACAAACTTTCACTCTCATTTAGAAAATAATGAAAAGGCTTAGGGGGAAAATCAGGGGAGGCTGGTCTGGTCCAGAAGGGGGTTTGTGTGTGGTGCAGGGAAGGGTTCCTGAGCTCATCAGGTGCCTAACTGGACCAGATTAGGGCTCTGATCTCCCCCCATCCCCAACTGGGTTCCCCCGACCTATGAAACTATGAAACTATGACCCTGGTGCTGGGACCCTTGTTGGCTAAGGTCACCATTTGCCAATCTATCCAACCCTCACACCTCCCTTGCAGCCCCAGCTATCTGCCTGAGCAGCCGGCTTGCCCCACTGCTCGCCTCTGAAGCTCCCTCGCTGGGCACATCTTCCCTGAAGCTCCTGGGAGCGTGGGCGCCGGGGTCATCTGACACACTAATCTCCTTAGGGGCAGCTTGGAGGGGCTCGGGGGGAGTCATGTGCCTGGGACGTGGCACGTCTCAGCCCCGTCTCCTTGTGCTGCGGGTGCTCAAAGGAGCTCATTGTTCCAGGGAGCAGAAAACAAGCGGCCTCGGCAGCAGGAGGACGATGACGCAGGCCTGGGCCTCGCCCCAGCCCCGGGATCTCCTCTTGCTCCTCATTGAACTGTGGGGCAATTCACAGGGGCGCAGAGCCAGCCTGTCCCCCAGGCACCCGTTCCCTCCGCGGCACAACTGGGCATCTGCTGCGGAGGGCTCTGCGCCACTCAGATGGGCAGCGGCATGCTCTGCCCACCCCACCACTGCCTCTGCCCACCCTCCTGCTCCTCTTGAACCCCAGGAGTCAGGCTCCCCTGTCCCTAGGGGCACCTCTGGGAGGCAAGTGAGGTCTCGGAGCTGAGAGGGGAGCAGTGGAAGCCAGGACTGCTGGGTTTTCCCTTCTCTCGTGGGTCTCGCTCTTTAAAGGCAACACCGCGCGGCCTGCCCTGCCTTCCCCTCCAGTCTCCCCTGTGCCCTGAATGCCCTTGGCTCCTGCCACGGGCTCTCCCCGCTGGGGCTGCAGCTCTAACACCTGCATAGTGTGGGGACATTTCCATTCTGCCTTGGACTTGACCCCAGGCTGCTTGTGATCCGCGGCCCCCCCAGCCAGCCCTCCCCTGCCCCCATTAGCAAGGCAGCCGGAACAGCCTGCAGCTCCCTAATCCCAACATAGAAACCTTCTGTTTGTGCCAAATATATTTTTATCCTCTCCTTGCCGCTTGCTTCCTGTTGATTCCCAGATGCTTCAGAAAGGCGCTGACGGGGGATCAGAGGCCTGGGTCCCTGGGAAGCTGTGATGGGGACGGGCTTGGGTTTCTATTTCCTGTGTCTTGGGGGAAACCGAAAGAGTCACCAAACCTGATCCCTGGAGTAAAAGGACTGAAGGGATTTATACCTCCAGCCAGGGATTTATACCTCCTGCCTACGACAGGAAGGCAGTGGTACCACCTCCTTTCACTCATACCAGGGACCCCGTTGTGTAGGCGTTGCACAGACCCAGAACAAGAGACGGTCCCCAGCCCTGACGGGTTTCCGATCCCTGGGCGAGGGCGGAAAGCGGGAATGAAGCCCCTCGACGGGATGCTGGGTGAGCCACAGCTCCAGGTTCCTTCTCTGCTGCCCTCCAGCCCCGAGCATTGGCAGCCCCATCTCAGACGAGGATTAGGTGACTGGTGAATGGGCGTTTTGTCTTAGATGGTGACAGAGGGATTGTATGAGACCTGCTGCGTCCAGCCCGCGGCTCAACAAACTGTAGATTAGGAGCCAGAGTCTGGGACAGATTTGGGCTCCTCAAGTGGGATTGAAGCAGAATCAAGCGCCTCCGCGCTGAACTGGGGTCCTGAAATCCCAGCTCAGAGGCTATGCAGGTGGCCTCGCTCCCCATCCCCACAGCTCTTGAGCTGCAGATTTGCCCGCTGCCTGGGTTCCCATCTCCACGTGTGCCCAGGCCTGCTCCGGCTGTGTCTACATAGTAAATGTTGCACCCTGGAAGCAGCATAGCCCCATCCAGGCAAGCGGGCTAATTGGCTTGGACATGGGCTAATTGGCATGAGCATACAGCTAGGCTAATTGTCCTGCCCCCTGCACTCTGTAGGGGAGGCTGCACTGCTTCTGGCTTAGGAGGCAATGCACCTGGAGCTGACAGGCATTTGGCTGGGGTGTTATGACCCTGCATTCGTTCCTGCCCGGGACAGGA
>NW_017729018.1:5877788-5885867 GCF_001723915.1 Gavialis gangeticus | reverse complement strand
TTCCCATCTCCACGTGTGCCCAGGCCTGCTCCGGCTGTGTCTACATAGTAAATGTTGCACCCTGGAAGCAGCATAGCCCCATCCAGGCAAGCGGGCTAATTGGCTTGGACATGGGCTAATTGGCATGAGCATACAGCTAGGCTAATTGTCCTGCCCCCTGCACTCTGTAGGGGAGGCTGCACTGCTTCTGGCTTAGGAGGCAATGCACCTGGAGCTGACAGGCATTTGGCTGGGGTGTTATGACCCTGCATTCATTCCTGCCCGGGACAGGAGGTCGGACCTGATGATCTGTTTAGGTCCCTTCTGACCCTAAGCACTATGAAACATGGAGCTGGGGTGCCCGTCTTGTTGTTCAACATGACCACCCTGTTCAGACAGGCCCGTCCTGGGCAGAGCTCTCCCTCAGTCCCATCGGATCCAAACCTGCATCACCCAGGGCACCTCCCAGGCCCGTGCCATGGCCCCCAGGGTTGGGCTGAGGCTTCCCCCTCCAGTTGAAGCTCTGCTATAGGATGCAAAGTGCCCCGGGGCCGAGGGCGCCTGGCTCTGGAGCCCCATGGTTCAGGCGCTGCCGGGAGAAGCAAGCCCTGGGTGCTGCTCAAGGTAGCGGGTAAAATAAAGAGCCGTCCTCGGAGCGGGGACCACAGCCGGGACTGTCCCTCTCCCTGCAGAGGGTGTCCTTGCCGCAGGGCTGCAAAGCCATCGTTCCTGGTCTACCTGCTTTCTCACCCCAGGAATCCCCATGTGCTCTGGGGCTGGTAGAGCTTCAGCGGGGTGGTGGGGATTGCCTTCAGCTTGAAGGGCTGGTTGAGGAGCTGGAAGTTCATGGACTAGAGAGAGGAGAGGATCAACTGGGCTGAAGGATAACTAAAGGCAGATTGGATCCATCAGCTGATAGGTAAAGGAGACAGAAGTGCTAGCATTGATGTGTTTCGACATGGGACAGTTGACCTGGAAAGGGCTTCCCAAGAGGGGACAGATGCCTCTCCAGAGGACAAGCCAGGCCATCACTCCCAGCCCATGGCTCAGGTGCACGCCCTCCAGGTGCTCCATCGCCGCCGGGCAGGAGTGACTGCTGCCCTCAGCCCAGCCGAAGCCTCTGAGCGGCCTCCGGGGCTGGCTTCCAGATCAGTGCAGTGCTGCATCCAGGCTCGCTAGAGGAGATGGCAAAGCAGAAAGCGCCGGGGACAGGAGCCACCTGTGCCGGCAGAACCCAGCTCGCGCCTGGAACTCGCCGCGGCGGCGCATCGGCAAGGCTGGGTTCCTAGCAGGAGTTCAAGAGGGGATCAGACGCCTCTATGGGGAATGTGAACATGCAGACATCGGGAAAGGAGAGGAGCCCTGGTGCTGCAGGGCATGAGCTGGCCTCTGTTCATAGGGTCCAGGGGAGGTTATCCCAGCAGCGTAAGCTTTCTTGCAGGTTCTTTGGGAACAACCAGTGTTGGCTGCTAAATATTATGGAATCGGTGAGTCCTTGCTCTGACCCAGATTCCCCTGGAGGCCTTTGGTGAGACCTAAAACAGCAAGGAAAGGCTTCAGCCTCTTGGCCAGGCAGGCACGAGATGAGAAAGCACCCGGGGCACAGCAGCATCAGGACTGAATGTGTTGGTTGCCCCTGCATTTAACCCTGAGGCAGGACCTTGTCCATCAAGGGCCCGGGGCCCTGTTACTCCCTCCTTGTGGATGCTCCTGTTGGTGCCTCCTTGGCTTCTCCATGGCTAGGCAGGAGGTGGGGGGATGTCGAGGGTGCTTGGTGGTTTGTTCCCATCTGTTGGAAAAAGGGCTCAAACTGTGAGGTGCCTCCCTTGTCAGCCCCAGAGGTGCATGGGGCACACTGCTGGGCATTGAACACACTCCATCCGCTGTGGCCTGAAGCCCCCCTGGGCTCCTCACTTCCACTGCCTGACTCAGTTTCCCCATCCAGGTCAGCCTCCCACTCGTCTACCTCCACCTGCCCCTGGCTCGGCCCATATGGGCACCAGCCAGTCCTAACTGGGAGGTCTACCAGGACCCCCGGGGCTGTGTATGCTGGCCCGAGGATGAAGACTGATCTTCCCCTGCTCACTGCTTCTTGGGTGCTCTCTAGGGAAAGCTAGGCTAGGTGCTGGCCAGCAGCAGGGAGCAGAGGTGACAGAAAGGGATGTGCTTTGCTTGATGCTACAGCCAGCAAGTTATGCAGCAAAGCGGGTTAGTGTGGGGCATAAATGAGCCCTTTGATGGCTCAGGCTTGCATGCCCTAGTCATGAGACCCTGCTCACAGGCCGAGCCCAGTCATGGGACCCAGGAAACCGAATTAAGGCGTCTTAAGGAGCTTTCTCCTCCTCCCTGCTTTGCCTGCTCTGGCCTTCACGTGCTTGTCATATGAACAAAGAAGATATAAAAGGATGGAGAAGGGTTTCCAACTGGGAATCGGACTGGGTGGAAGAGCTAGAGCCCACGGAAAGAGCAGGGAGAAGAAGGTGGGACACCAGGGTGGTGGGCTCTACCCGGTGCCAGGCGTGGCTGGAGACAGGAAGAAGGACAGAGAAGATGCTTCCCTCACCGCAGCCCTCAGGTGAACCCAGCAGGGACTGCCCTGCACCGGGGTGTGGGTAAGGGCGGGGGGCTCAGGCTGCCATGGGGCACAGGGTCTGGCTGGGTTATAAGTGACGGGTTAGTTTACCCTCTTTATTCCCCCGGGCCCATCCCCAGGAAGCGATTTGCGTCCTGCCTGGATCAGACCTGGGAGGCCAGCCGGCCGGCTGGGGGTGTTTGACTAGTTGCACACCATGGGGCATGCTTGGCTATGTCCATTGCCCGGCCCTGACTGCTGGGGCCTTGGATGAGAGACCAGAGGCTCTGGAGGGCTCTGGTTCAGATGTGGGGCGGGAGGTGAGTGTAAAGGGTGGTGGCTCTGATGCCTGGAAGAAGAGAGACTGCCTGTGTGGCTAGCACAGCCGAGGAGGAGCAGGGTGGAGGGGCAGATCTGCTGACCCCATTCATCTGGCCTGGCTTCAGGCAGCCCCCAGCTCTCCTCCTCATTGCCAGGCTCAGCATGCCTGTCCCAGGGGCTGATCTAAGCATCTGCCTGGGAGACAGGAGCTCAGACTCGATTGCTTTGGACCTTAAAGCACCCGGGAGGCAGTTCATGAGCCCTGCGGAGGCTGGGAGGACCCCAGGCAGATGGAAGAGGGTTGCAACCAACTCATCTAGGACAGGCGGATGAGGTATAATGGCCAGTGGGGCCATAGCTGCCAAGCTACGACTGGCTGCAGAAGTCCACACGCTGCAGAGATCCTTGTGCCAGGTGGGTGCTGTGGCTGGGTGCTGGGATTGGAGTTCCCCTCCCGGCTGATTATAGTGCAGGGCGGGAGAGACTGGCAGAGCCATCAAGGCTGCCTGGGGAATACCCAATCCTATATGTTGTCTTGGGCAGTGATTTGTGTCCCAGCGTGGGGCTGTGAGCCTCCAAGCCTGATCATCACCAGTGACTGGCCTGGGACCTGGGGCAGATCCATGAAGCTGGGGTGGGGAGGTGGTAGCCTGGGGTTTCTCACTTGCTGAGAGTCCCAGGAGTGGGAAGAGAGAGAAGGAAAGCCTTCCCGCCCGCCCCAGCAGGGCCTACGCCCCGCTATCCTCACCACGCCACCCGTGGGGGCTTGGAGACGAGGGCATGGGGGGTCTCCCCGAATTGACCCACCCAAACCCCAGGGAGGGTCAGATGTGGTCCCAGGCTGCCACTGGGCTTAAGTGAGGCTGGAGGCTGAGGTCCCCCTTGGTGGGGGCTGCAGGGCCGAAGCGACTCAGCCTTTGGCCTCCACTGCTGGCCCAGGGAGCCAGGATCTGAGCTCAGCCTCGGAGTGGCAGGATGGTGCCTGTGGCCCCTTCACCCGTTAGACTGGGATCTTGGCACGTTTTGTAGGAGGAAATCTTGCTTGAGTCCTGGCGGGCAGCAGCATGGCAAGAACAGGGCCCTGGCAGCCACGGGGGAGCTCCCTTCCCCGTGTGCCCCTGTATGAGCGAGTGGGCAGCACCCTGCTGCCCCGGGGAGGGCCAGGGGAGGAGCTGGGCTGCTGCGAGCTTCCTGGAGGAGGGTGCGCTGGCTTGTCTAGAAACAGGGTTGCCCTTCACAGCCCCCAGGTGCAATCCCGGTGTGAGGAGGAGCTCATACCAGCTGTCCCCATTAGGTCCTGAGCTCAAATCCACATCAGGAGAGTGGGAGGGTTGCAATTTGTATGTGAGAGAAATGGGGCTGGATTTCAGCCCAGGACCAGCAGCTGCTGTTTGCATATTTAGCCTACCCCCATGCAGGCAGCGCCTGCTGGAAACCAAGGAAGAAATGAATCCTAGAGGCTGAAGTCTCATCCAGAGGAGAGTCCTCGGGGCAGGTTAAGGAGGCCTGAATAACCCCAGCCCAGCGTGTGCTGCGCGTGGGGATACAGGCCTGCCCCGACAGTACCAGCTGGAGGCCTTGGTTTATCAGACCAGAAAGACTTTTCACGACAAATTTCCAACAAAACCATCTTCGCCTTTGACAGCGCTCCTGGCATTCGCTGCCTTTTTTTTTGGTCAAAGCACAAGGAAAAGCTAATTTTTTCTTTTTTTCTTTTTTTTACCCCAAGCTCCTGGCAGTATTTGCCCTTAGAGCCATGGGGAGGGTGGGAAAATGTGGGAAGACAAAATATCTCCCAGACCATAAAATGGAAACACCATTGCCTAGTTTCCTGAAGCAGCACAGGCGTCTCCGATTGGGAACGAAGCTCGGCAGCCTGGTTGGTTCTGTCCAAAAAAAAATCAAGATGGGAATGACCCATATCCCCAGTTGTTTCTCGTTTCCGTCTGAAAGCTCTTTGGCATCCAAGTAATTCTTCCACGGATGGAGCCACGGATGGTGCCTGTGGGCAGGCGGAGAGCTGGGGGGGGGCACAGACAGTCCTCCCCTATCTGCTCCTGCTCTCGGTGGCGGGGGGAGTTGTACTCCTGGCTGGAATACATTTTGCCAGCTCTAACGTTATCCCAGGTATTAAACATTTAATAGCCCAGCTGGCTGCTCCTGGGTTCGCTCCAGGTAACTCCATCTGGATGCTCAGCCCCAGACTAGGAGAAGATGGGGGGTGGGGATCAGCCAGGACAGGAGGGGAGACCCACGTAATCCTGCCGTGGGGCAGGCGGGAGGGAGGCTGGGTGCAAACCCCAGGGAGATGCCCGCTTGTTTATCGCTGATGGGGTTGAATCAGGACAGGTGGGAATGATGGAAACTCGCTGGATCCATAGAAACCAGCCAGCCCTGCCTGGGGGGACGCTGATGAGTTTGGGTGGCCCCCACTCACCACTCCCATGGGAAACCATCCGCTGTTGTCCCCCCACCACCCCGGGGCATCGCTGGGGCAGCTCCGCGATGCCAGCTGGAGGCCTCGCACCCGGTGCGGCTCTTCGCACAAAATGAGCTTCCTTTTCCCGAGCCCGGCTCGGCTGAGCCAGGTGGCTCGGGCACCCGGGATGCGGCGGTGGATGCTGCGATGCGGCTGAGCTGGGGAGAAGCCTTCAGTGTCCGCTGAGCACCGGGGGGAGCAGGAAGGCTCAATAAACAGCCCAGAGATGGGCTGTTTATAAGGGATGGGAGAACTGTCTCCCATCATAGTTCTCAGGACAGGAAATGGCCCCAGGCAGGGGGGTGCCTTTGGGCAGGTAAAGGCCGAGCCAAGCCTGAGTGGGACGCCCCGCTGCAATGGGAATGAGAGAGGAGGACCCAGCGCCAGGGCTGCTTGGCTGTTTAGATGCTTCTTTGGGCCTGGCAAGGCCCAGGTGCCTGATGCTGATTTTGTCTCCCAAATGATGTTTCTCTTTAACAGCATCCGTCTCTCCCCCATGAAGGTGGGTGCAGCTGGAGGAGTGGGGGTCACGCCCTCACGAGACCGGGGAAGCCCTCCTTAGCTGCGGCTAGGCTTTGGCTGCACCCGTCAAGGGACACCCCGGATGTGGATGCCCTCGGACAGCCCTTTGGGGCAGGCTCCTTCCAGCAATGCCCCTGCTGTTGCCACAGGTCGTCCTCCCACAGCGCATGCATGCGCGCCCCTGCACACACGTCACAGCCCGGTATGCCCACACACGCGCTCTTTGTGCACAACTCAGCCCCCCCTGTGTACACGCACCGTTTGCACAGACCCACATATTCTCGGTGCGCGCACATCCCTTTGCACACAGGCTCCGCACATACCTACTCTACTTGCACAGACACACAACACCCCTGTGCGTGCACCCCCTTTCTCAGCCATACACCACCCCCATGTGCCCCGTTGTGAAGACACGCACAGCTCCTGTGCACGCACGCACACCCACGCACTGCCGGCACCTGTCACTGCGGGAACCTTTCAGGGCATCTTAACCTGACTCATTTCCAGGAACTAAGAGATTCTTTGTCCTTTTCTTCCCTTTTGCAGCTGGGAGGCTGACGGGGCTCCCCGCTCCCCCCTTGCTCTCTCTGTCCGACATTCCCTGCTCCCTTCTCTCCCCACTTGTTTCAATTTTGGTTTCTCTGGATGTAGGGCCCTGAATTGCTGCTGCTGCCTTGGACCTCCCTGACCTGTGACCCCTGAGGGTGAAGTGCACCAAACTGCGGCCCATTCTCCACTGAAAGCCTCTCCCCTGTGCTCTGTGAGCTTCCCTTTGTCATCCTATGCCTGAGAGATGCCTGGAGGCTGGGACGGTGAAGGGAAGCCCACGGGGCTGCCACCAGACCTCTGCAGAGAGGACCGTGAGGACGAAGAGCATCTGCACCTTCCCGCAAGCAGCCTCCAGGGAAGGCAGCACCTGCCCGAGTGCTGGCGGGGAAGCATTAGGGAGCTCCCCTCCGCCGCGGCCGCTGTGGGGTTTGGCCTGGGCACTACGATGGGGCATGGACGTCCTCGTGCTGGGACTGCGAGCGACTGTCCAGGTTTAGAAAGAGCAGAGCTGCTCTGCTGATTCACCCAGGCGGCCCGCTCAGGTGGGTCCTCTCAAGGCTGCTGAGGAAGAGGAAAGCCCTAGTTTCTTTGAGGTAAGAAGGGACACAGGGAGGGGTGAGCAGCCCCCAGGGGATGTGTGCAGCCCCCGGGTGTCAGAAGTTGGCCCAGCTCCTCCTTCGCTGGGTCACTAGCAACACGGTGCCTTGAAGCCAAACCCCCATCTTGCTGCAATTGGCCCTGGGGGCCCCAGAGACACTGCTCCAAGCCCTCTCCTAGCTTACTTGTGTCCCCCTCCCTTCTCCGGGTCTGCAGAGCGCGGGGGCAGGGACATGGAGAGAGCTGGCACGGGGAGGCCCGTAGGGCTTGCGCCCTACTCTGGCCTGCTGGGGCAACCTGGGGCTGAAAGAGGCTCTGGGGAAGCAAGAAGGAAGGGGAGATCCCCTGCGTATGGGGGGAGGAGGGTAAACACCTCCTCCCAAACCAATAAATGGGCCTTCACTCAAGCCGGCTTGGCTCCCAAGTGCTTTTTACCCACGTGAACTGTGCGTTGGGGCGTCCTGCCCAAGGGGCTAGGGGCCTTCTGCGGATCCGATGCTCCACATTCGGAGGTGGGCTTGACCTTTCAACAGGTTGAACTGAATAGGCAGCAGCCACAGAGCGAACCTTCCCCCTCTGAGTGGCCCCTGCTGGCTCCGCGTTTTGCTTAGCTCAGCTCTTGCGCTGGTTAGGTCAGAGCCTGGGTCCACAGCGGTTCAATGCCTGCTCTGTGCTTAGTACTCGCTTTCTTGCCTCGGTTTAAAGTTAAATTTACCTTCTTGTTGGAATGGGGCAGCAATTTATGCTGCAAGTCACTCCATCCATTTCAACGAGGTGGTTCCCGGAGCACAGGTCTGCAGCGTGAGGAGGCATGGCAGGGTCTGGGTTTAAAGAGGGTTTTTTAACTCAGAAACCTTGTCTGTGTGGTCAGACGGAGCTGGTGTGAAACATCCCCGGCCAAGAGCAGCTCTCAGGAGTTTAGGGCAAGTCTTAACGATGCTTGGCAGCGATTTATACAGGTGGTATCTCACGTTGGACCGCTGCACAGTTAGGATGGACGTAGACAAGCTATTGAATGCACCGCAGTCTTCCTCGGGATGGCGATGTTTTCGAAGCTCCA
>NW_017729018.1:5863926-5872788 GCF_001723915.1 Gavialis gangeticus | reverse complement strand
CCTTGTCTGTGTGGTCAGACGGAGCTGGTGTGAAACATCCCCGGCCAAGAGCAGCTCTCAGGAGTTTAGGGCAAGTCTTAACGATGCTTGGCAGCGATTTATACAGGTGGTATCTCACGTTGGACCGCTGCACAGTTAGGATGGACGTAGACAAGCTATTGAATGCACCGCAGTCTTCCTCGGGATGGCGATGTTTTTGAAGCTCCAACTCCTGGTGTCTCAGGGCTGTGTAAGACTCTCTTTTTTGGTTTAAATAAAAAAAAAACCCAATCCATTTCTAGCCTTTGTTGCTAAGGTCCCAGTGCTGGGCGCACGACCCATGCTCCCAGCCCCCACAGGTAAGATTTCTAAGCCAGTCTCATGATTTTTGGGCCCCAGGCCTCATGCTTAGAACATCTGGAGTGAAATTCTGGCCCAGCTGCAGTCATGGGAGTTGCGCTGTTCACTTCAAAGGGGTCAGGAATGGGGATGTCAGGGTCACGACAGGCAATAGCGCACCTCCTCCCCCTCCACCCGGCAGAGGACAGAGCTTTGCCAAAGTGCTGGAGAATCAGGAAGTGAAACGGGGTGGAAATAGGAAGGGAAACTCAGCAGACTTGTTTGCCAACGTGAAAAGCGTAGTGCTGGTGATAGCACATCTGAGGGTTATAGCGGCTGTCTGGGTTCTGGTTGCACATCTCTGGGATTGGGGCACTAACGCGTCGGCTGCTGTACGTGTACGTCCTAAAAATGGGAGTCCGCCGCGCAAGACGGAAGTTCCACATTTCGCCATTTTTGTTTGACAATATCAAGTGCGATCCGTAATGGAGAAAAGGCTGTTATATACAAAGTCAGGGTGAAAACACGGCTTTAAATATCTTCACGTGTGCAGGAAGGGAACGCAGCGCTCAGGATTGCCTGATGAAAGGATGTTTTCTGGTTCTCATACTAATCCCGTCACTCTGGCATGACAAAGAGCTCTCTCCCTCTCTTTCTCTCTCTCTCTCTTTTTTTAAATTTTTTGTAGACCAAGCCAAATTGGCCAAATCAAGTCCAAATCCGTGAGTCAGTCCCAAACCAAAAGTGGCCATACTACCAGCAAACATCCTCCACCCCCACCTGGGGCTTCAGATGTTCCCAAATCCTTTGGCAGGTATCCTATGTGCAGGGCCAAGCTCAGAGGCTTGGGGATCGGATGCCCCTGAGTTTCGCTTGCCCTCAGCCATAAGGCCCCATGGGCAAGCTAGGGAGGAGTCTCCCATTTCCATACAGTGGGCATAAAGCCAAGGTTAATGATGCATGACCTACAGGGGTACTATCCCATGCCAGCGGAGTGGTCTTCCCGGGGTGCAACTAGAAGAAAGCCACCATGGTGATCACAGTATTTCCTCTTGATAGCCTACACTTGATCTGAGCCCTCAAGTGGCCAAGAAGCAAAGGTAAAATAGGCAAAGGGCTCTTGCAAAGGAGACCAGTTTCATTCTCTCCATTATACAGGTGGGGAAACTGAGGCATAGGGCACGTCTACACCTGACACTACATCACCATAGCGACGTGATACGGTGACATAGCGACCACGTGCATCTGCACATCTGGCAGCTACTTCGCTGTAGAAGCATGCTCCCTTGTAGCTCAAACAGTGGCTGAAAATAACCATGCGCCCAGCGTACTACTGTGCCGTGCCAAAAGGAAGTACTACAGCGTGGCACAGTACCAACATTGCCATATGGGCACATGTAGACATGCCCAAAGAGGCAAAGAGACTTGTCTGAAAGCTCCCAGCAGCCCAGTTGGCTGAGCTAGGAATAGAAGCCAGGCCTCCCAAGCCCCAGCTGAGTATTCAACCCACTTTGCCACGTTTCTTTTCACACCAGAATGAATCCACCTCCTTCTCTGCACTTCACGGCAGCATCAGGGAGGGAACTTCAGAGCCTTGTGCTCCAACAAACCCACCCAGCTCTCAGCGGTTTTGATCAGGCCCTGAATGCACAGGAGCTAAAGGAGAATCTCTGCTTGCTAATAGCAGTACAGGGCCTATGGCACGTATTTGAGCAGTGTTGAGTCCATCTAGTCATTACAAGCAGGTGCAAGCCTTTGTCCCTGCACACTTGGTACCCTGCTACGGGCAGACAAGTGACACAGTGGCACTGGTGCAGTGTACCTGTGTTTGGTGGCAGGGCCAGAGGGCACGGATGTGCTGTTTTCCCTGCTGTTTGCAGTCGGTGCTATTACAGAGCCTTGCACTAGGTGGCAGGGGAGTGGGTAACAGCCTGTTTGCACTGCACCTATAGCTATCCCAGACTGAGTGGACAGATGACATCCACACCCATATAACTTAATCTGGTGTAGTTTGTTATCTGTTGTGCCTTGGGTGACTTCCCTTGGCTTTGAGACATTCCTACTGGCATTGGGGTTTACGTTGCCTGTCTGCTTTTAGTTTCCTGGTATAAATGCATCACGTGTCCATGCCTAGAGGGACTGCAGTATCAGATTGAGACAGCAATGTCCTGGTATTACATATGCACCCAGCGCGTGGAATTTGGAGGGCTCCGCGCTGTGTTTCTGCCCTCCTCCAAGTCTGGGCCTGGACTTGTTGAGCTTGGTCTCTACTACTTCAAGGACCAGGGGAATGGCTCATCAAGAAGGGCCTGGGAGTGGGTGCTGAACTTCCCTGGGGAGCAACTAGGCAGATGCCTACACAGCTCCTAGCTGGCTGCTGCCCAAGCGCTGAGTGCCTTCCAGACTTCACTCCCATCCCTTGATGGAGCTGGTGACTCACGCTGGCAGATGGGGCCTGTGGGATTCCCCATGGCTGTAGGGGGAGAATGAAGCTGAGCAGCTGCAGGTGCTGTGCTATTCTTTGCGTGGAGGCCAGAACCTTGCACAATTAGATCCATTCAACCAGCGTGCAGCACACAAACCCCAAACCAGGTGCATGTTCCTGAGTTCATGCCTCGGGGGTGACAGTCTGCGTCGCTGCACCCCCAGAGGTGTAGCGAGATCATTTAGTGCTTGGGGCAGGAAGTACAATGGTACGCGGACCACTTTGCGGAGCGGGGCAAGGGAGGTTTGGGAGAAATGGAAGTCTTACCTGTCTAGGCTCTCGGCACAGGGAACACAGATGTGCTTCCAGGTGCGGGGCTTCCCCGGTGGCTGGGCAGAGCGGGGGCCCGGGCAGGATTCGGGTGCCTCTTCACAGTTGGCACCTGCAGCTGGTGCCCTGCTTGCCCCACTGTAGGTACACTGCCACTCACCCCACACTGTTGTGACAGCCACCGTCTTGGCTGCCAAAGACCCTTCAGAGATAAAGCATGAGCTGCCTTGCCTGGAGCTCAGGAGCCTTCATGGAAGCTGTGGAGAAGGAAGAATAAGCAACCTGAAAGCACCCGCCCCAGTGGGCCAGCCCAACGCCAGGTGTTGCCTGTGCCAGGTCGGGAAGCAGAGCAGGGCAGGGCAGAGCTGGGGTGGTGGCCTCAATCTGATTCACATCGGGCTTTTGGTGAACCTTTTGCTAGTGAAAATGGGATCATTTCCGGATGGAAAACAGGCTGTTTTTTGCCTCCGGAATTGGCCTGTTTTTGAGAGAAATACTCAAAACAATTTTGGAAGCTTGCCCAGGACCTACATTTTTGTTTCATGGAAACAGGCAATGTTTCAGCATTTTGGATGTGTGAACTGGTGCTTGACAAAAAGACGGATTTTGCAGCCACAAATTGGAGATAATTTCTTTATTTAGCAGGAAAAAAGTAACATAAACTTCACCTGTCAGAAGCTGAAGGGAATCAAGATTCAGACTAGTAGTAAGAGGCAAATGTTTAACAGGGAGGTTAATTAATCACAGAAACAACCTACCTAGGGGTGCATAGGTTCCTCTCATTTGAAGTCGTTCTCAAAATCAAATATCTTCCTGTTTAGACTTAAAATCAATCGTTTCATGAGAAAAATAAAGCCAAGGGCCTGTGCGTGTTTGTGTAAGTGCGTACTTGAAATCTGGTGGGAAAAGTGCTTGCAGTTGATGTGTCCCTAGTTGCAATGGTAGCTCTTAAAACTGTGTCAGACCATCTCAGGGAAGTGGATGTGGGGGTGACACAGTCCAGAGTCCAAAGGCAATTATTTTCTGCCCGTAAACTGTCATTGTACAGGCTTGTTTCGGAATAGGGAGAGGGGGGAGAGCACCCAGGGAGATGGTAGGTACTTTTGCCAAACATGAAGGAGCCTAACAAGCACCGTGAGAAATGAGCATTTCCTTTAAATCGGAAAACACGCTGTGGCTTTGTCCCAGCCCCTCCATCGCCATGCGCAAAAGCAGCCCAGGACCAAAAGCACAGGCCTTTTCCACTAGAGCTAAGGGGTGGTTCTGCTAGTAGGTCGCAGTAGTCGGTTTTTATCCTCTACGCGGACTTGCATGGAAGGAGGCCGCACGATCGCATGTGCCTAGCCAGGGTGTTACACAGACACAGTGGAGCACAGAACATGCCTGTTTGATCAGTGGCAGTAAAAGAAATAGGGAGGTGATGGGGATTAATGAGGGCTCTCTCTCCACTGCAAGAAGGAAAAGAAACACCACTAACTGCTAAACACCAACTCCATAGTCTATAGACAGACGTCCCACTGAATGGTTGGGAGGCAGCGCCCAAGTGCAGAACAGCCCTGAGGATCACCAGGAGGCCTGGGAGACTCCTCCAGAGCCTGCTCGCATGCACTGCCAGGCAGCTCTGACCAAACTCCCCAGATATCATCTCCAGGTTTGGAGAGAAGGTCAGCTAAGGCTCACAGAGGTCCCATATCCAGGGATGCCTTTCTTGACCCACTGATACTCAGCCTCTCACCCATGCGTTGCCCTGTCCTTCCCTGCAGGTTGCCTCCCCACCGGTTGTGCAGTGTCCCCTTATTCCATCCAATTCATTAACTCCTTCAAGGCGAGAGAAGGTTTCCCACCCAGATCCAAGCCTGGCTTTCCATGGTTCGGTGCCCAAGCAGCCTGTCCTGGTGTCATGAGTGCTCAGAGCCTCTGAAAGTCAACTCCAGGACTGTTTGGCCTATAAAGGTGAGCTGTAAAGCAATCTCTTCTGTCCATTGGGTGGCAGCTTTCTGAGCTAAAAGAAGGGTCTCATAGTTTGCTTTAGCTTCCTGGAGTGGGGGAAAAGATCCTTTTTCCTCCTCTTGTTTGAAGCAGCGGGTCCAGCTGACTCCCTCTATCTTGTAGGACTTGCAAAGGACAAAGTAGTATCACAAGCAAAAGGAAGGGAAAGATGGTCCAATGGTTAGACTCCCAAATGAGCAAACGGGGTCAATTCTCAGCCCTATCACAGGCTTCCTTTATGGCTTAAGCAAATCACTGATCAATCTGTGCCTCAATTTTCCCACCTGAAAAATGGGGATAAAGGCACTGCCCTTCCCCATGTGCGTGTTCTGGGGACAAATGCACTGAAGGCAATGAGGCATTTGGTAACTCTGGTGGTAGGAGCCATATCAGCATCTTAGGTAAGTGAAAAATCCTAACTAAATGGAGAAGGATATGTTGAGCCTTTGGCAGTCTTAAACTGAATCACTGTGGCTTACACTGATCTGGCTTCCTGCCTGATGACCTCAACAGACATGGGGGATTTAACAGCCCCCAGAGATTGTCTTGATGCTCAAGTAGCCCAGCTGAGAGCAAGGTGCTTCGGCAGGGCTCTTCTAGGTGCTCCTTGCAGTCTAATTAATCATTATTGTTGCTGTTTCTATGACTGTAGCACCTACAAGCCCCAGCTGACATCAAGGTCCCATTTGGTTGGGCAAGATTGCACCTGGAGCAAGATTAATTGGGATCTAAAGATGTGTGGAACTGTGTTTATCAGGAGCAGCAGTGGGGGAGATATTTCTTAGAGGCACAGAGCTGTTTATATATATACACACACACACACACACACACACTGGGCAACTTGCCTTGTGGCTTTCCAGGCCTTGGGGAGTGCTGGAGAGTTGAAGCAATGCTGTTGTGATGGTTGCATGCTGTGGTTTTTCTGTGGTTGCAGAAGCTTTGTACCTGAGTTACTCAACCAGCACACTGACCCTATCTCATCATCTCCCTGTACCAGAAAGTGCATTTCCCAGGGCTCCCTTCTCTACCTGCACTTTTTTGGCTCCAGGGTGGAGTTTCCTGGATGGGTGAAGGGCATCGCCACAGTCTGAACAGGGCTGCAGGCTGACAGCTGTGATGGTTGCATTTCAGATATGCCATGGAGGGGTCAAATGCTGGTGGTGGGCAGATCAGCAGTCGGCGGGGGAAGGGATTTGGATGGCACTGGATGACTTCATAAAAGGAGGGTGATGAATTTTGGTCCATCCCTAGGAAGGAAGGTGAAAAGGCTTCACACCCTCCTGTGCAGGGTGCAGATGTTCTGGCATTGTCACTTCCCGATTCGTGGACCTGTTTCCATGGCAGCTCCTAATGCTTTGGACATATTGTTCCTTCGTGTTTGGCTTGCTCAAGTTCTGGCCCTGGCTTTTGCTACAGGAATATCCTCCGTGTTGCTCTAGACAAGTGACTGGCAGCTGCAATTGCCTGCTTCTGTTACGGGGCAATCACAAGCGTGCGGTCTTTTTGGTCCGTGACTGACTGCATTGGTGAGGCTCGGCGGCTCCTACAACACGGGGAAAAGCACTAGCTATAAAGCAAGGGATGGTACTCCTGGTTATGCCCCTCAAAGTAGAGCCTATCTGGACTGAACGACGGGTTCGTACGGGGCAGCGTCTTCAATGCAGTGGGTGAATGCTTGGCCCCGAGGGTGAACAGCCACAATGTCTTTTTATTTAATTTAAATGGACAGTGCTCCCTGACTCTTTTCCTGGCCACTAATTCTGCTCCCCACCTCTTGCATTTCTCTGCTCTTGCAGAAAGCATATTAGCACGTGTTTCACTTGGGGGCTGGCCTTTGTGTTGACAGTGCTGCGGCGTGTGTGTCTGTGCTGTGTGGGTGAACTTGCTGTGGTTGGAAAAATGTCTGATCTTCTAAAAGCCCGTGTAACTTGGACCCAAACATCACAGTGCTGTACTTGTCCCTCTGAAGCAGAGATGCGGTTGGACCTGGTGCAGTTCTGTCTTTCGCAGTTCACGGGCGAGCTAAAAACTTAGCTCCAGGGTGGTCATGTTAATTCAGGTGGAGAAATGACTGGCACTGAGGAGGTGCTGTCAAGATACTCAAGAAGACTAGATTTATTTTTTGTCTTATGGTTCAGAATAAGAGATGCACATTTAACTATCATGGCTACAGGCCTAATGGCAAAATTATCTTTTGACTATTATTTGCCTAGTTGGTGGGTTGTTGTTTTTTTTTAACATGAATATATCATCTAGAAAGCGAATGCAGATTCCAGTAAAGTTCGGTCTGTTTTTTTTCTTTGACCCTCAGCTGAATAATGTAGCATACTAGTAAAGCTTCTAGTTTTTCTTGGAGATGCATATTCGTTGTCTCGTGTAACGGTGACATACCACACCATCTGCACCCCCCGCTTCCAGATCCTAGATCTGCCTGTGCTGGGAAACCACAGGATGAGAAGGTGAGAACAGCAAGCCACCGATCTCTCGTGGTCAGGAGCAATGAACTGAACGCCAGGGCTGTGCATCCTGCATCCCGGACTCGGCCGAGGAAGTTTTCCAACCCCTGCTCAGAAGGGAACAACCAACCTCGGTTTGCAGGAAGGTTTTGTGTGTCTGTAGAGATGGTCTTCACCAGCTTCTGGGATGCAGATGGCCCCCAGCTTAAGCTGCAGCTACCTTAACAACCCACAGTACTACGTGAAAGCTTAGGACAGGAAGCAGAGAGAAATGCTGCGACACCCTGCGAATACAGATACAGCACGGCGTCGGGTTTGATTCACTTCCCTTCACTTAGCAGCAGAGCAGTGGCTGTCTGCCACTCTGCTGTCTGCTGCTGGCTCTGGGGAAGGTCTAAGCAGTGGTGGGTAGCCAGTCCTTTGTATTTCCTCCCCACCCTGCTCCTCCGTAGTCTGGGATTGGTTTTGGCTGCTGCAGAGGCAGATTAGCTAATCTCACTTGCTTTTATTTTTATTTTTTGTTTAAAGGAGGGGGAGGGGAACCTCTAATCATCAAAGCAAACTGCCAGTGCGCCCTGTGCAGGGAGGGCTGAGGCTTGGGGCCACTAAAATGGGTCTTTCAGGAGTGTGAAGCATCCCATTCTTCTCAGATGCTCATTTAAACCTCAGTGCTGATTGATCACTTAAGCCTCAATGCTGATTGATCACTTAAACCTCAGCGATGTTAACTTGAAGGTCCAGGTCCATTAACTACTCCACTGATCAAAGCTGGAGACTGGGAGAGACAGAGGTGGCAATCTGGGCCGTGTTACCTGTGGGACCAGGGGGATCTGAGCCTCGCTAATGGGAACAGGGGCTCAGAGGCAGACCAGGCCCTTTGGGGCAATCTGATCGCTTGGACTGGACCCACTCAAACAGCTGGAAACAACTCTTCGTGGGGAGCTCCCGGGTGTGGGGCCGAGTTTCCCCTTCGCCGGGCGCGCTCCTGAACAGGTGCAGAGACGGCACGGTGCAGTTATGCTGCGTCCCCCCCCCCGGCTCCCTTGTCTTTGCGGTTACAGGACTCCTCAGGCCTCGCCTGTCCCAAAGTGAGGTGGGCACAAAGGGGGTGTCGAGGGCAGGTGCTTGTGGAAGCAGGGATTATGCTGCCAGCACCGGGCAAGGCAGCCAGCGCCCCGTCCGGTATGGGGATAAGTAACCCCGGTGACAGCGTGTTCCCAGAGCGGGGCTGCAAACGCCCGAGCAGTCACCCCCGCCCCGCCCGCCCGGGGTCAAACCCGGAGGCGTCCAAGACCCGGCAGCCCCGCACGGGCGAGGGGCGGGGCGAGGGGCGGGGCTGGCGGC
>NW_017729018.1:5857176-5863601 GCF_001723915.1 Gavialis gangeticus | reverse complement strand
GGCCCGGGAGCGGCCCTGCGCGCGGGCAGAGGCCGGCCCGGGCCGGGCGGCCGGACCTGTTGCCCAGCCCCCGCTTGGACAGAGAGACGCGCTTTCCCTTCAGGTCCAGCCCGAGCTTCAGGCTCCGGAGTGAGCTGCTTGTCCTCCCCGCCTGCTGCTTCCTCTCGGGGGCCGGCCTCCCTCCACCAGTCCCGGGGAGCTTCTTGCCCCTCTCCCCCCGCCCCGAGGTGATCGCAGGCAGGGGTCCCAGTTGCCGGTCTTCTTCGCCTCTTTTTCTCCTCCAAATGTTGCCTGCCTGCTTGGAGAAACTTTGCTTCCCCTGCCAGCCAGTCTCAGGGGAGCAGCTTTGCCTTCCAGTTCCAGCAAATAGCTCCATCGCTTTCGCGCCTTGGCGTTGGGTGGCTGGGCACCCCTGCAAGCACCAGCCGCAAAGCCAGAAGTGCACATCTGGTTTCACCGCTGCCGCTGGGGGCGTCCCCCCATCAGCGGTTTGGTGCTCCGCGGACTTGGGAGCCAGCAGTCACCCGTGCGTTCGCCATCAATGAAAGCGGACACTGAAACATTTAATAAAAATATATGGGGGGGGGTGCTATTATTGCCACGCTCTGCTTACCTGACATCAGGATTTGACACCTATTACTGGGGACTGTATGCTGTGCTCGTGCATGATCAAGCTGGCTGTACAGCAGCCGGCCTGCGGTGCGGGTCGGGCACGGGCAGCCTGGGCAGGGAGTACAGGGCGGGAGCAGAGGTGCGGGTCAGGTGCAGGAAGGGGATGGGAATGGCGCTCGGAGAAGGCGTGTCGCTGTTTGGCAGCACGCCCGCCAGAAGCGTGGCCCCGGCCGCCCTGGAGAAAGTGCCCTCTGTCCCGGGCCGTGCTGCTGTGGGCGTGAGGAGAAGTCAGGCTGGCATCTTTCCATAGCAGTAACCTTGTGCGTGGTATCAGCTGTTGCATGGCTGCTTTTTAGAGCGAGGCTGGAGAGTTTGCGTGCGTTTGAATTAACATAACCGAGAGTCCAATACGTGGATGGAGGATTCATCCTGAGACGGGATTTATTAGCAGAGTTCAGATCCGAACCACCCCAAAGATTATGGGCGGTCTAGGTCAGCTCTTTTTGTCACAGCCAAAGCCCTTAGGGCCTGGTTCTCTCTCCTTCAGCAGGAGTGTAGCCCAGTTGGGGTCATGGTGATCTGCCATGCCCCAGCAGCGGATCTACAACGCCCATCCTGCCATTTGAGGCCCGAGAGCCTTGTGTAATGGCCAGGAAGTTGCTGAGATCTCGGGCAGTGGAATACCTCAATGGTGTTCGCTGTAGGATGCATTTTAAAAGCCTTGTGTCACTTCACCTGCTTCCTACGGTGTGACAGCGGCTGCCTTGGAATATCCATTAGCCCACGTCATCTGGATCCTGGGTCCCGACTGCCAGTGGTTCTCAGCCTTTTTAGACTTGAGGCACCCCTCCGAAAGTGCCAGCTCTTAGTTTCGCTTAGTTTTTGACTGCACAAAAAGAACAGAGGAATTTTTCTGTTGCAAAGACCACAACTGGCCAGGCTGTTTCTAACGCTAAGGATTCCCATTTGAAGCCTCTGGGTTCATCTTGCGAATCATTTTTTGCATGCCTAACAGTGGTAATGGTGCGTAGCACCCTTGAAAGGATGTCGAGGCACTCCGCTTGAGAGTTGCTGCCAAGGTAGTAAGTGGTTTGGTCCCTGGGCATGGCGGCCCTTGGTCGACGTATGGTTAGGCTGGAGAACTGACTGGCATCTCTTAAGAGGGGCCTTACAGAAAGGGTGGGGACTGGTTTCTTTTGGAAACCATTCACTGGGGCTGTCACAGCAATGAGTAAGGGACTGGCAGGGACTTCTACCAGTGTGCACCGCATCAGATAAGCTAATGCGCTGGGGTACGGGTGCTGACGCTGCTACAACATATGCACAAAGCTGTGAGAGCAGTGAGTTCCGGGCACCGATGTATGGCAGAGGAAGTCGGGCAGCATTTGATCTGGGTAGAGTGGAGCCCTTGCTTGGTATAAAAGCCACTAGCAAGCAGGTGAAGTCTGTCACTAGACGCAGCTTGAAATGCCATCTTGCCCAGGGGAGCGTGGAACCAGGAGGCTGAGCCATTGGTCTGCAGAGCTGGAGGCCTGGCTCCCATGCTTTTTGTACCAGGAAAGCGGTGTTGGCTAGAGTTGTCGGTCTCTCGCATCCTGCCATCCCACCTCCCTCGCTGTGCTGGGACAGTGAGGGGAGGGGAAGGGAACCTCTTCTTTGCCTGCCCTTGCAGACGGGGCACTTGGCACCGTGGGGGTGGAAGTGCACCTCCTGGGCTATGAGCCGATGATCCCTGGAAGAAACTGAGCCTTGTGCAAGATGCAGTGGGGGCATCGTGCCCCTTCCCAGCTATGGGACCCTCAGGGAGGGTGGTAACGGGCATATTATTGCTCCTGTACTGGTTTTGACTCCTTCACCTTTTACATGCAACGCTCTGTAGGGGGGTTAGTCCTGCAGCCTTGCTAACACTGAGAGCTGTGGGGCACACATCTGATGCTTGCTGGCAGAGTGCTTGCGGGGCTGATTAGCCTCTGAGCAGGCCTGGGAGGCTGAGGACTTTCCCCAGCTAAAATCCCCCAACAGAAGCCGCCCCCTTCTGTGCCTCTAGCTCTAACTGATGGAGCCGGGGCAGCGCGGGCTCCAGGGGCGTGCGGGCAGACGTGACGATAAATTCTGTCTCCTGTGCTGTGTGGAGGTGCTGCTGCCGGTTTCAGAAGTAAGATCTCTGCATAGTGACATCTGACTCCAGCGGCATGCATGGGGTGGGTTTGTACTGGGTGTTGAGCTTTGGAAAAATCTGACCCGCAGGTGTCCCAGTGGAACTGCTAGAAGCTGAAATCTCTTGCACTTCTGCCCGCTGTCACAGGTGCTGAGCACTTAAACTCAGCCCTCAGCTTGTATGGATAACCTGGGTCTGAACACACCCGGCAGGAGTGGATGGGATAATGCGCTGAAAGGGAGAGCCAGGGTTGCCTCTAAAATGCAGAAGTCGTTCCATTAATCAAACCATTCCTGAACTGGACTTTAATCCTGTCTGAGGACATGGATGCAAAGCAGGCTCAGAGTTCTGCTGATCAGCTGTTTTCATGCAGACAAACAACTTTCTCCAAGAAAATCTACCAGCATGGTAATTTCTCTGAGCCAAAATGCTTCACCTGTCTGGTTTAGCACCGTAACATCTAGGGACCAGGCAAGGTCAGGACCACATTGCGCCATGTGCTGCGCGAGGTGCTCCCAGCCGTGACGAGTTTAAAGCACACAGCTCTGTGGAGGAAGGATCCTGTTTGTACTCAAGAGGCCGTGCTCTTACATATTTCAGCAGGGGTGAGCCGAATTTTGCACGTGGCTGTAATCTGGCACATGGGGATGCCTTTAATCGCCTTTGGGCAGAGCTGGGAGCCAAGAGCCTTGCCTAGGCGACAAAAGATGCACCGGCTGTTTTTATGCTCATTTACTTCTCCAGGCATCTGGTTAAAGCAAAATGTTCTTGCCCCTGTTACTACTTGAATGCTAAAACTGAGAAGTACATCCATGCTCTCGCGGGTGCTGTTTACTGCCAGGACTCTGTCTTCCTTTCTGCTTGTTCACAAGTGTGATGCTGGAGTATTTGGGTTGCGGTAAAGGAGTGTCTAAACTCAAACCAAAGCTTTCATGTCTCTTAAAATGTCTCTTAGGCTTTCAAAATCTGTAAGTGCAGGCTCAGGTTGTGACCCTGAGAGAGACACTGCAACCTGCTGTAACATTTCCATGAGTCAGTCAGCTAAAGATCACCTGCAAAGTGTAGGAAAGTCTGGTCACGTGCACTTGCAGTTGTGATGTGTGCAAGGAGAGCAGGGCAGCTATTATTCAAGCCTTGTTTCTGTTCCCTCTTTTGAAACCTTAAAAGCTCAGATCTCATTGCAAGAATCATCCAGGATAGAAAACTGGCAGAAACCATGCCAAGGAAACCTTAACAGTTAAGGGACAGGGGATTTTTATTCAGACTATTAATGTCTATTTGACTCCATATCAGAATCAACTGAACATCGGGGTCAGCAAATGATGGGTTGTGGAGCCAGGGGGCTTCAGCAGGGAGGGATAGAGGAAGTGGCGGCAGCAGCCCGGTTCTAGCACCAGCCTGCCTTGAACCCAGGTTGAGTGACGGCAACTCGCCTGCAGAAGAAAACCATCTCCACCTCGTAACTGAGATTCACCACCTCACCGCTCATTGAGGAGCAGAGAGCTTCAAAGTCTGCGTCGGCCAGGACCTTCACAGAGACATCCTCCAGAACAGGAACTCTCTGAGATTTCTAATGCAAACTTCAAGTGCAGGGAGGGCAGGCCTTTTTCTAGAGAAGCAAACTAAGAGCCCCACCTATAGACCTCTCCAGGTCATTTGTAAGGCGGCAGACACTTAGGGAAGTGGTGAGCCGCCAGTTTGCACGTCTTGTTGGATGCTTTTATAGACTTTACAGCACAAGCACTTCCTTGGTAGTGCACCGAGGTTGGATCAGTGTTGCCTTGTGTAAGTCACCAGGTAGGGCCCACATGGAGCAGTTCTGCGCTGCCTCTTCTTTCTCTCCAGCCAGGTGTCAGACAGAGACCTGTTGTGCCAGCGCCCCTCGGCGTGTGTGTGGGTCGTATTGGGGACAGCGTATCCACTCGCTCCTGGGAGAAGCTCTGTGGTCCCTGCTCAAGGTGCTGTGAGGCAGCTTCTAAAGGAAAGGGTCGAGGTGGTCTTTCTGGTTTGCCATTTGGGGATCTTCTTGTTCAGCCCCTGCTGGGTTTCCTGGGGGCTGTGGGGACCTGAAGTGCTCTCTATTTTTGACTGCCTGAGAATCTGCAGCCTCCCCTTTGGGGAACCTGACCACAGTTACCTCTTCCTTCACCATCTTTGCAGGGCTTAGCACTTTTAACAAGCAGGTAGCTGCTGCAGCTAGCCCAGCCTGCAGCTGCCAATTAGCTCACCTTGTGTGTGCCGTCTGTGCACTGCATCGACCTTGCGTTTGCTTCCTGGTGCAGCCGGAGATGACCGTTGGCCATCTCAGACTTTACAGATTGCCTCGATGACTGCTCTCCCTCCCAGCTCACTCCTTGTTCTTGCTGCCTCCTGGGCAGATCACAGTTCGTGGTGCATTTTGGGGCTAGAACTGTTTTTCTTCAGATATAAGTTCATCTGTCTTCCAGGACACCGTGCAAAATGCTTTTGTTCAACTCTGTACAGCGGGGGGGGCTGCCCCCAGGAGTGTGGGGAAGGGAGGGGATGATGGCACCAAATGGTTGGGGGATTTGCTGTTGGAGGAGGGGAGGTGAGGAGCTGCCCAGCTTAGCTACAGCAAGGTTTAATCCTTGCTTTGTTATCAGGGTTAGGGCATTGTGCTTGGACGCCCTGCCAGCGATGCACCCAGTAAAAGGGGGCACAACCAGTGCTGTCGCAGCAGGGGACCGGGATGGAAAAACCCTTTCTTCAGTGCCAGGAGGAAGTGCAGGGTCGTAGTTCCTGCTGAGGGCCTCCATTTGTGCTAGACCAGAAACATGTTTCTCACAGGGCTGCCTTGAGGTTGCAGCGCAGATGGGCTCTGTGCTGTGCACTGCACGCAGCTCCCTGCCCCCGTGAACTTGGTCTGAATAGATGAAGCAGGAGGGGAGACGGGCACAGAGGTGGGAAGCAACTTGCCCAGGGTCATACGGTGGAGCAGTGGCAGAAATAGGCGCGCACCCCTGCCCCTTTCCAGAGCCAGCTCTGTGTCCAAAGCTGTAAACTCTGCCTCCCTCCTTAAATCGTAGCGACTGGGGAGAGGAGAGGAACCCTCTGAAAGTGTGTCCATGCCTCTGTTGGGGGAGCGAGGAAGTCATGCTGAGTGAGTCTTTATCTGGCTAGCCTGGGTAATGCTAGCAGTGAAGGGGTGATGGCATGGCACAGGTTGGCTCCTAGATATGTACCCTGGACCCCGAGTGGAGTTGATATGGCCCATACTGCTGCCAGAGCTAGGCTGTTGGTACCTGTGCTATGCAACCAGGCATGTCCCAGCTGCAGTCAGACTTGCGTGCAGGGTAGACCTAAACTTAAATGGGAATGGTGGTGTCCATCTGGGCACAGGTTGAAGTAGCCTAATATGCATTTCTGGCATGCATGACATGAGTGGGAACACGTTTGGGATGACCCAAGGCTGCCTGTTCCCTTCCGCGCTCCTGGTCTCTAAGCTAGATGGTTGCTTAATGCTCATTTCGGTGGAAATGTCACAGGTTTGCCTTTTTGAAGCAACTGGTCCCAGACACTCCAGGGGAGTGGCCCTTTCCCATGCACTGGGGCAAAAGCATAATGGGCCGACTCTCTCTCGGCTGCGGGTGTAGGACAGGGTGTGATGTGGCACTTGACGGTGCAGAGCACTTGG
>NW_017729018.1:5846551-5852176 GCF_001723915.1 Gavialis gangeticus | reverse complement strand
TCATTTCGGTGGAAATGTCACAGGTTTGCCTTTTTGAAGCAACTGGTCCCAGACACTCCAGGGGAGTGGCCCTTTCCCATGCACTGGGGCAAAAGCATAATGGGCCGACTCTCTCTCGGCTGCGGGTGTAGGACAGGGTGTGATGTGGCACTTGACGGCGCAGAGCACTTGGCTTCCGTATGGCTGTGGGGCGGCGTACCCGAGTATGGAGACTTGGAGCGCTGAGTGGTTGACCCGTTGTCTTGTCCGACAGGTGCTCTGGAGATTAAATGACAGGCTTCTGAGAGAAGCCCCCTTGGATTTGAGCGCTGCTGGTTTGGGACCTGGTCCAGAATAGCCCTG
This sequence comes from Gavialis gangeticus, assembly GCF_001723915.1. Classification (NCBI taxonomy): domain Eukaryota; kingdom Metazoa; phylum Chordata; order Crocodylia; family Gavialidae; genus Gavialis; species Gavialis gangeticus. The sequence goes on along the minus strand of NW_017729018.1, from coordinate 5,851,834 downwards.
CCTCCCTGAATTGCCAGGAACACTTGGATGCCCCCATGCATGTTGCTTGCCCTTCTGTTTAGGTGAAGCCATTTCAGTTTTCCCCGGGAAGGGTGTGTGCAGACCGGGGGGTTGGGGGGCTGCAGCAGGGAGGACTCGGGTTGTCTGGCTTCCTCCCCGCAAGAGTGGGCATCCAGCCGGGCCTTTCTGTCGGAGGAGCACCCAACAGATCGGCTGGGCCCTGCTAGAGGAGAAGCACCTGTTCCCTGCCTCAGCTCTCCGGCATTGTGTGCTGGGCAGGAGGCTGCGTCGCCTGCTGTCACGGGATTGTCTCATGAAAGGCCCCATTGTGATGTGGTGGTCGGACCTAGGGACGGTTGAACTTGATGAAACAGCGTGTTTTGAAATGGAGGCACAATAAACCCCGGTGGCCTCAGTACATCGGGGAAGCCTTCCTCCTCCAGCAGAGCTGCTTGCCAAAGCTAAAGTACAGAGTTAGGCCCATTGCTCTCCCTCGGAGCCACAGCATCACCAGGGTTTCTTGCAACCGGAGCCTGCTGTAGCCTTGTTTAGCCACTGGCAGTGGTGGGAGGTGGGCCAGGGGATAAATGGTGATGCATGGGGGAGCCCAGGTATAACCTCCCTCGGGGCAGCCTCAGTGGCAGGAAGGGGCTGCTGGGCAGAGAGGGCTGAAGCCTGGTCGTGGGTGGTCAGCACAGAGCTCTGTGACCCTCTTCATGAACGCTTGTGTCTGTGGAAGGTGGGCAGAGGTGGCACCTGTCCATCGCACCCCTTGGAGCCACTGTGGCATGTGAGGCTGAGAGGAGACCCTGCAGCATGCCCGTCCATATGGGGAGCAGGACACGGAGCTCATCCCGGATCCAGTTGTACTTGGTCACTGGACACCATGGCGGGTGGCATGCAACCAGGGCAGTCCCTGGGGAGTATTATTAGGTGACTGTTGGTAGCAGCAGTTGAAGTTTCAGGGATTGTCTAGATTGGGGAATTTGCACGGGTGCATCCACAGCGATGCCCCTATGTAAACTCCTGTAAGGTTGCTGCAGTGTTGCCCCTTCCCAATAGCCCTGGGCTTTCATGCTGGTTGAGCTGTGGTGGCAGAGGGAATCTGCCCCCTGCTAGAGGAAAGGCCACTGTGGCAGCTGGCTGGGGTTTGAGTTTTGGACGCTCCAACCCGCCAACTTGCCCCATTTTGAAGCGGCTCGCTGCAACAGGAGGGTGACGATGCTCTGTTCTCTGGCTCTTTGTACCAAGGTCTCCTGGGGCTTTACAACTGGATGAGTTGCTTCAATGGGAATTAAAACCTGGCTCTTGAGCACTGCTTTGCACCTCTAGGTCTCCGTGCTTTAGATCCACCTCTCCATGCTGCGCAAAGGAGGGCAGGCTCATTACCCTCCTCACCGGACAGAGGGGGAAACTGAGGCATGAAGCTCTGAACCGCTCAAGGCCAGTGTCAGCTGGGAAGGATATCAGATCTGAGTCCCAGTCTTGTGCTGGCCACCAGCTTTGCCTTGCCCCCCTCACTGCCAGCGTGCACGGAGGCTCCTTGCTGAAGGCTGTAGTGAGTCGGTGACAGAATTGGGACCAGACCTCGGGAGCTGTGGCTCTCGGCTGCCTCTGCCTCCTGTGCTCTGTGGGCTCTGCAGGTGCAGAGCAGGCTTTTCAAAGCACCTAGGAGGAGGTGGCAGCCCAACTCCCTGCTTTTTCTCTGAGCCAGGCATCTAATTCCCTTATCGCTTCCGCAGACTGGCTGGAATGAGGAGCGGCCTGGAGAGCAGGAATGCAGGAGCCGGGCGAGGATCGCGCCGTGTTTTGTCTGGCCAGCCGTGCCCCTTCCTGTGCCTGCGCAAAATCTCTCCTCTGGTCTGGCGGTCTCCCTTGGTGCTGGGGTGGGGGGCACTGAGTGATGGGTGTTGGGGCTGGAGCTGCCCCACAGATCTGCTCTCTCGGCCTGTGGCCCTCCCCGGCTGCAGCAGGGCTGGAGCTAAGCCTGAAAGAATTGCAGCAGAGCACGGGGGAGGAGCTGCCGCCAAGACCAGGGAAGGGCTGTGCGGGAAGCCAGGCGCTCCCGCGCTGCAGAACCTGTGTCCTCGGCTCACCCGGTGCCACGCAGGCTCCAGCACAGATGGTGCGCGCCACCCCGCCCCGGGTGCCGTGGGGGGGCGCCTCCCTGCAGCGTTAACCCGTGGAGACCCAGCGCCTACCCGCAGCCTGTGGCTCACGAGTGCCTGGGCCCATGCCAGGGAGTGGCACTGTTATCTGCAAGCCCAGCCTGCCCTGCGGCTGCTGCCAGCTTGCGGCCTTTCCACGGACACTTGTGCCCTGAGGGCCTCTGTGGTTGCCCTGCTTATGCGGGAGCTGGGGCCCTGCTCCCTGACCTGACAGCCTGGCGTTCTTGCTGCCCTGTGTGGTTGGGGCTGCATTTCCTGCTGCGCCACCTTCTGCACCTCCCTGTCTGGGGAGTGGCACCTTATGTGGCTTTCTGTTCGATGCCTTTTCTCGAAGACAAAGGGGAACTCCTCCTCCTCCTTCCCCCCTTCCCTCCCATCAGCTCAAGTGTTAGCCTGGCAGGGTGAGTCACTGGGCCAGCCCATCCTCCTGTGTGTGTGGGCTGTGCCATGCAAATACTCCTTCCAGGAAGGGTTGCATGGCTGGGCAGCCTCTGGTGGGCCAGGAGCTTGGTGCCCCACCCTCTGGTACAGTAGCTGGGGCACCTGCTCCACCCGTTACCAGCCCCCTTCCCCCCACACCCAGTGACTCAATGTCGTCTTCAAAGCCAAGTGTTGAGCGCACCGAAGGCTGCACAGCTGCCATCACCTGGCAGCGAAGCTGCGGGCAGGGAGTGTGGTCGGAGCAGCATGCCGAACTTGAGATGCCCCGGTCCTGTTTGCAGCTTGGTGGTCAGTGCACCCGGTGACTGTGAGCAGGTTGGTGCCCCTCTTGGGGGTGGGGGTCCTCTCTGGTTTCACCTGCACCTTGACGGCCCTGGGAGCTCTTGCTTGCTCCCTGGTCTGGTTAGCACATCCACGCAGAGCTGGCAGATGAGGTATTGCAGTATCTTCTACCAGCAGGGTGCTTTGGGAGAGGCCACGTGCCTTCTGTGGTTAGAGATGATTAAATGAGTGTTGCTTACCCAAGAAGAGCTGCCCCACCCCAAACCTCAAAGGATCCAGGCTTTGGCACTCAGATTAGCTGCCTAGGCCCATATGGTCCCTGGCAGTGCATCACAGCCCCCTGGCAAGCCCTGCTCGAGCTCACTTCTCTACTCTTTGCTCAGCGATGTTTGGCTCTAGCGTCCCTGCTGTGGGCTGGATCAATGGCTGCTTCTGTGAGGTTGTGGAGAGGAGAGGGCCACCCCACCTGAAGAGCCTTGACGTGTGCCGGCTTCAAGGCTGGGCTTGCTTCTAGCCCCTTGTGGGGACAGGCTGTGGCAGTGGGGGAAGGATGCTGAGCAATTGGGTTTGCAAGCTGCAGGGGCTGCAATGCCCTCCCATCTCCGTTCACCACCCCTGCAATCCTCCTGCCGCCTGCCTTAAGCTTCTGGCTGGTTAGGGCCAGGGCCACGCAGTCATCAGGCGCGGTTGGCTCTTGCACCAGCTGCGATCGTGCCTGATGTGTGGATGGGTCTGGATCCCTGACCGGCATCTCTCATTTGGAAATGAAGAGTGTGGGACTCGGCCGTCCTAACAAAGAAGAGCTGAGCGCGCACCTTTCCGCAGGCTCTGGGGAGCGCAGAGGCAGGAGCAGCTGGCAAGGAGGGGCTGCTGCCTTCCTGGCTTGTTAGGTCCAGCTCATGCTGCCGCGTGTGGGGGTAACCGGAGAACGCCTTCCCCTTAATTTTGTGTCAGGGATGCCAAATCCCACGCTAGCCAGACGGCTTCCTTCCCACAAGGGCTGTACTTTTATCCCCTCTGCGAGGCACAGATGGACTGGCGCGGGACTCCAGCAGCTTGCCCGGGTCTGTCGGAGCAGGAGTCTGACCCCCCAACCCCCCATTGCACTTTTGGGTCTAGCTGCTTGCAGACCTGTTCTGAGAGACGGTATCGAGATGAGCCTGGTCCTCGGGCCCCAGCCCCTTAACAGCAAAGTGAAACGCAACCCTTGACCAGCCCTGCCCGAGCCACTGGGAGTGTGACAAGCAGGAGAGCAGACAGTGTGCTCAGGGCTGAACCTGTGGACGGGGATAAGAAGCCACCTGCTGTAGTCCTGTGTGGGCAGGGGCTTACTGTGGGGGTTTTTTTTGCGGGGGGGATACTTGACCTGGAGCTTCTGGTGCTGCCGTAATGCTGGGAACACACTTACGTGTTACAATCTGAGTGAAGAAAGACCAGTGCAATCTCTGCAGTGGGCGAGATGTTTATTTTTTTGCCTAATAATTTGCCCCAAAATGGCCTTTTGGGGAAGGCTGAAACGACAAATTCGTCATATAGTTTCTATCGGGTAGGGAGGAAGATTTGTCATATAGTTTCTGTTGGGTGGGAAGGAAGACGGGGGAATTTTTAACCAAAGGTCTCCAGGTTGTAGCTGTATTGGTGTAGAGGAAAAGGCAACCGGGACTCGTAGTCCTGATTAAAGATTTTTTTTTTTTTTTTTTGCAAAAACCTTGTCTGTCTAATAAAAGATATTATCTCTACCACGAGTCCTGATTGCCTTAACCAAAGGGTTTAAACTTCTTTCTTGTGTTTTGTACCCCTGGAAAGTAAAGCAGTAACTTTTTCATTTCAAAGCAATGTCCTTTGTTTCAAAATTGGCCTACACTTTACAGGGTTAAGTAACCCAAGAATGAAACAAAGCCTGGCACTTTCTCAGCTTGACCCGGGGCCTTCGGGAGGTGCGCAATGTGTTTTTTAACACACCGAGGTTTGTTCCAGTTTCACCTGCTGCCTCCTTGTAGACTTGCTCCATTATTTGCCCTGCCCTAATCTCTCCAGCCCTGCCCTACATGCAGGTGCCTAACGTGACCTGTGTGGGCAGGAGTATTGAAGGCCGTGTGTCTTGGGATAAGCACGCGCAGAAGGGAGCCGCAGCACTGTGGGGCTGAAGGCATAAGGAAAGGCTTGCCTTCAGTTTATTTTTATCTTGAAAGGGTCCCCTCCGATATCCCACGCTTGGCAGCCAGGCATCGGATGTGACTCATGGTGAGGCTGAGAATAAGCTCTCAGCGGAGTGGAGCCGTGTCTCAGTCCCGGTGTCTCTGCCTCGAGTTTGTGCAGCCCGGGGAGTTAGTCATGCACAAGCAGTTCTGCTTTTCCCCCCCCCCCCCCCGTGCCCCCCCCCCCCCCCCCC
>NW_017729018.1:5837970-5846503 GCF_001723915.1 Gavialis gangeticus | reverse complement strand
CCCCTTCCCCTCCCAAACTTTCCTTCCAGAAAGTTGTGACTGAAGAGCCTTCCTGTCCACGACTGCACCTCGGTGGGGGGGGGGCCTCCCAGGCACATGTTGGATTCTCGTACCCTGGTAGCAGGGTTTAAATGCATCATCATGCACGGGATGAGTGTAGTGATCCCCAAGGGCAAGGCAATGAGTAGGCAATGCTCATCTTAAAACTGAGCCGTTGCCATGCCCCGGCGGGCACGTGCAAGACCTTCCTGCCAGCGTGCTGCAAAAGATCAACAAGGTGTGGGGGAGAAGCATGGACACTACTGAGATTGCAAGTTCCCTGGGGCAGGGACTGCTGTCTTCTCTGTGCAGCACCTGACACAGCGAGGTCGCGGCTCAGGACAGGGGCTCCTAGGCACATGGTGATACTGAGGGCACATTGATTGTGTGACTGTCCCGTGTTTAAATAGCAGGGCTTAAATACAAGAGGGAGAAACTCTTCTGCTCCAGGGCAGGAGGTGGTTCAGGAGAGTGGTTTGCCTGGGGCAGGCTAGCCCAGCATTGCAGAGCTCTTGCATCTTCCTTTGGAGCAGGTGCTGGCCACTGGCTCTGAGAGGGTGCTGAGCCTCATTCAGGCAAGCAGTCCCTGGGTGCCCTGTAAAGCGGTGGGGCCTTGCTTGGCATTCATTTATCTCCCAGCTCTGGTAAATGTGAGTGCCTCAGATAACAGACTGCATGGACCTTGGAGGGAGGGCAGGACTAATAATCAAGCCCGTGATGCATCTTGCATGATTGTGGGCAGCACTTCCTGGGCATCAACCTGTCAGGGGCAAAGCCCAGCAGCTTGCACTTGGCTAGGGCTGGAGAGCAGCATCTTTTTCCATGGGGGTTGGAGTGCTTGGCTTTGAAATGGGGGAACCTGCCCAGCCCCAGCAGGATGGCGTCACTGCGCTCTGAGCTGACACCGCTGTTGGCCCAGAATTGTAGCCAGGCCTGGGCTATGGGCTGAGCCCAGATCTGCTGGCTGCGGGGTAGGCTGGGCCTCGGGAAATGGGAGGGAATCTTGCAGGGAGGCGCGCTGTTGAGTTTCGCTGCTGATGCCAGCGGTGATAACGCTGAATCTGTAGCTGCTGAAGCTGAGCCCCACCCCAGGGCACTTAGTCCCTTGCTGCCAGTGGTTCCCAGCTGTGGCATCAACAGTCTTGGCCAGAAGCCTGCATGTTGTTCTTTGAAGTGATGTCCCAGCCCTTGGCTTTAAGCTTGTGTGTGTGGAGGGGAGGAGTGCTCTCAAATGCTGTCAGTCCAGGCAAACCTGGATTCCTGCTTCGTTCAGAGAGGGATGCCCTTCCAGACGCACAGAGCAGGAGGAGCCCTGGGAGGAGGCAGGAGTCACTGGCCAGGATGGGGTGGGGGGAGAAGGGGAGGTATATCAGGCAGCAGGAGCCTGCTGGGTTGGATGGACTCTATGCTGGGAGCTTGTAATTAGTCTCCAGGGAGGCCAGACCGGACAGCATCTTAAGCTGCGGTTTTAATTTGGTCTTCATCATCCCCTCTAATGTATTTTTTTTATTCTTGTTCCTATCTGGCTGCTTTGTGTTGGGATTAGGCAGATGGGGACTGGGATTAGAACTGGCAAACAATAGGGCGGCGCGGCACCCTTGCTCAAATCTCTGCAATACACAGAGGGTTCCCACCCTTGCGGGTGGAGGGGGGGATTCATCCACTCTTCCCACTGAAACAAAGTGGGTGGAAGGGGACTGAGGCCCTGCTTGGTTTTGGGGCTGTTTGCTGTCTCCATTGTAGTTCTGAGCTTTCTACTTCACCGGCAGAGCTCCTCCGTCTTCCCTCTGCTGTAGGCCTTTCCCCCTCTGTCAAGCACACTGGCCCTGCTCAGAGTTGAGGGTAGCCAGGAGGTATGGTTAATGGAGATCTCTGGCTCCTAGGTGCAATAAAGATGTATGGGGTAGATGCTGCCTGCACCCACTATTTCCCAAGGTTTGGGGTTCCTAACAGCTGTCTCCTCTCCAGTGCCTGTCCTTGCTCCATGCTCTGAATCCCCAGCTATTCCTGCTTGTATGCTTCTGGCTGCCCCCAGATTGTTGTAGGTGATAGGTTGGAGTTGAGAGGGAGAGGAAGGTCCATGTGTGCGCGTGCGCGCGCACACACACACACTAGCAGTGTAAGACGGCTCTCATTGCTAAATCACATGAAGGCACCCTCTGAGCTTGTGGCTGTCTGCTGTGCTAGCCACGTGTTGCACAGCAGCATATCCCCAAAACCTGCAAAGCAGCTTCCAGGGCCCTAGAAATCTGCCTGTGCCAAAAAAAAAAAAAGGTCCCTAGATAGTGTGCTGACATGTAGTTGGGATGCATAGGACTGGGCCTGCAGAAGGCTGCAGGGGGGGTGTTTTTAGGTTGAGCTGTGTGCTATAGGCCCCCATAGTGCAGGTGGCTAGTGGAGATCCTCCCTTAGCTTAAATGTTGGAGCCTGGAGCAGGAGGAGCTGGGTTCTGCCTTTGCTGTTCTGAATTTCTTTGTGGTCCCAGTGTGCAGCGTGGAGACCCACGACCTTGTCATGGGTGCATGCATACCTCTGGTTCCCTGGGTATACAAGGCCTCTTTCTGTGCCTGGAGAGGGGGATGGGTGCCAGGCCTGCTGAGAATGGGTTATGGATGCTGGCCATGAACCCCATCTGGGGACTGTGCCTCCAGCAAAGATGGGCCAGGGGCAAATGCAGTCTCCAGGAGTGGGTGGGAGAGAGGATGTAGTTGGAAAGGTGGAAAGGAAAGGAGAGAAGTGCAGGGGTAGCCTGGACTTCACCCTTCCTGGCTACTTCTTTCCTGCACTGAGCAGACCCTGGTCAGCCACTGGTTCGGTGCTTTCCCTTACAGACAGCTGAGAAAATTTCTCCTCTTCTCCCACTGTTTTCTGCCACAAGGCACCACACACCCTGAGCCCACCAGGCTGCTGCCACGGCCATTGGTAGCAAGAGCCTGGATTCTGTCTCCTGCCTCTGAGCCCTGATGCCTGTCTGTCTCTGTTCAGGTTGGGGAGGCAGGTCTGAAGTTGAGGAGAAGGGTGTATAGGACATCAGAGGTTACAGGTTGTAGGGGGAACCCAGTCCTGTCCCCTGTGGGGTCAGTGTGTGGGTGTGTGTATGTGCCCATGCACTCACCCTTTCTCTCTGTCTCTGTCTGCAGGTGAGAGGCCGTTCCCATGCACCTGGCCTGAGTGCAACAAGAAGTTTGCGCGCTCGGATGAGCTGGCGCGGCACTACCGCACACACACGGGGGAGAAGAAGTTTGCCTGCCCGCTGTGCGAGAAGCGCTTCATGCGCAGCGACCACCTCACCAAGCACGCCCGGCGCCACCCCACCTTTCATCCCTCCATGGTCAAGCGCTCAGGCTGCCACAGCGTCTCCCCCAGCGACTCAGCACCCAGCAGCCTGGCGGGCAGCCCCGCTGCCAGCCCAGCCCCCAGCCCAGCCAAGTTCCTGTAGAGACACGTTGCTTGAGGAGGGGAAGAAGGAGCCTCTCTTGGCTGCACAGACTGTCAGAGATGTGCAGAGATGCCGCCTGGCCCATTCCCAGCCCTGGGTGGCCCCTTCTCGCTGACGGGCTCCCGTTCTGGTGAGCTCCCTCTGGGCTACAGACTCTTCCCCCTCACGCCTTGCTTCAGCGTTCACCAGCTCCTCCCGGTGCTGTGGCTGCACGCTCTGCTCCTCTTAGGGCTGTGGAAAGGGCAGCAGCTGGGTGCTCGTGGGACTCGGCCATCTCTGATGTTGCCCCAACCTTGGCCCCGTGGAGTCCAGCACATCCATAGGACTCTGCATGTCTCTGGTATTCCCCCACCAGTGCCACAAAGCCAAACTTGCTGGCCTGATTTTGAGGGGTTCCTGCCCAGGGGATGCTGAGGGTGTGATCAACTTGATCCCTGCCCTTTTATGCTCCTGTTCTGCCTTTGCTGCTGACCCCCTGCTGAAAAACAGTCCTTATTCCACCTGGGAGGTGCAACCGCTCTGTTCCCTCCTGCCCTAGGGATGGTTTTGACTATCCGTTGAAGGCAGCTCAACCCAGGCCAGTTTTATCTTGTCGTCGTCTCCGGAGCTCACGCCTGCTTCACTGTCTGGACAGAAGGCTGCTCGGGGAAAAGAGATCCAATGACGAAGATTGCTGCTTCTCTGCACTTCCCTTCTCCTCTCAGATATGGCTTTGCTTTCCAAAAGATCACTTTTCTGTGATGGGGACAGCCCATGCCCTGCTCTGGCAAAGAGGTGAATCCCAGGCCACACTCTAAATATTTATTTATGTAGATTTTAACCCCCTCCCCTGGCTGCAGACTCACGGGCCCTTGGTCAAGCTGCAGGGGCCTGGCCCATGGGCCCTGGCTGAGCAGTGGCGGTGGAGGGAAGATGTGGCAGGGAGTGGATCTGTTGTGATGCTCACAATCCAGATCTGCCTCTCCAAAGCAGGGGCTTTTAATCAGCCTATTTATGTAAAGAAACTGTTTTTATAGTTGTGGACTCTGGACAGGGGAACTGGGAACAGCTTAGTGGCCTGAGCACCTTGTTAGCCCTTTGGGTGCATATAGGAGTAGTGGGTTTCAGCCAGCCTGTGCATAGCACGTGGTGGAGAACGCTCTCTGTGTGCCCCCGCTGCTGCTGGAGCATCGCAGGGCACGAACCAACCAAAACGGAGTCTGAGACCCACTAGTGGCCTAATAGTTTTGGATGTCTCCAATTTTAGGTGCTGAACTGAAGATATCTCAAATAGGTCTGATATTTCTTTCCCTTCCCCTGCAGAGGAAGGGTGCTTGGCACCTCAGGGAAATTTAGAGTCCTTTTAAGAAAGCTCAGGTTGTTACCCAAAAGACACTGGTTGTTTCTGGGGATGGAGGCCTACATGCTGCCAGTACGTTAAAAGCTGGGGTGTTCAGAGCTGCATTAGTCCAAGTGCCTGGATCCTAGGTGGTCCGGTTGGTGCTGAAGCTGCCCTGCCCCTGGCCTGCAGGGGTCCCAGCGTTTTCTTCCATGCTGGGTACTGGGAGCATCCTGGCATCCTGTTCTCCCTCTGATGACGGGGAAGCCTGAACATGGCTGGGCTGCAAAGTGGGTATCACCATCCCCCTGGTCAAACTCTGAGAATCACCCAGGACCTTGGGGTCTAAAAGCAGGAGCCTGACATCAAGGACCAGGTCCTGTGGACTCAATAGCAGTGTCTGTATGTAGGGGGCATGGCATGTGCCTGGCACTGCATATGCAGTCTGCATTGGGGATGAAACTGGCAGCTGGTGGCTGATTTGTGGTACACTCATCTTAAAAGATGACCCGAGTCTGGACTTCAGCTTCTTTCACTGCATCTTGCCTGCTGCCCACCAAACCTGCAGTCTCCTTGCTGGCTGCGACTGTAGCCGGACTGGTTGGTGGTGGATGAAAGAATGTGGAGAGTCCCAGGCAGTTCTCAATGTGCCACTGTCTGGGCAACACTCCCACCACTAGCTGGCATTAAGCCTCCGTGTTTGAGGCAGGGATGGAAGCTGGCATAGGAACAGCCTTTCCAGACTGGGGCTGGAGCACTGTGGCGTAGGGAATGCCCCTGCTCTACCTAGTCTGGGTGTGAGCATTAAAATCCACAGGGAAGCTTGAGCTAGAAGTTGTCCCGCTCTTCCCCCAGAGCTTGCAGTTAGGGGAATGTGCTGTGGAAAGCATCTAAGCTCTGTGGGTTGTAGTGGAGTCTGGGCCCAGTGACAGGAATAATTGCTTGTGTGGCTGGGAGTCGGCTTCTGCATTGTGCGTGGCCCTTGGGCACCAGCTCCCCAGGGTCAGTCTCACGTGATGTTGGCTCCTACCAGAAGATGCTCCAAGCACATTGCTGAGGAGGTCTCAAGACTTCCGGGGGCGACTGTCCTGGTGACGCAGCACCAGCTTTCTAAAACCATGACTGGATGGTGGCTCCTCCTCTCTGGGCTTATGGACCGGGGCACAAAGGAGTACTAGGAGCAGGATGGATTTGCACTTGAGAGACTGTGACCAGCTGGATAGCTCATGTGCCCTGGGCAGCAGCTGCTTGGAGAAGTTAGCAAAGGCCCCCATGGGGTTGAATACACTGAAATGTAACGCATTAGCCGTCTTCTCCCCTTTACCCCTTTGTTTTGTGCAATTGGACTCTGGAGCCGACCCTTCTTGGTGACCTGCAGGCTGGGCTTAGAGGCCCCCAGGCTGTTTGGAGCTCTGCATTTCTCTTCTGTTGAAGTGACTGATGGGGAGATGAGCAGGTTGAAGGGAAACCTGTTTCTATCCACAGCCATGAGGATTCGTGCCTGCTTTTTACTCTCTGCTTGATTCCTGCAGAAAAGGGTCAGCAGGACTGGGGGTCTTGGAGCCTTGTGATGGGATCAAGGGATTGGCTTGACTAAATGACTTACTAGACGGGTTGTAGTAAGGGCAGTAGGCTGGGGTGGTGGGGAGGGGCAGTTAAAAGATCAGTAACTTGCACAGGGGATGGGGTGGGAAGAGAAATAACTGGCCTTATTTTTTTTCAGGAAAGTCAGGGGGGCCACAGCACCTCCTGAAGTGACACGCTGGGAGTCGGGCGTGGGGTGGGGTGAAGTGCAACTCCAGCTCCTGGGCACTTCAGGGTAAATGCCCTGGGCTGTTACCTGTGAGGCCAGACTGCTCCCTTGGAGCAGGAGTCTGTGCCAAGTGTGAGCTGCTTCAAGCCTGTAGTTAGTCTTATCCTGCAGCAGTGACCTGCATGGGGTGATAGCATCAACCCCCTGCCCCAGGCTGGAGTCCTTGATGTGCCTGGCCTGTTGTGCCAGGCATTGCTGCTAGGAGGTGGGGGCTGGATTGGTCCTGCCTAGAGTAGATGACACCCATAAGGATACAGGGTGGTGGCCCTAGAGAGCATCACTGAACCCTACTGCTGTGTTGGAAGACTCTGGCCTTGATCTCCACCGTGCTTGAGATGAGAGCAACCTCAGGGAGTCATTTGTGGTGCCCTGATTGGGGCCAGCTGGTTTCCATGTGTGTTGCAGCAGGAGGGAGTCCTATGCTCCCTGACACAGCTGGCATCAGGCCCCTTACATGCACAGAGGGAGGGGTGGGCATATCCAGGCTTGGCTCAGACTTGCCCGCTCTGCGACGCCACCGTGAGCATCAGCAGCACAAGATCCTGCCAGTGAAGATGCCCTGTTTGGTGGGATGGCAAGTGGTGTTCTCTGCTGGGGATCCCCACCAAGATCAACAGCCAGTGTGTGTGGGGCCCAGCAGCCTGGGCATGCAGCCCTCCTGCGGGGTGGTCCATGCTGGGAGAGTGCTCCAGTATATATAGTCTCCCCATAAATCTTCCTTCACCAAAGTGTGCCAAATTGATATTGGTGTTCCCTTGCCCCCAGACCTTGTGGGGGACAGGGGAGCCCTGCTGCGGGCATCTCTGGGAACATGGCTTCGTGCAGTCTGTTCTGGCTGGTGCCCCCAGCCCCTGCTGGATGCTCTGCTCCACAAAGCAGGCAGTGCAGCAGGGTCCTTGGGAACTGATCTCTTGTTTATGGACCCATCAAATACAATTTCAATCATGGTCCAAATGCTGGTCATCAGTGGGAGCATTTTATCCCCTCTGGGGCTTGGCATTGGGTTGAAATCTGTTTCCTGTTGTCGTTTTCCTGGGTGGGAAAGGTGTTTTTAGATATTTATTTAGTCCTTAATCGTTGGCCCCTGTTAGCACCAGCATCTGGCAAGCAAAGGTGGAACAGAACCCATCTTTGAGTCCCCTTGCAGCTGCTGTGCCATGGAGCTGCCCTTCCTGGGAGGCAAACTCTGCAGCTGTGACTTGGGCAAAGGCTGGGCCCCATATCCCTCAACACAACTTTCTTTCTTGCTGTTGGTTATGCAGACATCAATCTGGAATAACTCCATTGGCTTTAGTGTTTGAGGGGAGTGTGGGATCGAGAGGAGTGAGGGTCATTTCCCATACCGATAAAGGAAAGCAGGAGTTGCAGTTAGATGAAGGGGGTTGATGCCAACGTGCAAGAGATGTCACTGCGCCAAGTGAGCTGAGGCATCGTTCAGATTCAGTCTAAATTTTCATCCAGGCATTGGGTCTCCTTAGGTTTTGTGTGGAGCTCTGAATGGTTATTTTTCTGGCTTGTCATTTTTTTTAATAAGCTTGGGAAATATATATGCTATTTTTTTTTTTTACGAGAGATTATTTTATTCTGTGTGTGTGTGTGATATTTTTACAGTCTTATCTACTAGAGCTGAATTTATATAAATAGATTTCTCTATGTAGTCAAATCAAATGCTGCTTTTTTTGGAAAGAATAGCTTACTTTTTTAGTGCCACTTTTCTAAAACTGTTTGGAAGGGTGATTGCTTTGGTCAGGAGTAGTTGGTTGGGAAGGAGTGTGCCTGGGAGCTTGTGCTTTGCGCTAGGTGTGTTTTGTGTATTTTGTAAAGCACCTTTTAGTGCCCTGTACACTTCTGCTGGAGGTAAAGCTGTTGATCAGTTCTTTCCTCGCCTTCCTGTTTTTAGATTCATCTCCCCCCCCCCCCCCCC
>NW_017729018.1:5830069-5837838 GCF_001723915.1 Gavialis gangeticus | reverse complement strand
ATTCCCCCCCCCCCCCCCCCCCCATAAGTTGGGATAGATTGTGGCTTTTAAAAAAGGTGTTGTCCTATCTTGGTCCCTGACAGCAGAGAGACACAGGGGGGACCTGAGCTTGTAGGTGCACTTATAGCAGGAGTGGAGTGGCATCTCTGCACTTGAAATTGGGCCTTGGCAAGAGATGGGCAAAAGGCTCCGGTAACACTCGTGGCAATGTGGTGCTTTAGGTACCGGGTGGTGCATGCATGAATTTCACCCCCTAGGGAAAAAACTTAAGCCTTTCTATGATTAGATCCCTCCCTTATTCGTCCTGAGCTTGGAGCTGCCCCTTGGTCCTACCGCAGCCTGTCTAGCTCTATCAGTTGGAGAGCACAGGTGAGACGAGTCCCATCTTCTATTTCCACCTCTCTGTATCATCTTCAGCAAAGGTATTTCTCTCTGTGCCTCAGTTTCCCCACCATTCCCATAAAACAGGGAGTGGGGAGGAGGGTCATCTTGTGGGGCACTGGCCAACAGGGTGGTGTGGATGGGGTTGGTGGGCGAGGTGCGGAAGGTAGGTTGGCTGGAGTGGGAAGGCAATGAGGACTTCCCCTCTCGGAGCAAGTGATGGCTGAGTCTCTTAGCATAGCTGGGGAGGAGCATGGCCTGTGGTTCATAGAGGGGATATGTAACAGGATTGAGTCCAAAGGCGCCTGTGATGCCTTGTAGTGATCACCTCAATCCCGTCAGGATCTCGTCCTGCTTCCTTGTCTGGCATGGTGTTAAAGGTAAGGAGGGGAGCTGCCTTTAGAGGCTGGTGAGTCCAGGGTGTGCTTGCTGTCACTGTCATGCATGCGCTCTTGGTCCGGGGCTCTTTGGGCCCTACTTGCCTTAGGGCTGAATTTGCGGCCTCCTTCTGCCCTTAAAGTCATGCCCGTGTGCCACAGATGTTACTCTGTCCACAGTTCCAGCCTTTTGTAGAGGTCTCAGCCCCCTTGGCTTTAGCTCGCCTTTATTCTGGCTGCAGGCTTCCAGCCTCGACCTGCTGATTCAGATCAAGCTCTCTCAGGCTCGGCCCTCTCTGTGTCTCTGGTCTCCAGGCCCCTTGGCCCTGTCTTGCGCCTTGTCCCCAGCCCTCCTGGCATCCCTAACCCAGGGCAAGGCTGTTCCCAGCTTGGCTTGGCTCAGCCCTCCCTGTGCTGAGCTGGGGAGGCCAGCGGCAGGTACTGGGGACCTGTGCACCGCAGGAAGTCCTGCCCATGGTTCAGCAGGTGGAGCTCAACACTCAGTCCCTTGCACGCCCTTTGAGCAGCCTTGAGCTGATGGAGGAGCTGTCTTTAGGGACCAGACATAAGGTGCTTCTCTCAGACCTGGCCACTGAGACTTCCCCAGCAGAAAAGGCATCTTTTACACCCTTCCAAGCACTTGCACCGTGTTACGTGGTGTCAACTCCCTGCCCCGTTCTACCGTGGAGGCGGGTGTATATTGGTGTTGAGCAGTGAGGGCCACGCTGAAGGTGAGATCCAAACTTTCTAGTGCTAGCACCAGAACAGGTGGTCAGAGATGCACTTTGGTATAAAAAATAGACTTTCATCTGAAAGCTTCCTTGGGTGCTGGAAATAAATGGGCTGTCACAGAAGCCATTTTCTAAATGAGACATATCCCTGTTTATTTTTTTAACCTTGATTGAATGTGGTGTTTGCAGCTTTGTGCCTAAAGAGGCTGTGATTTGTTGGGGGGGGTCAGTGTATGTGCATGCATGTTCACTTTTCTGGTCAGTGGTTTAGTTTTGCAAAGTCACTTTCTAGGAAAGGTTAGAAGTGCTTTTGAACATCAGTTTCTAGAAATGGGTTATTTAAGCCAGTGCTGGAGGCGCTGACAGCTCTTTATAACAGACCTTTGGACATGAGCTTGTTGCAAGACCGTGATCTCTGCTCTGTATTTCAGGGATGTGTGAGCTTGGCTTGCCTAGTATCAGGTCTGCTCAGACAGGGTAGGGTCAAATGTTCCTCTAACGTGACCAGAGCCTGAGTCTGCTTGGAGGTGGGAAAAGAGGCAGAAAGGTAAGTCCTGAGGAAAGGACAAGCCAAGCGCTTGTCCTTTCTTCAGGGCTCATCACAGATTTTAGCCCGGGCTTTGAACCCTTTCTGTGCCAGCTCAGATCTGGGACTGGAAGCGTAATATCCGCTGCATTAGGGAAGCGTGCGTAGTTTCACACTGAATTGCCAGGGTGATGGCCTTACATTTTTTGAAGGGAGAGACCCAGATCTGAGTTTTACGCAGTCTCGGACTTGGAGACTTCTCTCTTTCCCTGCTGGACTAGATCAATCCTTGGAGCCAAGGGCGTTACACCCTGGCTCGCTGGGATTAAGGCTGATCTTGGAGAGTATCCTTGGGCAGGGAGGGTGTGCTCCCCCAAGAGGGAGGAGCTGTCCTGCTTGCTATGTAGTTGCAGCAGGAGCGTGCAGCGAGCTCTTTGTTCCCTGGTGGGTGTTGTATTGTTTGGGTTTCCAGGATGCCTCCTGGCTTGGATCCCAGCCCACAGTTGGGATGGCTGCTAGCCAGGTAGCCCCTCCCTTGCCTGGGGTGTTGTAGCTCTTGGCATTGGCACAAGGCATTTCCTGACTCCTGTTGGGAGCAGCTGTTCTCTGATCTCAGGGCTCCACCACTAGCTTGTGGTTGCTGTTGGCCAAGTTCGGCTGTGATGTCCCACATCTCACCCAGCAGCAGCTCTGAGCATTTCTCAGGATCAAACTGAAGCGGAGGTGATGGGAGGGGGGAATCCCTGCTGCAGGGAGTTCCTGCACCCTGGGGGGTGCAGCCATCTAGCAGGAAGCTGGGAGGGAGGGGGGGTGTCTCATACAGTCAAACCCTATGGCTGGGGCTGCTCTGGTTGGGGGCGGGGGGAGAGAACCTGGCAATGGGCAGAGGGCACGGTCCCATCCGTGCCTCTTAAAACTGTGTCCTGAACCACAACTTTTGTGCTAACCCGCAACAGCAAGCGAGACTTGACTAGCGCTGAGTGACGTGTTAGGAGTCGAGGAAAACCTTGGTAGTGGGTCTCTGCCTTTAACACTCAATCTCAGGAACACGAGGAAATACTGCATAAGCCGAAACGGCTTGGCCAGTACCGTCAGGACTCCTGGCTTCATTTCCTAACTCTGCTGCTGACTTGCTATGTGATCTTAGGCAAGTCACTTCACCTTTCAGTCCTGCAGCGTCCCCATCTGTAAAATGGGGGCAGTGAGACAGACTTCCTTTGTCAAGTGCTTCTGTGATGCATGGATGCCTAACTATCCATGTGCTCAGATATGGTATGTGAACTATGTCTTCTGTTACTGCCCAGCCCAAAGACACGGGGCTGGGAGGTGAATCCCGGGCACAATGCAGCTGCGAGCGCTGATGCAAATCCAGCCAGAGCAGTACACTGACATGGGAGTGTGTGGTCTGTTGACTTGGTTGCTCTTGGACAGAGGTGTGCTGGGGCATGGCTTAGTGATGGGGGAGCTGGAATCCCTCGGCTCCGGCAGGTGCGGCCCACAGAGATGCTTGCTGTCCACAGGCCTTTCAGGGAACTTCCCTTTGCAGAAGGTGTGTGTGTGGGGAGCGGGGTCCTTGGGTCAGCTCTTGAGTTGGCTGTGCTTGGGGCTGAGTGAAAAGATGGATTGAAATGTTGCACTGTCTTGGTGCTTTATTTTAAAATAAAAGTTTTTAAAGAAGCCCATGAAACATTTTGACTCTGCAGTTTTTTAATTTCTCTGGGGCTAGGGATAATGCTTCCCTATCCTTCCTCCCCACCCAAAGGGTACTCCCCTTCTCCACAGCCTGCTTCTACTGGCTCCCACACAGGATAGTGTCTGCATTCACTTCTTGAGGTTGGCTTTTAGCACTGATGAAGGCCGAGCCCTAAGGTAAGACTGTGCCTGTGGGTTGGGGGCTTTTGTCTGCGGCTCCTTCCTGAGCAAGTCGACTGGGATGTAGTTTTCTTTGTCTCCAGTCTACCTTGTGCCATGGAGTGAAGCTAAGGACCCATCTGTGACCCTTGGTGCAAGTCAGCTGAACAGCTCTGCATTTCCATAGGAGTCCTACAGTCTGGCCTCTGTTGTCTGGTGTTTCATCTTGAAGGCCCTGCGGTGATAACGCATATTGACTCATTATGAATGGAGAGGGTCAAGGGGGGTACTTGCATCTGAAGGCTCCACATGTCAGCAGCCTCTGCCAGGGGTGCTGGACATGTCCTGCAAGTTGCAAGCACTTCGCCCTCCTGCTAGGGTCAATGGGGCTGACAACTCGCAGGTGCCAAATCACTTCACTTATAGGTATTTCAGTTTCCCAATGTGTAAAGTGGGAGTCGGGACACACTGGCACCTTTGGAAAGGGCTCGGGTGGGAAGGAGGTGGAGGCTTTTATAATGGTGACTCCTGGTGGCAGTCCAGGGTCTCTAGCCTAAGGAGCATTAGTCCTTTGGGAGACTTTTAGCTCGAGTGGTGGAGACTATTTGAGGAGCAGAAGGCCTGATGAAGGGTAGCTGTGCCCAAAAGTTTGCTAGGAAATTTTTTTCCAGCTGCTCAGTTGGTCTAATAAAAGATATCACATCTACCCAAAAAGCCTTGCCTGCCTATGTCCTTAGACCAACGTGGTTGCAACCAAAAACCCACCAAGTCCTATCTCTGCTCTTAACTCTGTTGTATACAGTTATTCAGTGTGGTGCAGGCACAGAAGAAAAACTGCCCACAGGGTAGGGTCTGGGACTTGGCTAAAGAAGCTTGAATTCACAGCTGTTCTACTTCATGTAATGTTGAGATCACCTTGTCTTAGCATCTCCCTTGTGAAACAAGGTGGAATCAATTTTCCCATCTCTGGATGCAGGACTGAGGCTAGATACACTAAAGACTAATGCTCTTGGATAACTATCCCGGGTTGGTTTCCCTGGCGCCCAGGGCTAGGTGATGCCAAGCCCAGCCTAGGTACACATCTGCCACCCTGTGCATGATGCTTCTTTGGGGACTGCATTCACATCCGCAGGTGTAGGCATCCAGGATAAGGGACTCCTTCAAACACAGAAGCATAAGCATAAGAAGCCTCTGAGGATAGGGGTCTGGGCAAATTGAGACTTTGCAAGTGGTCAGGATTCCTATTCGGGAACAGGAACCTGAGACGTAGTGCCAGGAACCCAGAGCTTGGGCAAGTGGAGTTTGCCATGCAGCAGAGCCAAGAGCAGTGCAGCACAGCTGGGACCTGGGCACTGGGGAAAGGCTTCTGGATCACATCTAGCAGTGACTGAGTAGCTCCCATCTGATGTTGGGTCTGTGCCCTGCGTGAATGCATCTGTTGGTCTTGATCCTACCCCGGTGGAGGGGAATGTGTCTGGGAAAACAGCTCCCCCAGTGTTTGCACTGGAACCTTTGGTACGGCTGGGAGCGAGGCCAAGGAATGGACCGGCCTGCTTGACCACGCACAGGTAAGGCTCCTGCTCCCTGTCGTGATGTGGGTGTGGTAATACTACCTGCACTGTGTCCGTCTCCCAGGCAGAGCCCCCCGACCCCGCGGGGCTGCCAGGTGAGCACCATTCACCAGCACTAGCTAGTGTTAAAGCACTGAGCTTTGCCTCCCTCCTCTGCCTGCTCCCTTTTTCTCCAGAAACCCCGCATGGAGGCACGGCTGAAAGACTTCAGAGAGCTGGGGGGACTTCAGTGGGCTCGTTAGACCCCCAGCAAGAGCTCGGAGGGGCAGGAGCTGAGCGGTGGTGCCCATCGCAGCAACATCCATCCTCCTCCTGGCGTGAGAAGCTCCAGCTGAAGCACAAGGCACGTGGAGGAGCCTCCTGCCTGCGCTGCGTGTTTGCAGGCTGCAGCATGATGCGTGGAGTCCTCTGGCGCGCAGTGTGCCCCAGCCACTGGGGAGTGGGGCGTGGGCTGCAGCACAATAGCAAGTCTTTCCTTGCTGCATGAAAGTGTCACCCACGCACCTCTTCCTCTAGGCAACCCCTCCTGCTCGCGCAGGCATCCCTGGCTGTCGCTAGGCAACTCAAAGCAGCCTTGGCCTGCTGCACAGGCGGGCGGCCTCGGGTGCTACCGAGCCCCTTCCGTGGGCGCCACCTCCCAGCACACGGAAGTCGAATCTGTTTAAATGAAAGCAGCTTAGTGAAGCCAGGTGCAACTTTCGGGCGTGGGTTTTTACAGCTTTAAACTTATCAGACTGGGGGAGCCTGCACCACACACATGCACCCACACGTGCAGCTTTTTAGCAATGCTGTCAGAAGTAGCCGACCTGCACACGGAGAATTTGGATGCGGTTCTCCAGCTGTGGAGGCGCTGATGGTTATTCCTGTCATGGAAATAAGCCAGGCAGTTTAAAGCATCTCTTAGCCAGCCCACCTTTAATGCAGTCACAGCCCCCCATGCTCCAACGGAGAGAGGCACACATGGTGCCTATAGAGCAGGGTCTGGAAGAGCCAGCTGAACTACTATAAGCTGGGTTGGTGGCAGAAGCTTTGGCTCCAGCTTCCTGTAATGGTTGTTGTGAGTTCAAATCTCTGGAGCTTTGGGGAAGAACAGGAGCCATACAGTAGTGGTACCTTAGCCTGAGGTGGTAAGGGTCTGGAACCAGTAAGTCCTTTCCAGTTCTGGAAGCCAGGCTGGATCTGGCTGAAGTGGTGTGGTGGTAAAGTGGACTCTGGAAGCTGTCTCCTTAGGGTCATGAAGCTGAAAGTCATGCTGAGTGGTGACTATTTGGAAGTAAAAGGTAGGGAGGTGAAGGGATGTGCCCAAGGTCACACACCAAGTCGGTGGCAGAGAAGCCAGGATGCTTCTGACTCCTGAAGCTGTGCCCTGCCTCAGTTCCAGCTTTTGGCTGCTCTGGTGCACTGGCTCGGTGAACGGGAACCTGGTTCTTTGCAGACTGTTGTCTTTCCTCCAAGCAGGTCTGTGTCAGGCAAAAGTCTTGTGGGTTAGCAGATGCCAGGCCATGTGCAGGGCGTTTGCAGGGCAATGTTC
This sequence comes from Gavialis gangeticus, assembly GCF_001723915.1. Classification (NCBI taxonomy): domain Eukaryota; kingdom Metazoa; phylum Chordata; order Crocodylia; family Gavialidae; genus Gavialis; species Gavialis gangeticus. The sequence goes on along the minus strand of NW_017729018.1, from coordinate 5,830,870 downwards.
CCACCCCTGCAGTCAATGAAGGATTTCAGTTTGCAGGGTGGTCACCGGGGCACCTCTAGCCACAGCGCAACATCTGTCTTTCCCTGTGAGAGGAGGAGCTTGGACACTTCTAGAGGCTCAGGTGCAGTTCTCCAAGTCAGCACCCTGCTGTCCTCTTGAGTGGGAGGGTCATCACTTGGAAGTGGCTGGAGCACAGTGTGGTGTAGAGGCAGCTGAGCAGCTTAGGTATTTTTATGCTAGAAATCAGAGTACCAAGGTGCCAGGTGCTGTGGCAGCAGGTGGGGAGAGAGTCCCTGTTCCAGTCTTGTAGATCAGACAGCAGAGTGCCTGTGTGCATGAGTTGCTGGGAGGTAAGCTAGAGTGTGAACCGAGTTGCAGCACATCAGATGCTCTGTGGTAGGTGCCCGGAGTGCACACTCTTCCCACAGTAAATGCAAGTGTGCTTATTTTTCCATGCAAGTGCTGTAACCCACCTCATGTTGACTGTGGTTAAAAGTGTGCCCCACGCAACTGCAGCATGTCAGCTACGCCATGGCAAATTCACCCCCCAATTACCTTCTGGTAGCTCAGCAGTTCCCGAACTCTGACAGACTGCACACCACCAACTTAAAATGATACAACTTTAAGTACCACCAGCTAATTTTTGTCATATAAAGTTATTATATGTTAATGCGCACCACTGACAAGTTGTCTGGGTACCACCGGTGGTACCCGTACCACAGATTGGGAACCACTGTGGTAGCTCATTCATGGGGCAGATCAAGGGCTGGGGGTCAGTGCTGTAGTTGCACTCTTCCCCCC
>NW_017729018.1:5822566-5830037 GCF_001723915.1 Gavialis gangeticus | reverse complement strand
ATTGGGAACCACTGTGGTAGCTCATTCATGGGGGAGATCAAGGGGTGGGGGTCAGTGCTGTAGTTGCCCCCTTCCCCCCCCCCCCCCTTCCTGCTCCAACCAAACTTTAAAATAAAATACTTGGGGGGGGAGGCTTTTCTATTTAGGCAGCACTGAAGGAGTCAGTTGGCTTCGTGACTCATTGCAATCTACCTGATTCCTGCTAATCTCTTCACTGCAGAGGTGTTAACGATCCTTTCTCCTTTTAAATGGACCTGATGTTCCACTACTCAAATTAGCTTTTCTTCTGCAATTTTGCTGTCTGTTAGTCATTCCTGGTAATGACTCTCTTCTATTTTACAGCCCTGCAGACTTTTTTTCTTTTTTTAGCTCCAGCTGAAAACTTGACTTGGGTGTGGTAATACTAATTCAAGTGTGGAAATGACTGACACTGAAGTATTGGAGCCAGTGTCAAGGCACTCAAAAAGACTTAGTTTTTTGTTTTCTGAATCTGAATAAGAGCTGTACATTTAACTGTGATGAACTAATGGCACAATGTCTTTCAACTACATCTCGGAAATTAGTGGCACGTTCCAGTAAAGGTCTATTTTTGCTTTGCTCCTAAACTGAATAATATAGCACTAGGCCCCTACCATATTAGTAAAGGTTCTGGTTTCTCTTTAACCAGAGACAAATATTTGTTGTCTTGTGTGTGATGATGTGCCATCTGCACCCCACTTTTCAAAATCCCAGATTTGCTCACGTACGTGGGTGGAAGGATCTGCCTGAAGTCCCAAAGCAGGTCCACAATGGAGCTGGCAAGAGACGTCAGGTGTCCTGGATGCTAGTGGAACACCCCGCCTCCTCTTAGGCCAAGCTAGCTGCCTACCTTGGACGGATGGAGAGTGAGCAGTGCCATAGAAGTGTTTGCATGCTCCTCCAAATGTCCTACAGGGTTAAAGCACAGTTCTTAAACAGCCCTTCAGTGGAATAGCTGCTCTGCAGAAAGCAAGCACTGTTTGACCCTTATTATAACCAGCAAAGATCAACCCCTTTGGACTCAGCAAAGACTGTTCACAGCATCCCATAGATACCTTCCTAGGCAGCTTGCATTACAGATGCACTCTGGCCTTTGTTGTTCCCGGAGTCAGGCTTCTCTAGCACTTCCCTATGGTGCCGGTGCTGCTGCCTCCGCCTTCCCTCCATCTCCAGCATGTCCAGAGCACCCAGCATGTGCTGAAACCGTGGGACAGGGAATCTGCATTTCATCAATTAAGGTAGGTTCAGGGATGGTTGGGGGTCCTGCTAAACTGTTTTCATGCAAACCCTTCCCCTTTCCCACCACCTCTGGACCATTCTCAAGAGGTTGAGTCTGCTCTTAGCACTCCACAGGTATTTCCAAGCAGTCTGATGTGGGCAGTTTTTTACTTGGCAGCTGGGCTCCTTACCTTTTTTACAGCACTGCCTAGTACATAAATCAGTCACCTATAGAAAGTCATCATGGCCAGCAAGCATGGAATCCCATCATGCCATTTTCCATGGTCACTTTTGAGTCCGCATGTGCTGTACCTCAGTTTCCCTATTTTCACAATGAGCATAAGGAGTCTTTCCCTGTATTCTTTTAATCTTTTCAAAGCTCACTGGGGGTAGTGGAGGACCAGTACTATTATCTGGGTCCAGATAAAAGCATATTCATTCTCCTTAACTAGACTAAGCTTTCCAGGGCAGGGATCCTCAGAGTTGACTCCAGGCTGGGGTTTTACAGCCAATAATCAATGATTTCTGCATGCAATCTATTTCATGCTTGTTACTATTGAGAAGTATGTATGCCAAGGAGTAATTAGCAAATACTCTGAAAATCTCTGGAATAAGGAGTATTTACCTCTATTTAGAGATGGTGAATCTACTGATTAGATTGGAGCTCCTTGTTACAGGAAGTCGCTGAAGTCAAGAACTTAACTAGAGTCTAAGAGGGATGGCATGTTTTTTATGGGTCCCAAGACTCTCCAGATTTGTCATAATTAATGACAACTGATTTTCTAAGAGGGATATTCATATGTGTGCTTGGGAGTTGAAGCTAGACTAACTACTGGAGACCAGGACTGGGTAGGTCTGTTTGGCAGATGATCCCACATCTTTCGGGCTGAGGGGAACCCCAATTGGCTAAGTTCGATGACTTGCACTAACAGGGAGATGAGTGTTAGAAGGGGCCCCGTCTCAGCCTCTATCTAGTGCTCCCCACATCCAGGCTTTTGGTGCCAATGCCTTGAGCATTTAGGGCTGGTCACTAAGACAGGATACTGGATAACATTGGTCTCTTGGTTTGATTGCTGTGAGCATGACTGCTGTTGTCTCTACCAGCTTGCTGAAGGTCACAGACAGGCAGAGAAGGAGGCGGCAGTGCTATGCAAGGGGTCCAGACTCCCTTACACAAGCCAAAGCATCAGCCAGAAAGTTCAATGTTTCTTGGATGTGTTCGAGGAAAAGCCTCCTTTCCAGAAGGAAAAGTAGAGACTAGGGAGAGGAGGAGAGAAAAGAAGGACACTGGAAACTTTTAGAGGAGTTTAAAAGATAGAAATGTTTTCTTCGGTCTTCGGAAGGAAGACCAAATGAGGTTGGGCCGTTTCTTGAGCTTATCTTGGCCAAGATTTTCAAAAATAGACCGTTTGATTTTGGGGGCTGTACTTAAAATATTTTTCGGAAGAGGGGCATCCACAGCCAGCAGAAAGCCTTCTTAAAAACAGGTCTTGTACGTGCTGTGCTGATGAAGCATGGAAGGCAGGAGTGCAAAGGCTGTCTGTGACCAAGGGCTGATAGGGCTGAACCAGTGAAGGAATTCAATCGGGTACTAAATTATTCCTTCCCATTCGAAGCATTTCACAGCTGGCCACAGGTATGGTTCCTGTCTGGGAGCATCTGATACTGGTCCTTGCTGGTGGCAGGAAAATGACTGGATGAACCAGTGATCTGACCCAGCATTGGCAAATTCTTCCTGGGTTTCTGGGATGAAAATAAATGTTGTAATCCAGAATGAGACCAGGAGAGGGAGCTGATGAAAAGATACTGGAGGAGACCTGGGGCTAGACCTAGCTTGAATGAAGAATACGGTGTAATCCTACAAGCTGCTGGCTTCTGCCACTTGAAACGCCAAGGAAATATCCCAGCTCTCTCTCCAGATCTGCAATCTGTGTGGTACTCTAATGTAGAGCTGCCTAGTGACACTGCCTCCTGCTGGATGCAATTGGAACTGGCCAGCTGGGGGTTATGGGCTGCTGCCCACTGCTGGTTGCTGAGTTTACCGACAGCCAACTGACCACGGTCCTCTGCTTTGGAGCATCCTGTTAACTAAACAACTAGGGCTGGGGTGGTGCAGGTGCTAAAGCTCACATTTGATAGCCCAGAGGTTGCAAGTTCAAGGCCATAGCAGATGCGATCGTGGCGCAGACCTGTCAAATTCCAATGGATCCGCACGTTCTGCGAAATCCCTTGGCCCAAGGACATGAAAAGAGCAAGGAAGGTTAACTAAACCACTGATTTCTAAGTTCCTCACTGGCTGGTCAGATTAAACACCAGGGGCACTTGCTGTATTCTCTTGCACACAATAGGCATCTTTCTGCCTCGAAATCTGGTGTGCATCTATTTAGTGGGGAAGATGACCTTCTGCCTGGAATAGAAGTATGCTGGTTTTATTCCTGCTCCACAGTGCAGTAGCTGTGGTATTACTGTTGAGGCAGCAGAGGGAGTCAATTGACATAATGGTTCATTGTTCTTCACAAATTGTTAGAGAGAAGGTTCAGGCTGGACATTACTTTATGGTTAGGGCTGCCAGGCTCTGGAACGGGCTCCCAAGTGAGGTGGTGCTGTCTCCTTCCTTGGGGGTCTTCAAGAGGAGGCTGGACAAATATCTGGCTGGGGTGATATGACCCCAAGACCCATTCCTGCCTGGGGCAGGGGGTTGGACTTGATGATCTGTTTAGGTCCCTTCCAACCCTAAGCACTATGATACAGGTGTTAACCATTAGCTTTCATTTTTAATAGTCTTGATCTTCCATGTATCAAGCTAACCTTTCTCAAGGCAATTTTGCTGGGTCCCAACTGCCTACTCCAGGCCTATTTCACAGCTGCTTTAGCTCAAACTCTTCAGTGCTTTTCAAAATCATAGATCCATGCATGGACACCAGCAGTAGTTAGGGAGTTGGCTTTAGTTTTGTAGGAAAGGGAGCTTGAGTCAACTGAATATTAGACTGTCTCTGCTCTAGGCATAACTGGAAAAATCTATTTTTCTTTTTTTTGTCTTTCAAAAACAAGGTATGTATATTCTGGGAACGTGTTGCATGTGAGAAAATACAGTATGTGACATGCTAGTCCACTGATTTGATGCAAACTATGTGATTTTGTAACTAGATCCCATGGTAAATTTGTGCTTATAAATGTTGGTTGTAATAATTTAGCTGTTCCTATCAATGGCCCCAGTGGCAGCGTAGCAGCAGCTATGAAGTCCTAGGTGGCTATGCAGCTTATTCTTTAGTATCTGTATGACTGTAGCACCTGGGAGTCCTAGATGTCTTGGACACCATTGTCAGTCATGCTCTGCCTACCTAGGACAATACGCAAAGACCCTTCATGAAATATATCCCTTTGCTCTACTGGATAGGAACAGAATCACTTAGTCGTGTGTCATATGGCTGAAATCTCAGGGTGATTTTCCTTTCTCTCTTGAGAGACGAGGGCAGTGCTTTTGTAGGAGGGGAATCTAGCTTTAATCCTTGGTACTGGGGAATAGATCTGAGAGCTGGGGCAGGCCATGACATGAGAGCCAGGAAATGAGTAGGTGGTCACAGATTTATTACAATGGAGGAATGTATAGAACATGGCTGGGCATAGCTTTAAAACCCACGTATCTGGTTTCTGTGTGCCCCTCTGATGTGATACTTTCTGTGAGGGCTATAACATTATCCCACCTCTAACCTGGATGTGAGGGAATACAGGTGAGGAAGGACAGCCCTCACCACCAGCAGGAAGAGAAGAGAAAGGACCGTCTCATCTGATTGTCACCGAGGTTCTCGAGTCCACATTTTTCAGATAGCGTAGTACAAAGGAGAATTTCTAGCACTGCTGCAGCATGCAGGAAATGGCTCTGATCTGAGGCGAGAGTATCTATTCTTAACTAGTGGCTCCAGAATATAAGGAGCTGCCAGGTCCTCCTACACACAACATGTGGAGGCAGCACTGCTTCACAAAGCAGCTCTGAAATTTCCATTGATGTTTCCTGACATCTCCCACCTCACTGAGGATTGCCGTTTGCTGCATCTGCAGTAAACAAGCTGCCAGTCTTGGACTGCATTGCTTGGTGGTGAGATGTCCGATGGTAATCCAGGCAAAAGCACGGTGACAGCCTCCCAAGAGACACAGGATAGGGTCAAATGTTCCTCTAATGTGTCTTCTTTCCCAAACTGGGGTGGGACAGCGGTGTGGATTTCATGCCGGATGGCCCTTTTGGACTTCACCCAATACAAGAACAAGTCAGAGGGGTCTGGGATCCTCCCTGAGAACATGCTCCTCGTAGGACAGAGGCCACATGTAGGCTACTGTGCTACATCTCTTAACCCTGCCCTCAGCATATAGGTTGATTGGTATTTTAGAAACATTGCCTGGTCAGGCAAGGGTGTTGCTGTGTCTGCGCGTTGAGGTGCTGAGATGAAATTACCACCTGGAAATCGGAGGAATGGAATCACATCAGTGGGCTCACTCCCATTAAAATGTATGGGCGACTTCCATTAAAATGCATGGGTGACTAAAGCTCTCCGCTTACGCAGCATCAGGACGTGCTCTTTCATCCTCTCCCTTGTATGCTTCCAGCCACAGCTGCAGGCATTAGCATTAGGGAAGGGGAGGGAATATCCAACAGGTAGTGGACCAGTCTAGGACTTAGGAAATCTTGGGTTCAATTCCAGCACCTCTGCCTTTCTAGATGATCTTGGATGGGTCACTAAGGCACAGATCCTTAACAGTATTTAAGCACCTAACTCCTAGGGTGGACTGATGTTATAGGAGAAATGGCCCACCTAGACTTCACTCAGTAAATGAAGACAATAAAAAGCCCAGGTATTGCCTCTAGAAACTAATTTAAATGGAAATTAGGTGCCTACATAATGTGGTGATTTGGACTTGAGTCTTCCTATGCCTCAGTTTCCCATGTATACAGCGGGGCCAACAGCTTTTCCTTCCCTCACAGTGATATGATGATATCGGGAGGATCCCTATGTGAAAGAATATGAGGATGCCAGATAAGAGAGTTGTGTGTGCTATGAGACGAGACTGACTGTCCCTATTGTGCATATTGCAAAAAACATTCCTTTCTGGGAAACCAGGCTGAAGCCATTAATGCTACACAGGCCACTGACCCGATAGTCAAGAGCAACCATTTTTTTTTATCATTCCCAATTTAGTTAAGATCTAACTAGCAACTTAGAGGTGCATTGAGTAGAACTGGTCAAAATATTTAAAAAAAAAAAATATTTTAATGATTTTCATGGAAAACTTATTACAATTTGGTTAAAGGGGTGTGTGCGTGCGGGTGAACTGTGTTTTGGAAAAAAATGGCTTGGGAACTTTGACAACTAAACATTTCTATTCAAAATGCTTTATGAACACCATACATTTCTGGTTTAATCTTTTTGCCAATTAAATAATTCTGTAAAAATATAATTTTGGAAAGTGATTTTATTTCCTCATTTCTCTAGAAAAATAATTAGCATTTTTGACCAGTGCTAGCATGCAGTAGGGCAGGGGGCAGCAGCCTGTGGCCTCTGGGATGGACCAGCCTGTGGAGCCCTTAGATCCAGCCTGTGGAGCTGTGGCTTCAGGAGCATTTGGAGGCCTCCGCCCGTGCAACAGCAGTCAGGTGTCTGGGGCTTCAGTGCAAGGGCAGCAGCTCTTTGTGCTGTGCTGCAGTTGGATGCCTGGGGCTCTGGCAGAGGGGGGCTCTGCCTGCACTGTGCCATAGCTGGGCAGCAGGCAGAAGTGGCAGAGACAGTCAGGTCCTAATGGGCAATGGTGGCTGGTATTACAGTTCATCCAGAAAAATCTCTTGATGGATAAATATGGCACAGTTAGTAGATAGGGTCTGGATAGGCTCTGAAGGGCCTTGAAAGTGCCCTTCAGATGCTTTGTTTTGGCATGAAAGAAGAACCAGAAGATTCACTCTTCCCCAATTCGGCCACATACAATGCAATTTGTATGTGTAATGTGGATGGGCACTCGGGCATGATAATGCGTTAACGCAGCTAACGATTTGTAGGTGTGAGTAAAATGTAGCCTCTGACTAATACACTTTTAAAATCATATGGCTTCCTGGATGGTCCCTCTAGTGTCAGTACTTCTTTTGGCATGTATGGTTTTGTTTTACAGGGCTTTTCATTTTAAAATATCCAAGCAATTTTCTAGCAGGATCCTGAGGTCTGTATCAGATGTAAAAAAAAAAAAAAAAAAA
>NW_017729018.1:5821843-5822489 GCF_001723915.1 Gavialis gangeticus | reverse complement strand
AAAAAAAAAAAAAAAAAAAAACCCAGCCCGGGATATAATAGTCCTGAAGTGTAAACTAGCAGAAATGTCTGGAGGATTTGCGTTTACACTAGTAGCTCCCGGGGAAAAAAATGGTTTGAGGGTCATTTGGTTTCTGTACAAAGCCTGGTGCAAGAGGGTCCTGATCTAAGACGTTGTCTTAAGCATGACTTTCACACACATAATAAGTACATTTAGAGGAATGTCTTTCAGCACGTGAACATTCCTGAGAACCAGGGAGATGTGTGCAGGGACAGAAGATCCCACATGCTTTCACACAGAGGTGGAAGACACTTTTCAGACACTTTTTTTTTTTTGGCTGAAAAATGCATATGTGAGTGGAGCCCACCAGGTGGTGAGGAATTCATCCCAGCTGGGAAGACACCCATCACAGGCACTGACTGATGTGATCTGCTCCTCTCCTCATCTGGCTCCCTTGTTCTTCACTGTGACCCTCGCTGCCTTCATTGTTTTCCTTTCTAGCTGTCTTGAATAATCAGCTGACTGCTTTTAGCACCGTCCCTTATTATGGGAGGCTTATAGTTTTATCCGTGGGCATTGGTCCCCCTGTTTCCCCACAGTACATTACATAGGCCTGAAAGACACTTTGGTTTTTGGGGTTTTTGTT
>NW_017729018.1:5815969-5816843 GCF_001723915.1 Gavialis gangeticus | reverse complement strand
CCCCTTCCCCCACCTTTCTTTCTCTCTCTCTCTCTCTCTCTCTCTCTCTCTCTCTCTCTCTATCAGATATAGATAGATGGATATAATCTATATGTTTTTATTCTCTGTTTGTTATATATAAATATGAAAGTTATAACACCCTGCCAAGCAGCCCCTGTGGTTCACTTGGCAGATCAAAGCACACTTTGACAGTTTAAACATTAAAAACCCATTTGAGAAGAAATGCAAGGAGTGGACTTCTCCTTCCCTTCTGTTTCCCAATTCACCTCATCCTTGACAAGGGTGAAGGGAGGACTCTGGGCCAAGGGGAGCATTTCCAGGTGAGGGCTATCTGGGGTCCTTGGGCCCTGGTGGACATGGTGATCAGTGGTAGGAGTCTCCTGAGTCTAGGGGGCCACCAGATTGCTAACGGGGGTCCCCCAGCGGCCCATCGCCAACTTCCGGTTTGACGGCTGGCACTTCCAGAGGGTGCACGGCCAATCTCAGCGGGGAGGGGGGGTGCATGGGCACCCACCCCCTACACGTTGTTGATGGATTGCGCACCACCAACTTAAAACAATACAACCTTAAGTACCACCAGCAAATTTTTGTCATATAAAGTAATTATAATCAATCTGTTAGTGCTACCACTGCCAGGTCATCTGCGTACCACTGGTGGTACCGCCCCACAGGCTGGGCACGGCTGTGCTGGTGCAGTGGCTGTACAGGGGGAGACAGCGGGACACCTGGCCAAGGCCAAACCTCCTCCTCCTTTGAAAACTGGATGGAGGTTCGCATTTTGCGAAGACGAAGAGAGAGAGCGACCAGGCGCGCGCGCGTGTGTGTCCATTTCACCCCTCTTGCCCCGCCCCCCTCCGGAACCCCGCCCCCGCGG
>NW_017729018.1:5805948-5810969 GCF_001723915.1 Gavialis gangeticus | reverse complement strand
GGCGCGCCGCGGGCAGCCCTGTGAGGGCAGCGACCTCCGTGGGGTCCTCGGCGGCCGGGCCCGGCCCGTCCAAGATGGCGGCGCTGGCGGGGCCGGAGCTGGTGTCCGTGTGAGGAGCCGGAGCCGGAACCAAGGTCGGAGGCGGGGGTGGGGGTCGCGCCCCCCGGACCCGGCGGGATGCTGAAATCCAGCGGCTACTTCCGATGCATCGACTGCCCCTTCTTAGGCCACGGCGGGGCGGCCGGGCCTTGCCGCCGGCCCTACTGCCACTTCCGGCACCCCCCGGCGGCGCGAGGCGGCGGCCCGGACGTGGGGGCCACGCACGGCGCAGGTACCAGCCCCCCCAGGCCCGGCTGCGGGCCGCGCTCCCTGCCTGGCTTAGTCCCTTAGAGGAGCCGGCCGCCTCCTCCCCCTCCCTTCCGCGTCCTGCGTGGGCCCCGTATTTTGTTGGACGTGAGGCGCTGACAGGCTTTATAAAGGCGACGTTGCCATTTGTGGTTCTTTGCTTGCTTCATAGTGGGCTGCTTCACCAGGTCACTCGATTTAAATCCCTTGCTTCGCGCCTCCCCGTCGCTAGGGCCACTTGGGTTGTGAATCGTTTAAAAGAAAACAAACTTGCCTGGCCCCCCGAGGGGCTGGGAAATAAATGTCTTTCTGTTGTCTCTTCCTCGGCGGTGAATCCAGTCATGTTGGGATGATGATGGCTGGAGCGCGCTGGGATCGTTCCTCTCGCTTCGGCTGCCAGCGACGTGTTGGTTTGACGGCGCAGTCAGGCGCTTCAGATCTGAGACGCGGTTTTGTTTTCAGAAGATTTCGGCCGATGGGATTGGTTAAGAGATGGGGACGTGCGACTTCATCTTTATTAAACTCTAGTAACAAGTTCTGAGAAGTTCAAATAAACTAAACTTAGAGGCTTTCTGCGTACCAGAGGAAAAAAGGGATAATTAACATAAGTGCATGCACTATGATTAACACTGGATGAGGCATAAGATTAATCAGTTATTCCAGTCTATAGAGATACAGTTTTGATGCAGTGAAGTCTCAGAGGAAAAATCTCCAGTGCATTTTTTGATAATGGGAGAGAGAACTGTCTAGGTTTTTGGTATTTTGCCTTTTTTTGTTTTATTTCGGCCTTTTGAGAGGCTTTGAGTTTTGAAAAGTCAAGGTTATGGTGTAGGTGACTTGACCCTAGAGACACAGAGTGGCTTATTTTACAAAGCCGAGTGAGTTAGGTTATGGCATTAACTTTTTCCATCCCTTCCTCTCTTCCCTGGTTTCCTGTAACCACCCCAGTTTTATTCGGGTATTTTTCCAGGCTCTTGGGTATACTGATTTATTTATTTATTTATTTATTTTTGGTGCATGAAATAGCACCTTAAATATCTATAGGATGTCCAGCCTTGGTCTGGAAAATAAGCATGGTTTTTCTGATCATTTTTCCTGGGCGGGGTTCTTTTCAGTAGAAGTTTTTTTTTTAGTTAGTTTGTTTTTAATGTATGTTGAGTTAGGTTTAGAAATGGGTAATTAAGTATGACAAGAGTAGTAAAGTGGAACATTATATATATTTTTTTTTTTCTGAAGGTGTCATTGAGGCTACAGAATTATGCTGTAGTAGCTGGATTCTCTACAGGACTGGAATCTACCATGATGTCTATGAAATGCATTGGGATACAATACAATATTCCCACTATAGCTGTGTTACCCAAAATGTTTAATAGTTTACTCTTGGCAGAATGTAAGGGGGAGAGAATGGGGGAGTCTAACAGACCAATCTGATGAAGTTCACTGAGCTGTTAAAAATGGGGGGCTAAATGGTCTCCCACTGCCTTTAGGAGGAGGCTGTGAATCCAAGGCAGCTTGAGATGAAGCGAGGGCTGTGTAAGGGGGAGTACCATTTTGAGGCATTCATTTGTTTCCTTTTTCACATCCTCTTTCCCTTCTAGAATTATTGATAGGAGCAGTACTAAAATATCTGTACTACCACAGTCTGGGCCAAGCTGTCCCCTGTGGGTAACAAATGGAGGAGCCAGATGTCCTTTGCATGGGTTTGGAGGGCTGAACCCTGTTCCCCCTTTTGCAGAGGTTGCAAGTGGCGTCCATTCCATCCTCCTCGCTTCCTTTGATGTGACAGCAACTCAGGAAATGGAAATTTGGGGAGTTTCCCATTCCCCACTTGTAGGGAGAAACCCTCCTACCTCTGTAGTTCAGTGCATACAAATTAGAACTGGGCACTGAAGTATGAATACATGGGTAAAGCAGAAATATTGCATTTTATTTATTAATTACATAGGGTCCACTTGTGCAACTATAGAAATAGTGCTTAGCTTGAGCACAGTAGCCATATAATATTGACTGTAAGTTACTAGGAGTGATCTGGTGGACCTGAAGCAATGTTTCAGGAATGGGTGTTTTGAGCATCATTTATGTGAATGACTGAGCCTGGGTTTGGGAATTGTGTATTCCTGAGTTTTAATAATGATTTGTCACTGAGTAGCTGTGTCGACATGGGTGAAGTGACCCTGTTTCTAACTTTTCCATTTATAGAATGAGGGTGGTATCCATTTGTCTTGTTCAGTAAACTTGTGGTTTATTGAATGTTTTAATGTTATTAACTGTTTGTGAAAGACTGAATATGTTGTATAAAAAGGAAAAGACTTCTCTTTAATTGCAGAAACATTGCTTTCTGTGGTGGGTAGAAGGGAAATGGATGTTTGTTCTTTCAAAAAGCCTCATAAATAGTATAAAATCTCGTGTAAGTGAGACAAAAAGACATCAGAAGAATAATAAGTTTGGTCAGGAATGGTCAACAAGGAAAACCAAGCCTTATTTTTGTTTGACCTCCTTTATAGCAGCAGGTACGGGCTGGCTCTTTCTGTCCTGGACTCAAAAATAAAGCTGCATTTGGATATTTTTAGATAGATGTTGCCTTTGTGTGATTTCTTTATTAGTGTAAGATTGAAAAAGCAGGGCTTCAAGCACCTTGCCTGGAAATAGTTATATTAGAAGAGTAAATATTAATAGTTGCGGTGTGTAGAACGTGTCTCATGGGCCAGAGGAGACTTCCTTACTAAACAAAGAAAAGCAACATAGCAGGGTTCTGCTGTGTCCAAATTCTTTAAAGTTTTTGCAAATTTTTAGCTAAACAAGTGCATTTTAATAAAGGAATATAGTCTGTCTCAGTGGCTCTTAATGTTTCTAGACTCAATGCACCTCTCATTAGACTTGAGGCCCCCCCACAGAAAATGCCAGCTGTTGGCTTTTACTTGCTTTTTGACAGTAGGAATGTACTAGAGCAATTCTTCCATTGCAGAGAACTTGGAAAAACCACAACAGTTCAGATACTTTTTGACACTGTGGATTCCTATTGGAAAAATCTTGGTTTATTTTGTGAATCATGTCCGTGCCTGTACCGTGTGGCACTCGTAAAAGGATCTCGCATCATCTCGGGGTGCCATGGCACACTGATTGACAGTCACTGGGCTAATTGCAGTGCTTTGTAGGCTATTTGGACTGATAAATTACTGACCACCCTCCACATTTCTTTTGGACCACTCTGCACCTTTATCTTCAGACTTAATTGAAAAGGTATTTGGGATGGAGGAGAAGGGAAGCAGTGTGATCTGCAGGCTGCATAGGTCTCACAGACCATAGTTTTGGGACGGGCTGATCTACCATGGAGACCTGGGTCCCTTTTTCCCCCCATATTACATTGTGTTCTTGTGCTGTAATGTGCCTTACAGCAAGTCACCTCACCTCTGCGACTCTGTTGTTGTTTCATCTGTAAAAGAGATATTGCACCCTAACAGGCCTGCAACTTAATTATAAAATCATATGAGAGCCTTAGATGAAATTTGCTTAGAAATGCAGGATGATAATTAATAAAACATGAGTTGGCAACATAAAAAATAAACTAACGTCACAGTTTCACTTTAGGTAGTGCTGTCAGGCCTGTTTTTGTCGAAGTGTTTCAACCTTCAGAAGAATTACAGTTACAACATGTATGCTTACCTTTCCCTGCTCCTTCTTCAAAAGCAAGCAAATAAAAAACCCCCAACAAAACAGTTCCCCCCCCCAAACCCGAACTGAAACCCCCAGCCTGACAATAATCAGGCTTTAGCTCTGCTTCAAAATGGGGAAAAGAACTAGAGATCCATTACGTCTTCTTGCCCCTTTGCTTAGTTTTGTTCATGTGCTTAGTTTTATTTACGTCAGGAGCCCCAAGCAAATGAATAAATGCTTGCACAATCAAGACTTATGTCTTAGATAGCTGTTTAATTTGTCTGATTTCTTCCCCTCTCAGCCCCCACCCCCAACAATCTATTGCAGGACTGGCTTTTCCTAAGAAACTTGGGTGGGGTGGGCTGGGGTTTTTTTTGGGGGAGGGAAGGGAGGAGAGGGGTGTACAGGGAAGTGGAATTCATTGAAGTAGCTAGCTTTCTTTTGCAATAAAAATAGAAGAATTCAAATAAACTAAATCAGGAGCTTACTGTGGGTTTCTGTACTTAAGTAAATTCCAGGACTGAGGGAAATCTTTTCACCAGTCTCCTTCAAACCTCTACTAGTTGATACTGGTTGGTAGCTCCAGGCCCATGCTAGCGGGAAGCTTTAGAAGCTTATATTAGACCTGTTCCTGTTAGTGGTCAAAACAGTAATTGCCAAAATGTTGTCAGTTTAAGGTAGGTGCTGATTATGGTTGTTAGTTTTCAGATGAAAACTAGAAAAACCACTGATTAGTGTAGTCAGGAGCATGTCTTTTCATTTAGTGAATTTGTCAGTGTCCTTATAATCAGATCTCTTTTTCACTTCATTCAGTTGCTAAATGCAGTAGATTTATTTTGATTTGTATGTATGACTGTTATAGGGTAAAACATAGTCCTTACCTTGTAGAAGGCTTTAAGTTCTTTTGTAACTTCTTTCTGTCCCTTCTGGAAATGGGAAGGTGGGTAGATGGAGACTATAGGAGCCACTTTTTGTGGCATTCTTGGTAACGCACTCCTTTGCAAAAAAAAAAAAAAAAAAAA
>NW_017729018.1:5804551-5805854 GCF_001723915.1 Gavialis gangeticus | reverse complement strand
CCCCCCCTTTTAAAAAAAAAAAAAAAAAAAAAAAAAGCACTTTCAAGCTTCCTAAGTTATAGAGTTGTAAAATGAAATTCATTGAGGCTTTTGGAAGGAAATTTCCCATGTTTAATCTCTGCTGGGATGTAAAATTTGTTGGAGGAATTCTGCATCAAATAATATGGGCACGATTCTTCCTTGAGTTGCTGTTGTGTCACCAATTTCAAGGGTACTTGCTGCATGTGCTCCCCTAGGACAGTTTCCTCCAGTTTATGTAAGCCAGTGGTTCTCAGCCTTGTCAGACTGGAGGCACCCTGTGGAAAATGCCAGCTATTAGCTTTCACTTGGTTTTTGATTATGAGAAAATAATACATCAATTCTTCTAAGAACTCAAGAATACCACAAAGGTTGAAGTGTTTTTGACACTATAGATTCCTGTTTAAAATCTTGCGGATCCTGTGTAGGTGTTTGCATACCTGACAGTGCTAATATTGTACAACAGCCCATGGCACCATTAAAAACGTCTCAGAGCATTAAGGGTACTGCAACGCCCGCCCTGGTTGCATTGCTGGTATAGGTAGATCCATGACTGTCCTTCATTTTGGCTGCTGCTACAGTCATGTCTAAGCTCATGGCATTCTGGAGCCTAGGTTTGTCTAAAGCAGTGATTCTCAATCAGGGTGACACAGCATGCTGGGGTGCCTTGAGGTGCTCTGGGGTGTTACACAATATTAGCACTGTTAGGTATGCTGACATGATTGCAAAGGTAAACCTAGAGATTTCAAATAGGAATTCATAGTGGTAAACTGTTCGGACCTGTTGCAGTCTTTTGGAGTTCTTTGGCACACCCTTGCTGGTACTAACTGAATGAGCAGTAACTGGTGCTGCTGTGCTGGTAGCACTGGTGTATAGTGTTTTTTGTGACGCTAATGCACAGTAGGCTAATTCTACTGAGCATTAGCATGACTTTTGTGGCATGCTAATGTGCAGTAGAATTAGTCTACTGCGCATTTAGTGTCTTGTGTAGATGCACCCAGTGTGTCCAACATTAAGTGCTGTAAAGACTAATTTCATAGGCGTTTATTTGGGAACTGTTATTCAGTGCTGTTAAAGACTTTTATCGTACATCCTAACTGTGAAATCATGCACACGCTTACATATACATACAACTTTATTTGTACAAGTCTTGCTTCAAACTGTGTAGGAATACATTCACATATTGTAGTTATATTGTCCACCTGAGACCTGCTTCCAGTGAGGTTAAATGAGTGTTTTAAGGCTTGGTAATTAGACCTATGTGATTTTTTTTTTTTTTTTTTTT
>NW_017729018.1:5795195-5804446 GCF_001723915.1 Gavialis gangeticus | reverse complement strand
TTTTTTTTTTTTTTTTTTTTTTAACAAGAGGCTTTCATATTTATTTGAAATATATTTTTCTTCCTGTTTAAACATTGTTCCCCTCTAATTTTCACAAATCGAACTGTGTAACTGTGTTAGTATACAAGGTTCGGTAAGCAAAATTCACTGGTCAATTTGTGTAGTCTGAGCTGAGTGAAACGGAAAAAGTAGGAGAAATGGTGAAAATAACTTTTTTTTTTTTTTAAAAGATTCGCCTTGGTGATTTATTAATAACAGTGATATAAAAACTAGAAAAGCCCCAAAACTAGAAGTTAAAATGATCTCACTTTTGAGTACGTGAGGCAAAGGCGGGACTAACAAGTTACCATGTCCTGCCTCTCTGCCATAATTATCTTTGCAAGCCAGAAGGTGCTGTGTCAGTTCACTGATCAGCAGTGTATTGTGACATGAACATTTATTGGAGTGTCTTGACTATACAGACTAAATGCAAAAAGCCTCAAGAACAGCATGAACAAATATCTTCATTATTTATTAACTGCGAGGAGCTCAGGTAATTCTCTGAGATGTATATGATTTTTATATTTGGAGTTAAGTGATTTTTGTGTAGATTGCAGTACATGAAGAAGCAGTCAAATAGAAGTGCTTTCTTCAGGTAAGCTTTAGTGATCAGCATTTATGTGCTTTCATGTCATACTTCTCTTCCTCGGAATGGAATACTGTAAATAAATTGACTACCAAAAACCTTGGTTCTGTTCTGGAGGGTTTAGATGTACTCATTTGTCTTACTTTTAAAGAGCTTGTCTTTTTTAGAAGCTGACTTGTAGGTTCTGTGCTCAAGCCATTTAAAGAATGTCATACCTACTAATTAAGGAATCTGGAAAGTTTGAGCCACAGGTGTCTGAAAGTTGTAAAGTAGTTGCCTTATTCTAATATGTGCTTTGGTGGGGGTGGAGAAACCCTACAGATTCAGTTGAAACAACTTGAGTTTTGTTTTTAGTCAGAATTTTTCATAGATTTCAAATGAAGTTTTTTTTTTAAGTAATGTCTCCTAGGCTTTGAAAACTACTAATCTTCCTGTCAATTAATTTAATTCTTAAGTATCTGAATAACTGAGTTTTTACTGAAGTTGTATATCTTTTATATTAAGTGTAGCATAAGACTCCCAATGGCATTTTTCTTTCTTTAAGAGCCCAAGCAATAACAGATATGCCGAGAAGAGATTGCATGGATAGCTTGATTAGTGGAACCTCAAGGATAGCTTGATTAGTGGAACCTCGAGACCATGTAAGAGGAGAGGGTCGTTAAGAGCTGTGGAGTGAAGATGGATTACATGATTGTAATCAGGTAGATTATAATGAGCTGTGAAGTCAACTGACTTTTTCAGTGCTGCCTGAGAAGAAATGTTGCTGCTGAGCAGTTGGTTTTCAACTTTGGGCGGAGCAGGAATCAGTGTGATGCAGCTGTACCCTGCTGGACTCTTCTCCCTCCGTACAGCTGGAGGGAAGGGAAAGAAAAGAAGCATCAGACATTAGGGCTGAGAAGCTTTGGTAGCGGATTCAGTTCGGAGGAGATTCAGCCTGATTCGGCGGCCAAATCTCCAAATCCAAATCTGATCGGATCAGTGGACTCATTAAGAGGTCTGGATCGAATCAGAAACCTCTGAATCGATTTGGGGAGATTCGGGGCCGATTCGGAGATTTGGCCATAGGTTATACAGGTTTCCCTTGCATAAAGTGAACCCACTTTATAAAGCAACAAATAGGGAAAGGTTCCCAAGGCAGTGAGTGAGGGAGTTGGGGAGTGAGGCTGGAACTAGGGAAGGGGCTGGGGGAGATGTGCTGTTCCTGGGGCTGCAGCGTGCTCCACCTGTCCTCACTCACCCCAGCTCCTGGGCTGCACTGTGCTGTGGTGCAGGCAGCTGGTGTCAGCTGCTCCTGGGGCTGCTGCAGCAGAGGCTGGGGGGAGTGGCAGCAAGTGGAGCCCTGGAGGTACAGGACATGGCGCAGCTTGTCTGCACTCACCCTAGCCCCTGCTGCAGCAGCCCCAGGAGCAACTGGTGCCAGCTGCAGTGGGAACAGTCAGTGGGTGTGGAGTGGGGGAGGAGGGAGGGCAGGGTGTGCCTCTTGCTGCTCTGTGCCCCCTGGGAGGGCAGCGGGCTGGGGGGCTGTGTCAAGCTGTTCCTGATGGTGGCACCAGACACATTCTTCATGGCACTTGGGACAGGCACACTGAGTGCCAGGAGTAGTCCAGTGCCCCCGGATCTGCGTGCGGGATGACAGCAGGTGGGATGACAGGCGCGCCAAGCGCTGGGAAGAATCAGCTTGGTGCTGCTGCTGGCCCCAGCCTGCTGTCATCCTGCACGCAGATCTGGGGGGATGTGCCCCCAGGAAGAGCCTGACACATCCCCCCAAGCCTATCTGTTAGGGGTGTCCAAAGCTTTGGTAGCTCGTTTGGCGGCTGAATCCAATTGGGATAATAATTTGAATCACCGAACCAAATCACCGTCCCTCAAACTGGCTGAGTCTGAATGCGGCTCAAATACTTGCTGCTTTGCACAGGCCATTCAAGCATTCTACCGTGTTTCTATGCTGTTATCCTTGGCAGAAAAATCAGTTTCCATGCTAAGACACTCCAATTTGGAAAGGCTAAGTTTTGGAGGAAAAGTGAGTAAATATGATATTCTGTCACAAGGCTTCAAAACTCCCAGGTACCTACTGGCTAGAGTCTGGCTTGAAAGACTCGAGAGAGAGGTTGAGGAAGTAGGGGACTGCAGTGGTCCATGGACGACTCCCAGTGTTCAAGGTATAAGAGGACATCTCTGTGCTCTGGTCAGTGCCTACTGCCATGCTGCTGGCATGGGCAGCTATCATTGCTGGTGGAGACCCTGGAAACCTGCTACTGCCCTGGTTGTCTCCCCCCTCCATTACATTACTGTATTGGTCTTCCTTTTCTGCACTCTTCTGTAAGTCCACTCTCTTGCTTTTAAGATACAATTTTTAGATTTTAATTTTTTTTATCCTTTTTCTAAGTGTGGACATTTCTTACTTTATGATTTTCTCTTTGGAAACTTTCCTTCCATAAATCTTGACATTAATCTTGGGGTGATTTATTTTTATCATCTCTCTTGTATCAATTCTGGGTTTGGAAGTTAGTTAAATGGCTGCTGCAATGAGAGGAATATTTTTTTGGACAAGGCCCCTAACCTGTTGGTTGCTTACCTCATCACAGCAAAGATAGTTGATATGCCTGATGCTACGTGAGGTGGCATAAAACTGGGTGTTTCTTGTATAGCAATATAGTCTCCGAAGCTGCTAAGACATCAAAGCTACTTTTTTTCTTTTTTAGTGAAACATGCTTTTTATTAGATATGCCTTTTTGCAAGAACTGACTGGCAGGAAGAGGTCCCTTAGCTATTGGCTTTGCTTCCTCTGATGATTTCTCAAACCTTGTCTTTCTCTGGGAGAAAAGGGCAAGGGTTTTTTTTTTTTTTTTGCCATGTGTTAAACTTGGGGTAAAATGTAGAGTTTACTTTAACCTGCTAACACATGTTAAGACTACAGTTGCTTTGTCCACACCATGAGAAGATAGTTTCTTTTGGTGCTATCTTTTATAGGACCAGCTGTACAGTTGGGGGAGATATTACACAAGCTTTCAGACACAAAGTGCCTTTCCTCTGGTCTGGGAGAGAAGCAGCGGCAGTCTAAATTGAATACCAGATGAAACAGTAGTTTGTGTTTAACTGTGCAAATTAAGTTTTCTTTTGTATGAGCTGCTGCTTGTAATAATAGTAAGTTAGAAAAACTAATTTTTTAATGCCTCATACAGGACGCATACATTTTACCAAATCTCTCATTAACCCAAGGTACTATCTTTTTTTTATACTTATCCTTTTCCAAATAGATGCAAATATCAGTTTATAATGTGCTTGGATGCTGTGCCTTTAGGTGCATTATAAATGAAAAAAAACTACTGGTATAGCTTGGGCACCAAGTAACAGGCACTCTTAATGTCCTTTTCTACTACAATTGTACCTGAAAAGCCTAGACCCATGGCACTTTTACACCAAGGTAATTCACATTGGTTTTGAACAGTAAATGTCACTAGGCTCTAGAGGACAGACAAGTGCTATCAGGGGGTAGGTGCTATTAAAGCATCTTGCCCTTAGATGGATGTCAGGGAACAGGTAATAGAGAGTAATGCTCAACCTCCAGCCTGCAGGCTGAATGCAGCCCATGGGCCTGTCTCACTAGTTACGGGGCTGGAAATTTGTTGATGGGGGAGCAGTGACAACGTTAATTGCCACAGCTTCCAAAGCCACAGCAATTAATGCTGCCACCACTGCAGATTTTCATACCCATGGGGAGCCCTGCAAGCTGGATGACGTAACTTTTGTGCTCCAGATTGGTGGCTCTGGGAGGCCAGATTGGGATGCACGTCACTTATTGTGCCTGCAGGGCCAGAGCATCGAGTACCACCGTAATACACCATTTGCCTGTAGCAAATAATTGCCCCAGTGGACACATGACACTTGCCTCATTGGACTTGTACAAATTATAGAATTTTACTTTGGGTATTCATGAGCCCTAAATAACCATTTCTGCTGGCAGATGGCCATGATGTTTTATAGCAAAGTTCAGATTGATGAGCAAAGCCTCAAAATAGCCGATAAGATGAAATCTTGGTTTTCAGAAGAAAATGTAGTCTCTTGAAAAAAATATTGTGTTACTCTGGACTCTGATTTTCTGTTTCTTGATGTATTAAAGGCAAAGTTAAAAAATTATAGTTACGATCTTTTTTTCTGTAATTGGCAATGATTGTCAGCATACTCGGTACTAAAGTTATAAATGTAAGCATGCTGTTAAATTAATAAAACTGCTCTGTACCTTTAATTAAAATAAAGGCTATTTTTTCCAAGGAGATTTCCAAGCAGTTGCCTTTAACAGTTAGATGTTTTGATTTAACGGGTGTTTGAGCAGTGGGTGTGGGATGAAAGGTCTGGAGTGGCTGGGCAACAGGGCCAGGTCAAGTGGGGGTGGCAGCCAGAAGGAGTCGCTGCGAGTGCTGGGAAGCTGAGTCCAGCTGCTGCACTGCTGCATGCCCCATAGTCCAGGCTGCCCCCTGTACCTGAGTTGGGTGGGACTGAGGGGTGTGCTGCAGGCTGGAGAAAATCTCTTGGTGGGCCCGATATGGCGCATGGGCTATATTTTGCCTGCCCCTGATTTAGCTGTTGCTCATCACAGTAGAGGGGCATATGCATGCATGCATGCAGTTAGCTTGGAGTACCTGCTGTGTTGTCACTCCCCACCACCCTTTCAACCTTTTGTAATTAATTCCTTTTGTCCATACTTGTAGTTATATCAGTCTGGTCCCTAGTCTGGACACAGCTGTGGTGGTATGTTCTTACAATATTCCTGTCTGCATGCAGGATTAGGAGTTGCTGGTATACACAGCTTGCTATCAGAGTCCTGTAATTGTATCTGAGCTAGTACAGTTCTTTTATCACTTCAATCGTGCCAGTATATTTAAAGCAGTGCAACTTTTGTGTGCAGTGCTGATTATAAGTCTTGTTTGATTGACTTGTCAGTGTTTGGATGTTGCCTTGCACATCCAAAAACTGTTTACAAGCTATCTGATATTTACCTTGGTGCAAACAGCTAGTTTTGCTCCATTCTTAAAAATTGGTATTTGCTGAATTTTGGGTCTTTGTCTTGTTTTAGAGTAAAATAGCTGGAAGAAAATCTGTAAACAGTTCAGGGCTTCTTACCAACCTTGCTTTCTCTCTGGTTCTCGAAATGATATTTTTGGAAAAAGGTAGGGGTGATTAGGTTTAAAAAAACCTGTGTTTAAAGGGCCCAGTATCTCTGGTTACCACTCCTCCTGGTTGTTAGGTTACTGGCTATGATGCATTTCAAATGCAGTTCTCTCCCTGAAGATTAAGCAATCTATCCATGACTTTGCTCTTAGTTTTTTACTTCAGTCCAAATCTTGGGTGCTGGCACTGGCCCCAGCCCATGTACAGATCCGGGGGCCCGCACCTTCCAGAAGGTCTGCGGGCCCCTGGATCTGTGTGTGGGATGACAGCCTGCTGCTGGTGCTGGAAAGTGTTATGAGTTTTGCTTTGAACAGTTTGAGGTGCGGTTTCGCAGAAACCACTGCATCTATCTCCTTGAAACTTAGCAGGCTTCATGCCCCATCCCTGCAATTTTCATCCAAATCAGGCAAGAAATGACAAAATCATAGGCATTTTAGTGGTTCCCCATTATAGCCTATGGCCGAATCACCGAAACAGCGTCGAAACTCTGAAACAGATTCGGCTGAACCGAAATGGAACAGCGATCCAAAACACTGAAATGAATCACTGTCCCTCTGAAACGGCCGAAACCGAATCAAAACATAACTTTTGCACAGCCCTAGTGTATAGGATTTTGACAGCCTTCTCTGTCTTTTCTGCTCCTTGCTAGCATAGCCTTACTCACTGGCTGGCTAACTCTGCTATTTGGAAAAGTATCACATTGCAGGCCGCCACTTGGAAAGTTCACTCCAATGTTTCCGTGCTATTTTCATAGAGTGGGACATTGCTCCTGAAACGTTCTGTGCTGCAGGACTGTGGTCAGAAGTAACAGAACAACATTGCTGAAGTACACGTTGTTTCTACAGGTGCATCCTACGCCTTCCTGTTCTAAATGCCATCTCTGCTCTCTTATAAGCAGTGTCTCAAATACTTGGCTCCAGTGGCTAATAGGAGTAACTTTTGAACAGCCAACAGCGAGCAAAATTAACAGTGCTTTGAAACAGGTGAATAGCGAGAAGGGGGTGTCAGTTTTTGTCTGTCTAAGACAGAACTTGACTCGGCTCAGTCTTGTGCCGGAAATGCAAAGCAATGGTTTGTATTGCTGACCATAAGCAATCATTCCTTTGCAAGAAAATAGAATCTGCTGTTTTACATTTGGGCCCATTGTAAGGATGCAAATGTAATTTGAGAGAGACAGTAATATGTGCTCACTGCTGATTCTGCTGTTTTGAAGAACTTCCCTTCAATCAGTGACAGGAAAACACAATGTCTATTAATCTCCACAGAACACTGGGCTTTAGCTATGTTCCACACTGAAACCTAGGTAGTGGTTTCTTAAATGTGTGAGCAAATCCATTATTTTTATTGATTTGCTTTTAAAAAATATCCTACTTTCAGTATAAAGTAGCAAGGTTTTCTTAAGCTGATGCCACTGGGTTCAGCAGAATTGTCTTGACTGAGATCTTGGCTTGCTATTTAGAAATGCATGCGGATGAACAGGCTAGTTCAGTAGCAGTTATTGGTTCCGAATCATTGGTATCATGAGCCTTTGTTAATTTTCTCCTTTGTAATTAACTTTCTCTGCACCCACTTTTATTTCCTTGTTGATTACAGTATTACAACATTAGGTACACCGGTTCAGTAGTCCTTGATGAGCCTTACAAGCAGATTATATATCAAATGGGTGACACGCGGATTTTCTTTGACTTAAATGTTCAAATTGAAACTCACTAATTCCTAATTTAACAAACATGTAACATTTAGAAGTGATGAGCAGCAAGTGACAATTGCAGGGTAATGCCAAAGTGGATCGTTTAGTCTTTGTC
This sequence comes from Gavialis gangeticus, assembly GCF_001723915.1. Classification (NCBI taxonomy): domain Eukaryota; kingdom Metazoa; phylum Chordata; order Crocodylia; family Gavialidae; genus Gavialis; species Gavialis gangeticus. The sequence continues at coordinate 5,796,847 of NW_017729018.1, read as the reverse complement.
CTCCAAGATTTTCATATGGTTTCAATGCTGTAAATATGTGAAGAGGATGTCCAGTCTAAGAAATGTCTGGAAAGAGAAATGTTGACCACTGGTTATCTTTAAAATTTCATGAACACGTTTAATCATCCTGTCTTGATCTTGTTCTATGAAATTACCATGTGGTTTTACCTTTCTTAAGGATCTTTTAGTTTTCATCCTTCTTTCATTACAAAGGCAAACATATCAACTTGCCTCAGTATACCAGTCCAGGTAAGAGTTTCTCTTTCAATCACAGCCTTCAGGGAACTGCAAGTGAAAATATTTTTTTGGTGCTTAATTCATTGCCATTGGCCAAAAAAGAAACTGTAACTTAATTGGTAGTTTTTGTCATAATAAAATATTCCTTTTTCTAGTGCAGCCGTGTTAATGTTGAAATGCTCACAGTAGTAAAAATAATTTGGGAAAAATAGGACTGGTGGAAACATAGGAAATAGTTCCATGTAGTAACAACACCCAGGTTGTATTGTTGCTTAGTTCTCCTTTAAAGTACCTCAGAAGCAAATTTCACCTCCAGAGCTTTTCAATCTACAGTAAATAATAGAAGTATTTTATATAGTCTTCAAGGTCTAAGGGGGCCATTTTAATAATCTAATCTCATCTCCTATGTAGTATGGGACAAAGAGATCATCCAGTGATACTATATCTAACCTGGGGATGGGCAAAATGCAACCCGTGGGCTGGATTTGGCCCGCTGCAGCTCCTTTGGTCCCACCTGGCCCAACCACTGTCCAGCCTGTGGCATGCCCAACCTCTCAGCCATGCAGCAGAGCTGGGCAGCTCTGCGGCTGGACTCCACTTCTAGCCAGCCCAGATGGTGGCGGCTCCTTCTGGCTGCTGCCACCACTGGTCTCAGCCCTGTGGGGATTGGAGGGGACATGCATGCACAGCCCCAGCCCCATACCTGCTCCAGACTCATCCCAGAGCAGACCAACTCCAGACTAGCCAGGACCCACATGCACAGTGCTGCCTCTGGGCTGCCCAGCGGGGCAGTGGTGACAGTGAAGAGCCACAGGGCAGCCCGGGTACAGGCTCTGGGCAGCTGCTACAAGAAGGGCCTGGCAGCAGCGAGGGGGAGGCAGCTGCTTTTCCCCCGTGCCTAGCAGCAGCTTCTGCCTGTCGCCCTCTGCTGCTGCTCACTGTGGGTCAGGAGCAGGCGGTGTGGCAGGCCGGGATCAGGGCTGTGCGTGTGGGTCCTGGTTGGTCTGGGCCTAGTCTGCTCTGGCCAGGGCAAGTCTGGGGTGGGTTGGGGCCGAGGCCATGTGCTCAGCTGCTGTTGGGCACTGGTGGTGGGGAGGAACCCCAGGGTGCATAGGCTTCTGGCTGTTTTTGGGAAGAGTGGGGGTGCTAACTGGCTTGAGACGGCTCCCCAAAACTGCCTACGTAGCCTGCCAACTGAAATAATTGTCCACCTCGATCTAAACTATTATCTTGTGTTTGACTAGATCATATTTTTGTTACGTGTCCAGTGCTGTTTTCTGATTAAAATGACTTCATTTGATTTACTTTACTAAATTTGTATTTTATTATGTCTGAATTGTATTACTTTAAAAATTGTTAGATCTAAAATACTTTTTTCCTTCCTTTACAGAGCGTGGTTATGATCCAATGGATGT
>NW_017729018.1:5765543-5790195 GCF_001723915.1 Gavialis gangeticus | reverse complement strand
CGTGTCCAGTGCTGTTTTCTGATTAAAATGACTTCATTTGATTTACTTTACTAAATTTGTATTTTATTATGTCTGAATTGTATTACTTTAAAAATTGTTAGATCTAAAATACTTTTTTCCTTCCTTTACAGAGCGTGGTTATGATCCATATAATCCTGAGCTTCCTAAACCTTTGACCCAGGGAGAGAATGGTGCTTTGAGTGACATTACAGAATCCACCCCTAGCATTCTGCAGTTGGAGCTGGTTAACAAGGCCATTGAGGCAGTCAAAAATGAAGTTGAGAGAGAACAGAAAAAGTATGAGGAACTACTAGAGACGACAAAAGAATACAGCACATCTGAGGCCTCTTCGCTTATTCCCCAAACACCTGTGTCATCTACTGTGACAAAAACAGATTCCTTTACCTCCTTAGAGTATAACCCAGGTAGCTATAACTTGAATAATAACACGGATTACAACCCTACCCCTTTGGCTGCTACTTGTCGATCAAGTAAATACACCTTGGATACGACAAAATCCAAAGGCAGCTCACTGGAATATGTTCCCAAGGCTGTAGCTCAGACTAAAAAATATAATAATGCTGTTCCTAACAATAAGTATGTGATTGATGACTCTAAGCCTAGTACAGACTTGGAATATGACCCTCTTTCAAATTACTCAGCGAGGCTTTTGAGCAAAGCCAGCACAAAGGAACAGAAGGGGACCAAAAGAAGTAGGATCTCTAATCATGAAGACTCTTACTCTCCTTCCTGCAAGAAGTTTTGTAATATATCTGATGACTATGAAACAGATGCCAGGTTTTCTGACTCTGAAGATGATGCTGACTTGGAATATCAGCCAGCCTCTAGTCGTTCACAAACTAAAGTCAGTTCTGAAAGCAAATCAAATGATGATTTATCCAGCAAAGAAAAGAGTACCAAATTGGAAGACCTAAGTTCCCGGGAGATGAAAGAAATGGCTGTGCAGTATGACATGGAAGATATTGAAAGTTCAAAGAAAAATCTGGTTAAACAGTTGTCAGAGAAGACAACAAAAGTGGTGAAGGCCGAGTCTGGCACAAAAGAACAGAACGTTCAGGACAAGAACAAGGAGATATCAAAAGACAAAACAAAAAAGAAAAAAACAGATTTTAATAAGCCTTCCAGCCAGAAGGAGGTAGGTAAGAAAGACAAAAGTAAAATCACTGAAAAGGAGAGAATAGTCAAGAAAGAAGAAACGATGAAAACTAAAAGTGAAGAGAAAAGTATCAAAGCTAAAACTGATGGGAATCTGAAAAAGCCTGAAAAAAAATTGGAAAAGGTGGTTGTAGCTAAGAAAGAGAAGTCAAAGTCCGCTGGCTGTTTGGCTAGTTCGGGAAAAAGCAAGAAGGAAGGCCTCAACAAAAGCTCTAGCACAGAGAAGTTGGGAAGTGGGAAGAAGGACTCCAAGGTAAAATCAGCTGATTTGAAGAATGGCAAACAAACGTCTAGTGGCAAACACAAAGGGGGCAAAACTTCATCTGAGAAACTGAAAGAGAAGGGGAGCTCTGGAGAAGTTAGGAACTCCAAGAAGAAACCAAAGCAGGGGACATTGAGTCATGTTGACCTATTTGGAGATGAGAGTGGGGAGGAGGATAACAAGAAGCGAAAACGTGGGGCGGCCACCTGTCCTAATGTGAGCTCGGACTCTGATGTAGATGGCTGTAGCTTTGGCTCCCAGAGTGGTGACGAAGGAACAAAGAATGTTAAATGTCCCAAGCTGTCAAGGTCATCTTCCTCCTCTTCAACTTCTGATGATATTGATTATTCCATCCTGGAGCGAGACTTGGATTATGATTCGGACCCCATGGAAGAGTGCCTCAGGATTTTTAATGAATCCACAGATGTGAAAACGGAAGACAAGGGAAGACTAGGGAAGCAGGTAACTCTTGTCCTGAATTCAAAGCTGGTCAGTTGCTTCCCTTTCCTTGCATCTAAATGTCAAATCTGTTTGCTTCTTAATGTAATGCTAATCTGCTCTTGTTATCTAGCTGAAGAGGGAAAAGAGGGGAAATTCTCTCCCGTCCCCCAAAAAAGATTAAATCATCCATCCATTTGAAGTTTTGACTAATACATGAACACATTTGTGGCTGAGTTCAGTTGAGTAGCATCATTCTCATTGCACTGATACTTAATATGGATTAGAGTGATTCTCCTCTATCACTCTTTTTCTATGCTAAACCAAAGATGGCAGGGAACAGCAATAGCTTCATGGGGAATTTCCAGGGTCTTTGTGAGGTAATTCAGGCAAGCTTCTGTATGGGACAGCCCAGAGCTCAGCATGGCAGAGTGTGTTCAAGGAGCAGATTGGAAGGCAATGGCATGTCGGTGTTTAGACTGGTATGGCTGGCTCTTATAGAAATTGAGTGGAGGACCAAATGGAAAAAAGATACATAGAGAAGTCCCATCTTGCCTTAAACCCTCAGTAGGCTGGAGTTACCTATATAGGAGAGACCCAGGACCTTGACCTCTCACCTGGGTAGCCTTCTTTCCTATAATGCTGATCCTTGACCAGTATTCAGTTAGATACTCAGTAGGGGTGCACTGATAAAGGTATTTTTTGGGGCCGTACCAATGGCTGATTACTAATGAGCCATATCGGCCAATACTGATCCGATTGCTGATATGCAAGCCTGCAGCTTGGCAAGCAGTGTCCTGCTGGTAAGTCTGTTGGGGGCAAGGGGTGTGGGGGACGGAAAGGGAAGGGGCATGGGCCAGGTATATCAAGGTCGCTGTGGTGAGGGAGGGAGTAGGGCTGGGGCAGGTACTGTCCGGCTGGGGCAAGTACTGTCCCGCTGGGGTGCGGTGTGGGCCAGAGTTGACAGCTCATGGGGGTGGGGTTATGGCTCCTGCTGCTATGTGTACCTCTGGTGGAGGCATCAGGGGTGTGTGCTCCCCAGATCTGTGTGTGAGGAGAGGGTGGGCTGCCACTGGGCTGGAGCCAGGGGCAGCACTGGACTCTTCGTGGTGGGAGAGTGAGAGTTGGGGTGGGGCTGTGCTTGGGGTAGGTGGTGGCAGCACTGGGAGTGGGGCTACAGCCACTCCCCCCACGCTCCCTGGATAAGCTGCTTGTGGCTCCGCCCTGTCCTGCCCTGGCTTGGCAGCACCTCCCCAAACCCAATCCCTCTCCCTCCCTCACCGCAGGGGCCTCGATCTGCACCCACCACCCCCCACAGCAGCTGGATGCTGCTCGTCAAGCTGCTGGGCGGCACTCCTGGCCCTGGGCGTGCTGTGGCTCTGCCCATGCATGTGGCATTTATTGGTGACATTATTGGCCATATCAGTCAAAAAAAAGCCGAATGCTGAAAATGGAAAACTGAAATTAATCGGTGCTAATACGATATGGACTGATGGATCGGTGCACCTCTAATAGTCAGGTATGATCTTGCTAACACTTTGAAAAGAAACTTCTTAAAGCTAACTTTTATGCCAGTTTCCACTGTTATTGCAATTTCTGTGCAAGCATTGCCATATCCAGTTCTATGGGTAGTACAAATTCTGTATGGAAGGGGGAATTACTAGACATGGTACCAAAGGTAAGAAGAATTAAATTAAGGAGGTAGCGGAAGCTGCATCGATAAATATATAAACCTGAACTGGAGAAGAAACTAGAATGCATGCTGAGGGCAATAATCCTGTGACAACCTGTGGGGCAGAGATGAACAAAACTCCTCCTTTACCTTCTAATATGAGTTCAACTAGGTAATGAAAACAGAACCCTGAGATCCATGAGTGACTGGCTGTAAATAAGCTGGAGTGTATAAGAACACTAGAATTGCCATTTTCCTGGGCTAGACCACAGCTCCATTGTGCTCAGTATCCTGCGATACGCAGTGGCAGAGTGTAGATGACAAAAGAGAGAGTGAATTGGGTATGACCAGGGTTTTTTTTCCTGCTGTTCCTCTTCTACCTGCAGCCTCCAGCGTTTAAGGCCTAGGAAGTTCTAACGCAGAAGCTGTGTCCCTGACTCCCATGCTCAATAGCTTCTGATGCCTTTTTCACCCAAGAATTTGTCCAATCCCTTTTTGAATCTGGATAAACTGTCAGCTTATACAGCATCTGGTGGCAGTAGGTTCCACAATTAATGACACGCTGTGTGAACAAGAACTTCCTTTTGTTAGTGTTAAACTTACAACCTACTAGTTTCATTTTGTGACCCCCTGGTTCTTGTGTTGGGGGAGAGAGAGTAAATAATAAATCCCTATTTACTTTCTCTTGGCGGCTTATTTTTTTGTAAGCCCTTATGATGCCCCCCCTCAAGTGTCTCTTATAAACTGAATAGGCCTAGCCTCTTTAGCCTCTCCAAGTGGAAGTCCCTCCATCATCCTTGTTGCCCTTTTCTGAACCTTCTCTAGTTCTTCTATATCCTTTTTGTGGTGTGGGGGCCAGAACTGGGCACAGTATTCCCAGTGTGAGCGCATGATGGGTTTATGAAGGGGTATCATTATACTTTCCATTATATTTACAAAAAAAAAAAAAAGACTTTGTAGCCACAGCTGCACAAGTGGTGGACTGCACGGTTGTTACTCTGCAGTCATTTACTACTTGCATAAGCAGTATTGCGTAGTATTGTTGCTGCACAGTTTTTCCCCTGACGCTACTGCGCAGTAGCATTGTGTTACAGTTAGTGCCCAGCAACACTACTGCACGGTAGTGATGAGTTACCATGCAGTAGCTCATTGCTATTGCGTTGTAGCATCTTGTGTAGATGAGCCCTGTGTTTTCTGACTTTTATTTTCTGATGGGGATTACTTCATTTGTATTCATAGCAGGGGCTTCAGGAAATCAAACTTGAAATGGGTTTTAGTTTAAAAAGGACAAGAAAATAACTTCCTTTCAAGATATAAACACCCAAAGACTAGCTGAATCAGCTTTTTTGTATGGTCCTTGTTCTAGGAACAAGGTTTGATGGTGAAGGGATTACAAAAACAGCTGCTCTGGGCATGTTTTGAGGAATGCATGTTACCAAAGTAGAAATACGTGTGCAAGTATCTGAGGAATTGCTAAGTGACATCACTTAAAGCCATAACCCAAAATGCTTTGTACTCAAGTGGGTGCATCTACAAGTGTGAATTTACTGTGCAGTAACTGAAAGTACTGTGCAGTATGGGTATGGGTCTGCATGTACACACCCATACTGTGCAGTAAATATGGTGACTTAGACCAACTTGGGTGTAAATTTGATACCTGCATCACGCAGGTATCAAATTTATGGCCAATTAGTTACTGTGCAGTAATGGTACATGTAGATGCCTTACTGTGCAGTAACATTGTGAGTGTGGACTAACTTTAGTCCCAACATGTAGGCACTGGCCTATTCCCTCTTACTGCGCAGTAATTTTAAGCTGGCGTAAATGCATGTGTAGACACACCCTATCTGTATTTTAAGGACAGTGGAGACTTTGGCATTCTGGGTTTTCCAGTGAGTTTCCAACTAAAAAGGTTTCAGATGAAACAAAACTTTTTCCCCCTTTGGGAATGCTGATCTGAAAGGTCAGTGAGATGAGCATAGTTTGAGACCTGTAACTGAATGGTCTAGGATCACAGGGATGGAAAGGGGCTCTGAGGCTATTGGGGTGGTTCCCTTCTTCTTTTAATCCAGATCACTCATTGAGTTTTAGTCATTTCCTTTAAATCCCGATTAGAAGCTGCTCTTGGTTTTGAGACTTTTGTTTTAATGGTGGGTAAAACGTGTCTTATAGGTAAAATTATGTGCTCAAACCTGCAGAACAATTCTGTGCATATAGATGGCAGAATAAATCCAGGCTTGGTGTATGAAAAGGAGGGTTTCTTGTCATGAAATAGTCTGTGCTTACCTGTTAAAGAGTCTCATTTAGCTGTTACTGGCTGTAATGGCTCAGTGATGTTTCTCTTGCTGACAAGTAATATTTTGTGGCATTGAGAGAGCCATGTTGGAAGAAACTATAGATCAGGTTTCGGTTTAATCATTTTCATCTAAACTATTAAATTAGCAAAATCAAATAACGCTTAAAATGCAGATATGCTATTCATGGTGTTATTAACAATAGAAGGAGGTGGTTTGCTGTGGACAGAAGACTTGCTTGTTATTGTCAGCCATGCCTGGCTTACTCAGAATTACCCATTTTAAATGAGAAGAGTTTCACATGTCATTTATATAGCAAGAAATGCCTATCTTCTCAGTTTGATGAAACTCCTGGTATGTAAATATGGCACAGAATGAGTCAAAGGTCAACAGATTTACGTTGGTCCTGCAAGGAACTATGCTTTGCATACGCAATATCCTATATTCCTGCATATAGGATATCCCTGTTTTTTTCCTCTCTCTTTTCCCCCCCGCAAGAGAGAGAGGCTTATTTAGATGTGCTCTACTTTTTCAAAAAGAAGGCAAATAAAATTAAAGAAGTATGCTCACACACTGAAATAATATGTGCGCTTACCTGAAAGTCACAGCTCCACACATACCATCTGAAGTCCCAGGTCACTGTGAGTTAATTTTTGAAGGAATTTGTCTGGGCAGTATGAAATGTTCAAAATATTTTATAGGGCCAGATTTTCAAAGGAGCTCAGTTTTAAACCTAATTAAAGTGGTCAGATTTTCAAAAGAGTGATGTTTGAGATACCTAAATGGTTAAATACTGGAAGAGTTTGAAAAGCTGGTGGTACATGCAAGCTATTTGTAGTATTATTATTATTGATAAACATTATTATTTATTATTTATTATTATTATTTTTGTATTTTTTTCTCGTGAGTATTTTGAAAAATTCCCTTTATTCAAATTCTCATTTGGATTCTGAGCTCTGCCCAAAATCTGGTCTTACAGCCTTTTCTCTACAATTTCTTGAAGAATTTCAAACTTCTTTCCCTGGAGAAATCTGCCACCAGTTGCTCTAAAGAACAGAGACTGATGATCTGAACATAGATATGACTGAAGCTAACCCCGAAAACGTATTTTGAACATTCACAAAAATGGCTAAGTGGAATGTTAACAACAGTCATGAATATTTTCGCTGAGAACAAGCCTGAGGCATCAGCCCCATGAGCCTTTATATGGCAATTCAAAAGCATCCTGAAACCTAATGTAATAAATACAAAGCTATTCTTCTGTCCTTGCTTTCTTGCTGTATTAAAGCATCTCTGGGTTTGTCACCATAGCTTTTCCATGAAGTTAGTTCTGTGTATACCTGCAGGGTTGCAGTATTTAAATATGCAATGACAACAGTGTGGTTCAGTGTCCTGCAACTTTACAGGGCCTCCCCTGTGAGAGATCATTAGTTGTGAGCAAGAAATCAACTAATCTAGAGTTTAATTAAATTCCTTGGTTTTAAAAATACTGGCAAACATACCAAGTGTGTAAGTGGTTGGTAGGTGAAAATGTCCTGTTAAGGCATTCAATCTTAGGCAGTCAAAAGAATGGTTTTTAATAGGTCATACCAAGGCATCCTATTGTAAGGTCCATGAAAAGACTACTTGGGTGGGAACAGCAATGCTGCTGTTCATTTGTTTTCCTGGTCTCTCTTATTTTCAATGCTAGCTTTCAGTAGTTTAGCAGCTGGTGGTAGCTTGTATACACCTGGTGTCTGGAAGCAATTTCTCTTTATGATTCCAGTATCCCAGAGGGGGGCTTTCCAAACATTCCCTTGGAGTGCATTCTTCAGATGACTCACTTTTGGAAGCTTGCTCTTTTGTTTTCTAGCCATCCAAAGAAGAGGGAAGTGAAGAAAAGACAGAGGATGCTTTAACTACTCTATATCCTGGCCAAAAAAGAAGGATCTCCCATCTTACAAAGCAAGGAAATGTAAGTGTAAACCTCAGGAGCAAAAATGTAGTTTGGACAGGGGGTTAAGATTTCTTTCTCTGTTATATATCAAGTGCATTAAGAAAGGCAATCAAAACCTAGGACAGTAGAGCATAACATCTTTGCACTAGCATCCTTCTTTGGGGAAGTTCCCCCTGCCCCGGCTGAAGAATTTCACTTTGAAGTCCACTACTTCCAGTTAGGTTAATAGCAAAAAGAGGCAGTCGCTCCATTTCAAGCATCAGAGAATTATGTTTGACATCTTCTCTTATGTGTTTATGAAGACCTCTTTAATTTAGAGAAGAGTAAAATGGCCCATAAAGACAACATTGTTTTCTTTAATTTTTTGTGCGTATTTATAAATTGTTTGCTTTAAGTCTTTAATGCATTTCCCTTCAGTTGCTGAGTATAGATTACTTAGTGTTACATTCTAGTAGCAGAAGTGCAGAGGATTAGGCACTTGCTTGACCTGAGTATCAAAATGAATTGTTTTTCCTTTCGATTCAGCCTGGAAAGAGCTTTCTTGTTTTTAACGTGTTTAAGTCTTGAGGTCAAGTCAATGCATTTTGGTTACTTGCATATCCTCAGCCAGTTCATGTGTTTGATAAAGCTCTCCTAACCTAGCGAGATAAGAGATGGAAGTTAATGGATTGGAAATTCATGAACTCAAATAGTTATTGTAAATATGTACATTTTAGGCATTTATGCATCTTTAAATACATTTTCTCAATTAAACTGCTGACACCAAAAACCCTTTTTCAAAGACACAAGGGAGTCATGATGCAGATATTGTGTAGGCAAACAGAACAGTTTTGGTGTGCTCAGCAACAGGTTGTACACAGATGTGGGTGTTGGAGCCTAATACATTAAAAGAATACTGGCTAGGACATTGTGTTATCTCCTGCTCCTTTCATGTGGGTGACATAGGGTCACTAACGTCTACTTCTGCAAAACATTTACTCTGCCTCTGCATATAGGGTTAAGTGTCATGCTATGCTACTGCTACTTAAATTGTGTTGTGCCTATTATAATCCTTGCAATTTACATGTCAAGCACTAAAGTAAAACTAGAAGGAAAACAGGCAGCTTTCAGTCTGGGTTTCATGTCGTTATATAAAAGTAAAATTGTTGGTTCATGGAATTGTTGATAAAACAGACCCCCCCCACACACACACACACACTACTGTTTAATGACTGTTTAGCCTCAAGTAGTTTGCAGAAGATAAGCAGCCATTTTACAGAAACTAGTAATATAGTCAATGCTTATTTGTTCCCTGGTTTGTAGTCTTAGAGTTAGAGGTAAGCAAAATATGGCCCACAGGCCAGACTTCACTCACTGAGGGATTTTGACCAGCCCACAGCAAATCCCTTGGTTCTGCCTGGCCCAGGTGTGGGGGGCTGCCTGGGCCGTGGCGCATGCGGCTGGTCCTGTTGCCCCTGGGTGCACAGCAGGGCTGGCATGCAGGTCAAACTATTTCTCAGCAGCCCCAGTGGTGGCAGCTCCTTCTGCGTGCTGCCTGGGTACCCCAGCCTGTCCACCCCACGCTTGCTGCTGGGGCCAGGTCCTGCTTGGGCAGGGTGCACAGCCAGGCAGCTGGGATGGGGCTGTGGGTCAGCAGGGAGCGGTATCCAGGAGCGAGGCAGGCAGGTAAGGCCAGGGAGACCCCGGGATCTCAGACTATTGATGGTGCAGGGCCTGGGGCAGAGCTGCAGTCTGCTGCTTGCATGCCTCTGTGATGGGCACAGCTTCTGCAGACAGGAACATGCTGGAAGCTGATCACAGCTCTGCCCTGGCCCTGGACCCATGGTGCTACTGCCCCAAGATCCCCCTCCAACCCTGGACATGGCTCCCTGCTCCATCCCATTCACCTGGCTGCGTGCCCTGCCTGTGCGGCTCCCGGCCAGTCTCCAGTGAGACCCCAGGATTGCGGGGCAAGACAGCGCGGGGTCAGGGCAGAGTCCCGGTTCTGTGGGCATGGATGTGCAGCCCCAGTCCCGTGCTGTCACCACCCCATGATCCCAGAGTCTCCATGGAGACCAGGCAAGACCCATGCAGGCAAGGGGGGCGCTTGGCTGGGATGGGGCTGTGGGGAGCAGTGTCTGGGAGTGAGATGGGCAGGTAGGACCAGGGAGACCCTGGGATCTTGGGGTAGTGATAGCATGGGGCTGGGGCAGAGTTGTGATCTGCTCCCTGCATGCCCCTGCCTGTGGAACAGGCATCTGTCACGGGGGCGTGTGGGCAGTGGATTGCGCCTCTGCTCTGGGCCCGGACTCTGCACTTTCCCCTTCCTGCTACCCCACCCTGTGATCCTGGCCTCATCCACCTGTTCTGTTCCTGAACGCTGCTCCCTGCCCTCCCGCAGCCCCATCCCACATAGGGAGTTCTGGTGAGTTGTTGCGTGGGCAGGGTGGGGTGTGCTGATCCAGCCCACAGCAGCTCAGCAAAACTTTCCATGTGGCCTGCCCTCCACTGTCTTAGAGAGAGCCCAACTATTGAATGGGCACAGAGCCTCTTCTCTATTCCGAATAAAATTTGAGGTAGTCCCAATATGACATGTTGAAGAAAGCTGAGTATGGGAATCTTCCACTGCTACAACTTTTTGTGCTTGATCTGTTGTCAGTTCAGACTGCTTCCCTGCACACCAAATTCACATGCAAGAAAATGCCTATATAACTTTGTTATACAGTCATAATGCTTGAAATGTAAATAAAGCCTAAAACCAGAGGGAGTTGTGTTCAGTGGGTGTGATCTGGAAGACCAGCATGCCCACGTCACCTCTGTTTCCAGCAGCGGACCCAAGCAAACCTCTCAGTAAAATAAATCCAGTGACCTAGCGTGGTAAACGAGCTTTCTGCTTCTCTCAGTTCTGTGCGAAGAGCAAAGGGCTGGGCATTAGCAAGCAAATATAGTGGTCTTAGAATCCTTTGTGTCTGTACAGGCAGATGTCACAAGCAAGCCCGTAATCCGGCCATACCGCCCACCAACTGCTCAGGAGGTTTGTTACCAGAGGATTCAGCTGGCACAGCAGCAGGCAGCACAGCTGGCTGTGGTAGTTCAAAAGGCCTCTCTTTCTTTGCCAGGAGAAAAGAGGAGGATTGCTCATGTGCCAAATGCAGCCCTTACCACAGCAGCAAAACAGAGTAAGTTCCTAGCTTTTATTATTGGCTTCCATCATTTCACTTCCTCTCGTTAAAATGGCACTGCTTTTTTAGATGCATTTTAGGAAGAATAACAGTTCCTGGCATTTTAGAGTGAAAGTACAAGAAGACTTGCACATGGTTTTCCATGTGAGATAGCATTAGCAAGGTCAAAACTGTGTGCATTGGGCCAACAATTAGGGATGTTACAGGTTTTCCTTAGCTTAAAAGATGCCACTGTTCCCTGAAAACAAGAACATCTCTAGAGAGGCTCACAAGTTTTTTTTACCAAACAAAATGCAAAATGTGTTCTGTGAATCCATGCCATGTTGCTCGGCCCTAATGTCCAAAAATAAAAGTTGCCATTCTTTTCATGGGAGAGGAACAGTTCCCAAATCTCCAGTCTGCACCCAAGTTAAGACTCAAAATTTTGTGTCTGAGCTTAGACATGGATACTGAAAAAACAAATAGACCGGGGGGAGAAATATATTAAACTTCTTACAAAGTTCAAGCCAAACTTCTCTCATTCTAAAGAAATGTGTGGCTGATCTGAGCTTGCTGGACAGGAATGCAGATCATCTGAAAACCTGATAAAATTCTGAATGCAGCTAGTCCTGTCCTGTGTGACTTTTTTTTCCTTTAAGTATTCCATCATTCTTATACAACGGCCTGGGGCAAAAACATCTTCCTAAGCATAAATATGGAGGAGAGACTTGAATCTTGAATTTTAAGCACTAGAAGGTACATGTGTTCTTAACAGCAATAATTTAGTCACATCTTTTCCTTCAGGGTTCAACCTACACCTTTTGTATCTAGGATTGGTAATGTTAGAAGAGAAGTGGATTTTATAGCTGCATTAAATAGCTGTTTATATTCTGTCTCTGTGCAGTACCAGTATTTTCTTAGTTAGGCCCCGATGCATTTTTACTGAGATTGTCATCACACTGATCTCTCGGTTCCCTCTGAAACTTCTCTTGTTGGAGTTCTTTGGATTAAAACGTGTATTGTATGTTCATTGGTTTTTATGCTTGGTGAAGTTTCTAGCTGAAGTCTCATACTAGTGTAAACACAGCCTTCCAGAGCTCCACTGGGCATGGCACCTGCCAGGTTTTTTGGGGGATATTTAAAAAAAACAAACTGGTTAGCAAGCCACAGCTCCAAGCAATTTACAGTTCCATCTACTCCCTTCTCTTCCAGAGCCACTGACAAGTGAATCTTTTCACTAATTGCTTTCTTTTCCATTTACTGTTTCTCGTGTTTCTGTCATTCTGAAATGCTTACAGCCATTCAAAAATGAAAAATATATAAATGGAAGGTGGTATGGGGGTGGATAAACATGCTTGTTTTTTTTTTTTGCTTTAGCACTTTCACCCAGAGACTTGTGTTTATCACGGTAAATTTGTATTAGATTTAACAACCTTGATAGCAGAGCTGTTTCTGAGTGCTTTCCTAATTTGTTTTTTTTAGGGAATGTTAAGACTTTCTTAGCTTTTTAATTTATTTTGTTGGTAATACTTATTTGAAATTGCATTCCTTAGCTTTTTATTTTACAGGCACATTACCATCCTAAACAAACCAGTGTTCATAAAATTAAAGTTTGAGCAAGTAGTTATGCAGAGGAAATTGCATACTTTATTATCTCCTACTTTATTTCTGTTGTTTTCACTTTTTTCACTTAAACTGAGAGCTGCTTGGCATAAATGAGTCCAGTGGAAGCATGAACTTAGACTTCTGTTTTACCTTCTACACATACAAAATCTGCCCTTCAGCATGTGCAGAGAGAGCCACCTGCACCAGCTGAAGGAACATGACTTGAGAATGTTTTAAAGGAAGGAAAGTTTTGCCTTAAGTTATAGAAAGTAGAAAGGCAGACTCTTTTTGCAGGTATGCTTTCTGGAAAGGATGCCTCTGGGGGGAAAGAACCCCCCAAATATTATTATTCTTTGTCCATAAGAACACCAGCCAACTTGGTGTGCATTTGTACAGCCACTGCACAAATAAGTCTTAAGGTGAAATTTGCTTAGTGGTTACTCTGAATTTTAAGGAAATGACGTATGGCCCCACTGCAATATAATAGGGGTTTTGTCACTGGTTTTAGTTAGCCCGAGGTTCTACCCAAAGCTTGAGCTGGCTTTTTCCACCTAGTATTTGTATTGCAGGTGCTTGTATTCTCTTTTCCCTTTTTATCTTGGAGGTTTAGGGAAGTGGTTGGTTTTTTGAGTGGCTTTTATTGTATCTGGTTGTACTGGGCCATTGGTGACTCACTAGTTTAGCCCCTTAGCATCTCTCTTCTTGCTGTACCACAGAAGAAGTTGTTTCAAGAGACGGTCGCTTCCCTTAACAGCTCAAGACCTTTTCTGGTCAGGTAACGAATGAGTCTACGTAAGAATTTTTAGACCGTCTTTTGATGCCATCAGGGCTTAGTTGCTCTGACATTCTTAACTTCTCTTTCTACATCATTTGCCATCACATTCTTCATTAAATTAGTGGCTTTGTGATCCCAAGCAATGTAGAAGAAGAAAAATGCAAGAGTCGTTATACCTATTGCCATGAGTGGGAGTGTGCAGTAGGCTCTAACTTCTGCTTCCTTTTTTTGCACTGAAGTCAAGGACCTTAACACATGGGGCTTGTATATGCATCACATTTATAATTGTAACTAAATTTCAAGTTCCTGAGTAGCTCCATATTCAAACACTTTCCCAGGATAAATGTATCCACACATGAGATTATTTTTCATTAACTCTGTGTACAAAAGCCTTACATGCACCCAGATCAAAGACAAATAATGGCACATAGCAACAGAAACTTGCATCATCGTTATCAGTGCGGAAGTTGGTCATGCCACCTAACTTAACAGATCTTGCAAGCATCTGTTCTGCATTGGCTTGGCAGAGAAGGCAAAGGAATTAAACCTGCTATCATCCCTGAATCCCTGTTTGCCACACAGGCTCATAATTCTGTATGCTCATTTTGAAACCAGAAATTAACCTTATGGTAGAATTTCTGCATAAATATATTTTCTGTCTTTCTTAGCTCTTGCATGTAAGAAAATTACTCCAGTTGGCAGTGTTCCACTTCCCAACAACTCTGAGACTTCTGTTCTTGCTCTGAAGGCCCGTACACTAGCTGGGATGGCATCTAAGACCAGTAGCACTAACAAACCAAAAAGGATAGCTCATGCTCCTTCTCTACAGGTAAGACAAACCCTTGCATAATATATCAATCTCCACACCCTGGTCTTTCCATTCATTCTGTGTTGGTTTGATTACATTTAATTGTGTGTCACTGAAAGATCTTTGCTCCCAGAATAGTGAGATTTGTGCGACACTCTGTTTTGTCATGTGTAAACCTACAAGCGCTTCCATATATGTATCTGATCAGTTAGCTAGGAGCAATATTTAGAGCCAACATGCTTTCTGACCTAAAAAGTAACCTTTAGCAAACCGCCTGGGTGTATCTGCCACCAGATCCTAAAGCTGAAATGTACTGGAGATCTTTTCCAGCTGTGATCTATCCTCTGACGCCTGGACTTTGCTTGGGTTGTTTTTGTAGATCTGTAGTTATTTGCTCTTTGTCATTCTCTGTGTTTGAATAGTGCTGCATGTACTGTAGACCTGTGATGATGGACAAAAATGGTGTTTTTTAATGGTGGTAGCTGAAGGTAATAAGGTTTTCTACCCAAGACAGCTGTTGGTGTTATCTAACATGAAATTTAAGCTGACGTGGGCATAGTGGCATAGCTGTATGAGTGGATATGTTTATTCTGGAATAAAGTAGCTAGTGTTTGGTTTAGCTTAACCGCTTTCCATGCAATATTAAGCTAAATTAAGAAAAGGCACACTAACTGAGCTCAGTCCAAAGCCTGACCAGTGCACGTGACCCAGCTGCTGCTCCCAGATTACTGCTGATGCCCTGGCTTTGTGGACTGAATTAAATTGCTTAGCATGCCAGATTTGACCCATGGGCCATAGATTGCTGAACCCTGTCCTAGGTTATATTGGGAAAACATCCTGCCTAGATGAAGCCTTTACCTGCACTGTATCTAGAAGAGGTTTCAGTTGTGTTAAGAGAACTTGATTGAACCAATACAGTTAAAGAGGGCATCCTTTTTGCCTATCAAGATGGGACCGAAAGCATTGCAAAACATATGCCCTCATACTCATTAGAACTGACATTGCTATGAATCTCTTCTTCCTTTGTAGTTTCTCTTGGTCCTAACAGGCACCATCTGGGCTGGTATGTTCCTGAATGTTTCTTGAACAGAGACTGACAAAATGATAAAATGAGTAAAAAATGTGGGTGGCAGGGACAGAGACTTAAACCATGTTATTTGTAACGCTCGCTGGCATATAAAAGGAAACTAATTGGTAATACCTTAAGATAACATGTACAGGCTTTTGCTTTGGTTTTGGTTGGCAAATACCTATTCAGAAAACTTTAAGGAGAAATTGAGTGTCAGTTATTTAAGATTAAAAATCCAAAATTGTAATTGACCCAAAGGAAATTATGATATTGGAGTTCAATAAAGTCATTGTATTTACTAAAACCCCAAATCATAAATACAGAGCTTCAGTTAGGCTTACCACAGCCACTTAGTGTTTGCCATCCTCCCTTTTTTTTTTTCCCCTTCTTTCCAGATGGAGTATCGAAAATGTGCGTGACTGAGCTATTGGTTTTTTATTTGGTGTCATGCATTCATATCTCCAATACAAAGGGTAAATCTTGGCACCACAGTAACCTTGACTCTTAATGTAAGTGCCATAGTTTTCATGATATGGGGTGTTTTTCTTTGAAGACAAACTAGCTTTACGTCTAACGTCACTGAGACTAATTGGCTGCAGTGTGTAACCGTAAGGCCTGATTCTTCATTTGTAACAAAACATCCTAAAAGCCCTAAAAACACCTGCTTTTTAGAATAGTAAGACTGCTGAGGGGGAGCAAAACAGTTGCAAGTGTTATTTTTGGGATTGAAAATGCCGCACGTTATGCCAGTGTTTGAACAATTTTTTCAGAAAGGAAGTCATGACACTATTAATAACACATGAGAAACATGAGCTACTCAAAGCAATTTATTTCTCAAACTTTTCTGAACCCTTTCTTTTTCTCTGTAGAGCACTACCTTAAAGAGGCCAGTTATTCCCACAGAGTTTGGTGCCAAAGTCCCAACCAACATTCGCCAAAGGTATCTCAATATCTTCATTGATGAGTGCCTGAAGTTCTGCTCTTCTGCACAGGAGGCATTTGACAAGGTCTGTATTGACACTTCAAAGCAAGAGCCAAACTTGAATTGGGGAATCTTTTTCTCCCCATCGGTCATTATCCTTTGAGATTGTTCTATTTTCTAGTTGTACTCCCTTTCTTATCTGCTGCCAAAATATTGTATATAGAGGAGTGAAGTATGTTAAATAATGCCAGATTTGTAAGAATTGGAAAAGATTATAATACTGTGGAAGTTTTTTCCTCTTGAGATGCCTGAGCACATTTCTGTTGAAATTTTTTCCAGGTACCTTAACCCATTTTACGAAAAAAGCAGTCAGTCAGCTCTAGACATTCACCCCAAGCTTTACGCTGATCCTAGAGCATGTTGGGAAACACCTGCTGGAACATTAGCTGGTCAGTGTAGAGCAAAGTGATGCTGGTAGAGTCAGTAAAGCCCATAAGTCAAAGGGAAGTGCATGCATTTTAAGGAGCCTTTCATTAAATGGGGACAGCACAGCATGATTCCCTGCGGGTTCCCTTCAGTGCTTGTTACACAGGAAAACTCCAGACAACGTGCACTACATTAGTTTTGTACCAGATGAACTTGGGAACAGTTTTTCTTGTGCTGTCTGTCTCCCTTTCCTCGCTCCCTGTTTGAGATGCTCCTGTCACACCCAACGCCGAACTGGTGCCTTCAAAGTGATAGCCTGTGAGGGATTCCTTCATCCTCCTCTTCCATTCTGGAATGCCTCCCTTTTCATCTGTTTTTTTTAATACCCTTTGTACTTAGCACTCCAGAAACAGGCTGCTTTCTCTTAGAGGAGCCACAGGGCCCTGCTTTATGAATCCAGCTGTCAAGGAGACCATTTCAGATGAAAAGACTTCAGTGCTTTGGGGTTCAAAATGCATCTCTTCCATGATCTGATTGGGTGTTACTTCCTTTCAAGTGCAAGGAGGGCCCAAGGCGAGTTCCAGAACAGCAATCTTTTCCCCTTATATAAGTGTATTTATTTCTGAGATCCTCTGAAGCCATTTGGTAGGACAGTCACTTGGTGGCCACAGTTGAATTCTATGTTTTAGAGAGCAGTAGTTAGCTATGTTAATCTGAAGTCAAGCAGAGGTCATCTTACAGATTGCCTCTGCCTCTGCCAAAAATATAGAGCAGAAGCTTTCATGAACTCAGGTTCACTTCATCAGTTGTTCATGCATCTGATGAAGAGAACTTAAATTCATAAAAGCTTCTGCTCTCTCTGTATCTTAGTTTATAAGGTGTATCTCTACCCTGCCATTTATTTAAGAACAGTGAGACTTCCCATTTTAACTCGAAGCAAAATCAGTAATGGCATAGGTCATGATAAACTACGTTATTTGCAGGCTCTGTCTGAGGAGAAGGTGGCTTATGAGCGCAGTACCAGTCGGAACATCTACCTGAATGTAGCAGTGAATACGTTAAAGAAGCTCAGAAGCCTAGCGCCCAATTCCCCATCTAGCGTAAACAGTACGTATTGCATTTGTGGTTTAAGAATCTAAAGCCGTGCTCGGATTAGGAGCAGGAGAGTGAAACCCATTGAAAAGCCAGACCAATTTCTCAGATGCATTATGCTGAAAGGCAGACGGCTTCGGTTAGGTTTTTAGCCTTGCAAGCTTTAATAGACCTCCTCAAGAGGAAAGTCCAGCAATGCTTTGTTGGCTGTTGGTACCTAAATGGAGATAATGCCACATGGATTTTTTTAGCACAGGTTCTTTAAAATGAAAAGCCCTGCTAATGGAGTAACTTTCACATGATGCCTTCAAAGTGATAGACTCGTCCATCACCACAGAAATCTGTTACACACATTAAGCTTCAAGAGAGAAAAGAAGAGGGTTAAGACATTTCATTATTGGCTCTCGAGAGGGTACATTAAACAATCAATTTATGCTGTTCTTGTGAATTTTTTTCTGATCTCTTTCCTTTTCCTCCTCTGTCTTCATTACCTTCCCTACCATTAGTCAGAAGGCCTGAACTCAGGGAGGCTGGCCTTTGGAGACCTGCCAGTTAATGATTAGTAAAAAGCACCTGTCCACCATTAGATAATGTGCTGTGCGTATTCCACAGCGCTGACGTTTTTTTTTTTTAAGTTTTGATGAAAGATTTGATGTGGAAGTCTGGCCTGTAGGGATTTACCAGCAGAGCTGCATGCAGCGCAGTGGGTCTTGTCTTGAGCCAATGGTTGGCCTTGGGGATGTCACAGTGGTGTTATTCTTTGAAACGCTCCAGGGGTGACTTTTCCATCTTTTCCCCACTTCCTGCTATGTTCAGTAATTTTCCAGAAAACAGGCTGGCCTTCCTGTCAACCATGCTGCAGTAGGTGGTTTTCTTCAATGAATTGTTCCACTTCTGCTCATGGGGAGATTCCACCAGATGCTGATGCCATGTGACCAAAATGGTTATACCCCTCCCTGTCCCATGTTCCCTCCCCCCCTTCCTCTCAGCTGGGTATCTGCAGTCCGTAGTATCTTGTGTGAGTGCACAAGCAGAGTTTTTTACTATCCAGCATGTGCCCTCCTGCCTTGTCTACAATGGTGCACAGCAGCATGCATCCCTAGTTAATGGGAATGAACTGTATAGACTTCCTGGCTTGCTCCTGGGAAAACCACAGCTGGGTGTCAGTATAGACAGCAGGCTTCCTGTTGCAGATCAGGGTGTGCCATAGACAACCTGGCTTTGAAAGCACCAAACACATGACTGTTTCTGGAACAGAGAGAAAATTGAAAGAGGTGAATTCAGCCCTCCTTTTTTCTAGCTTTCCAAACTATTTGGACCCAAGCTTCTATCTGTGTGCAGTGCCCAAACACCAGGAATAACTTCTCTTACTTTAGAAAGGTGGCAACTTTGTATTTGACCTTTTCTATTTCTGTTTCTCTTCTCTTCCTTCATCCTCACTGCAGAGACAAGCAACAAGAAAGTGGTTTCCCATGAAGCTGTACTAGGAGG
The DNA here is from genome assembly GCF_001723915.1 of Gavialis gangeticus. Lineage (NCBI taxonomy): Eukaryota > Metazoa > Chordata > Crocodylia > Gavialidae > Gavialis > Gavialis gangeticus. The sequence continues at coordinate 5,771,089 of NW_017729018.1, read as the reverse complement.
GAAACTTGCTGCTAAGACCAGCTTTACGCTAAATCGGTCGGGGAGCTTGCGGGCAGAGGATTTAACGGGTAAGTATCTGTTTCAGTAGCTCCCTACCTCAAGTCAGAGCTGCATAAACAGCAGAGAGGGATTAGGGCAGAACAACATCTTGCTGAACCTTGAGGCAGTACAGTTTTCATTTTCCATCTGAGCATTGTATCTTATCACTTACCACCTGTACACATTCCAGGTAGGAGTGTTGTAGGCTTATTTACTAACATGGCAAGTTTGGTATCAACCTCTGGGTGTTGTGCACTAGTTGCCCTTATTCTCTGTCTCAAAGGTACACTGTGAATGTGGTGATTATCATTCTGGTGCATCATCAAGAAGCAGTCAGAAAACTCCTAGTATATGTTTGTATTTTCAGATGCCCTGTATCCCTGATCTGCAGTTTTCTGCCTTTTGGAGTTGCTTTTCCTTTCTGGCCCCAGAAGGTTTGCTTTATTCAGGGCTACTGTAGCTCCATATGCTTAAGGGGCAATAGTCAACGTAACTATATTGCCATCTGTTCTGTAGGAACCGCTTTCAGATTTACCAGCTTTTTAGTAAAAAGTTACATTGTATACAAAGGATTGTGCCACAGGCATTATTGTTGGGTTGAATTGGTTGTGGGCACCTCGATTGCTGAAAGAGGTAGGCAGATTGTTGGGAGATCAGAGTAGAGACTCAAACTACTAAGGAGTGGAGGGATTGACATGTAAGGAAAGCATAAAAGGAGTTGTATAGCTCAGATAAACCACATCAAAGGGCGATGCAACAGTATTGGAAGAGTGTAAACACAAAGGAGTTATTGAGCATGCTACGAGGAGTTATAACTATCCGTAATGGAATGAAATGAACAGCCCCCCTAGGCTGAATATCATGAAAAAGCCCCTGACAGTGAGATTTCAGACCACTGTAGGGAGTCTCACAAGGGATGTGGTAGAAAACACATTCCTTGGTCCAGTAATCATATCTATTAAAGCATTTAAAAACTGAAAATGCCAGGTGAAATGCTATGAAATAAGGCCCCCAAGGAATTTCATTTTGGAATGCCTTTAATAGTTCAGAGTCATGGTTTTTTCAGACTTGGGTGCCTAAAATTAGTTGCGGAATAATTTTAAAGTTCAGTCTGGGTATTTAAGTCCTCAAATTTGAAAAATATTGGCTGTTGAACCTGTTTCCTTAGACTAGCTTAGATACTGAACAGAAGATGGAAAAGCAGATTCAAGACTTTGGGATTGCCTGTGTGCATTTTGATAAGCATGAGCTGATTTGTTACTGTCTAGACAACAAGTAACGTTTCTGCTGCCTCAGTGGTGTAGCTTCAGCCTGTCCTTTGATACATCTAGGATCTGCCTTGTACAGAAGACTGAAGGAGTATCTTCTGACAGAGGATCAGTTGAAAGAAAATGGGTACCCAATGCCACATCCAGAGAAGGCGGGCCGTGCTATTGTTTTCACTACAGAGGAGAAGAAAACAACTGACTGTAAGTTGTTCTGGGTATGTCAGTCAGCAAGGTTAGTTAGCCAAGGCACAGCCTGTTGGCTCAATCCCATGTTCAGCCACTCTCATCCCTTAACAAGGTGCAGTCTTCATACTGAAGATGAGGCTGGCTGCAAGTGAGTTCCTGCCTTTTTGCAGAACTATAGGATTTTAAGCATTCTTGTCCTTGGAAAATATTTTCAATACAGTATCTATGCTGTTTGGACCCACACAGCAGTTTCATATGTCTTGTATTAGGATCAAGCCACAGCCTGGAGTGGCAATCATAAATTTCTTCTAGGCTTATCAGGCCCTTAGAAGAAATGGTCAAGGCTATTGCTCAGTTGCTTAATTTTGTGAGAGCATCTCTAGATAACAACACCCCTTGCCCCTGAGGTTGGTGTATGCTGGAGTCTGATTTTTTTTTTTTTTTTTTAATTAATCATTGGCTGGTATTCTCTCATTTTGATGCTGGCAGGGATTCACTTTATAGTTTGCAAACACATATTCAGATCTTCAGTATTGGGGGGCCTACTCTGCACACCAAGACTTTCTAAAGCGTCCTCAGAAAGGTGGCTAGTCAGGTTAGTCTGAAGTCAGGTGGAAGGTAGGGCAGGGACTCTAGCAACTGATGGTGGTGCCTCACTGATAAACCTGCAGCATGATTTGGAGCAGTGTAGTTTTTAGTTCTGTCGCCTGGTGGCACTGCTATATATAATTTTTAAGTGGAATGGAATAATTGAAATGTGTACCCCGCTCCACACTGGCTCCTGACCTGCTTATTTGACTTTTCCAAAACCTAGAGTCTGTTGGAAGAAAGTAGACTTTTTAATTTAAAGAAAATGGAACAAGCTACTGTACTGTGCATTAAAAGTAAAATGCCTAGCCAGAGTGAAAAACAAAATTGCATCTCTACTGTTTTGGGGCAAAAGTAGGTCTTGAGTCAGTCATTCGCTGACTAATGTGTGTTAAGTGCTCATTCATGTTAACACCTTGTGCCCACATTTGTACTATGGCTGTTGAAGCGACCTGCACCACAGCGATATTGTATTATTGTTGTACTCTGTTTGGTCAGCTCTGAGCTAAGGGCACCAGCAGTCACCTGCCTTCATGCAAGCTTGGGGTCTTAGTTCCAGTTCTCTCTCTTCGTTTTGAGGCTGTTTAGTAACCCATACCATTGAAAACAGATGGCTATATGTAGTTGCAACAGCTTTGTGTGAAAATACACATTAGATAAAAATTACGTATGCTAATGTTGCATAGCGTTATCACCTAAATGGTAGTGTCCTTTTGAGCTAATTGTTCAGACCAAAACATGAAGAATAGTCTAGAAACACGGCCATCAACTTCCCTGCTTTGGTTTTGCCATGTGCCTCATTTTCAGTTAATGATGAATAATAGAAACCACACATACCATCCTGGTTTGGGATGTGCTTTCATAGAACGTAGCTATTAACAGTCTTACAATACATTTTACAATGAGTTGGGGGTAATGGAAAGGGGATCTGGCCAGGTTCAAGCAACATAATACATATTACGCTTACCTTAAACACCCAGCAAATTTTTATACCGTGTAGTTTGTGGTGTGCTGCTGAAGTGACAGGTTTCACTCCAAAGAGTGTAGCATTTCCAGGTAGTGGTAAAACTGCTCTATAGCACGTGCAGTAGGAAACGCCACAGCTGAGACCTGAGTTCTTGTTCCCAGTCTAATCCCTTTCTTCCTTCCACTCCCTTTTTTGTTTCAAAGGGCTTGAGGAAAATGGCTGTTCTGCAGTATTCAACATATAGGGCCCTTTTAGTCCACTTTGGGAATGTTAAGGCAAACCACACACAGGAATAATAAGAGCGCTCACACAGGAAGCTAACGTGAATTTAAAATGTATTCCATAATAGCTTCCCTTTGTAGGTAAGACTATATAAGTTTCTCAAAAATACTCCTCTCAATTTAAAATGTGGCTTTTGCCCAAGGTGAGTTTTTAGTAAGTTTTGACCCCATTTTCCCATTTGAATGATAAGAGCAGGATGGGAGAGCTAATCTTATTTTTCCCTATTTATTTTAACTTCGGACTTTGCACTTTGATAACCGATAAAGCTGCAACAGAGAAGGTTTGAACAAAACTTGTTTTATAGCTGTAACAGACGAAAATAAGCAGTGTTTGAAGAAAATCAGTACAGCATTTGTAAAGCTTTGGGCACTTCAATGTCACAGTACTTGCGTGTGCTTCTAATGCCACCTTCATTCTGTCGTACCCTGTTGCCAAAGAGGTTTTGACCTTTTTGGCACCTGCCAGTAGGTTTATTTCTCAGGTGATGTTAACTGCATATGGCCATCTAAGTGCAGGTCATTGTACTGAAGTGACAACAGTTCTCAGTCTTTTTTTCTTCTTTGATATTGAGGAAATTTAAAATTTAAAATTTCATAGTTTGTAGGGTCGGAAGGGACCTGAGCAGATCATCGAGTCCGAAAATTGATTATTAATACAATCTTAACACATTTTTTCAGTCATGTACAGTTCAGGAAGATTAGCCAGTACTTCACCAAAGTATTTCTTTTGGGCAGAGCAAATTTAACCTGTTTGTCTTGTCTTATTAACTGGGTGAATTGCAAAATTTCCAGTAAGCTGTTTCGTTGTACTTTTGATCAGCTTCGTGCAGGATATGTTGCCGCTGTGGTACCGAATACATGGTCTCCGCATCAGGGAACTGCATTCGCAAAGAGGAGTGTCTCCATCACTGGGGAAGGTTACGCAAGCAGAAAGGTATGGACTCTTCCATGACTTCCCAGCAAATTGGTGAACAAGCTTTTGGCATTTGATACCGGATCCATATCAAGCTTCAGTTGTTACAGAGAGCGGGTACTTTTTGAGCTATTTTTTGGTGCCATTATTTGGTTGTGGGATTCATGAAGATTGTGTGCAGCAGCTTCAAATTGGCAGTACATAAGCTTGCCACTTGGTGGTGTGACACATTACAAAATAAGTAGTCTAAAGTTTGCGAAAGGTGGTGTTGGGAAGTGGTGCCATGCAGCAAACACCCATTTGCTGCAGTGGTAAAAACACATGAACACACATGCGCACACGCACGCATGCACACATATGCACCCTCCCTCCCCCCCACCTCTCCAGTCTTCTCTTGTATCACTTATTCTGTTAGGTCAATTGCTTCTGGGCTTGCAAAAATTGAGGCAGGTGACTTCAAACATGATTACACTCTGGAGTCGTAATGACTCGTTGAGCTCTTCACTGTCAGCGAAGTGACCGTGACTGTGCTTGGTTTTCTCTCCAGGATGGTTGGCGCTTGAACCACTATAATTTCCTTTCTAAAAATGAGGCATGACATAGTCTATAGCAGGGGTGGGCAATTATTTTGGGGAGAGGACCGCTTACTGAGTTTCGGCAAGCCATTGAGGGCTGCGTGACAGGCAGCCCAGGGCAGATTAATACTAATTTTCTAAATTTTTTAGTGGCTCTGTGGGCCGGATAGAATGGCCTGGCGGGTTGCATCCGGCCCCTAGGCTGCATTTTGCCCACCCCTGGTCTATAAGGTGCGCTAACTGGGTCCTGTGCTATAATTATGGGAAGAGATTGTAACCATTAAAAGGCAGATCAGCATGTGAAAGTATGAATCTGTTGAGATGCATATTGTCTGTAGCTCCCAGACATCCCAGCTGGGATTGGGATCTTTGTTAGGCACTGTACCAATAAGACTAAGTCATAGTTCCTGCCCAGCGAAGTTATATTAAATTTGAATTATTTCCCGGTGAGGCATCTCCCTAATTTGTATCTTCCCTTTAGCTTTGAAAATAACCCGTACGCAGAGTGAATTTACATTACTGAAAAACCTTCATCATCGACACATCTATTTATCAAGCTTGTTTGCTAAATAGAATTGTAACAGACCATCAAAATGTATCTGGTACCATGCTATTTAGCCTGTTTTAGAGCGGTTGGGAGGGGATTGCTTGAACACTGTAGACTTTGAGGCTTTAATCCTCAGGTTTTTTGGTTTTTTGGTTGTTTTTTTTTTTTTTTTTTTTTTTTTT
>NW_017729018.1:5742429-5765433 GCF_001723915.1 Gavialis gangeticus | reverse complement strand
TTTTTTTTTTTTTTTTTTTTTTTTTTTTTTAGCTGTTATGGAAATGTTAGCATGTAATCCTGAAAGTATTTCATTGCACTGCCTCTCTGAGGCAGCTCTGTGATTGTGAACTCAGTCTTATTCTCTAGCTGACAAGGCTCCCGTCTCCACTGTTTGACTCTTGTCTCTTACTGTGTCAGTGCCAGGTGGATGGGAGACTCATTATAGCTGTTGTTCAGGAGCTGTGGGTTCACCAGGATGCCAGGTTGCTAAAGTAAGTTATCAAGAGAGATTTCTTTTCAATGGCAATTTTCCCTCTTCCCCTCATGGTTTGTCACTCTCTCCTCTTGTGCAAGGTTTACATTGTAATTGCTTTTCCCAGAGAGGCATCTGCAATTTATTCACCTTTATTAACAGGTAGGAAATATTATTTTAATTGTATCACCACATAAGTGAGAATTCTGCATCACAGTTACCTTGTGACAGCTTCAAAGTTACTCCGGGCAATCTCTCATGGATTAAACCCCCACAGAAGTTCTGATCTAGTCTCCTTTTGGGATGTGCTAAAACTGTGATAGAGGAAGTTGAGAAGGTGCATTTAAGCTTCCGTTAAACAGTACTTGGAAACAGGTGCACACACGTACAGAGTCTAAAGGGAGCTTTCTGTGTTCCTTTCTCCGCAAGCCCACAAAGGCAGCATTTTTCAGGGGAGTATACATCTCCCAGTATATCTTTGCTAGGGACTGTCGCTACATTTGTTTGCTGTGATAGGCAGTGTTATGGAGTAAGATCTCTTGGAGAAATGTTAAATGTCACGTGTTTGGGCCCCAGCTGTACATGACATGTATTATGCAATTAACTGGTTAACTGTGCAATGAATTTAGTCTCGCTACACGTGCAAAGTAACTATCATGCCATAAAAAGGTCCATCCAGCCATCACATTAGAGTTTGAAAATGTGCAACAACTTTATAGCTGGTTTCTATCCAGCTTTAATTTGCACATATAGAAGGTATGCCCCCATGCCTTGGAGCCCTCTCAGCTGATGGGACTCCCAGCTGCAGGAGCGCATGGGATGTTGCCATGAGTACCATCCTTGTGAGCTGAGGAGGCTTGTAGCTGTGGCAGTGCCTGGTACATTCAGGTAAAGGCATGATAGTACCTGATGCTGAATCTCACCACCATGCCTCTTGCCTTGCATGTGTGGCATGGCAGGAAATGTGACTGTGCATCAGATCCTATCACACCTTTTCCTGAACATCTAGAGGGGTCCTTGGGTGGGAGGTGGTCTTGGAACTTATAGGTAATATTTGTGTGTGAGGAGCAAGATGCAGGAATTGAGCTCTGGTTTTCAGAGAGAGCAAAGTGCTGTTTCCAGATGTTTAGTTCATTTAGATCACTGGCAGATTTGTCTTTCCCTAGTCCCCACGTGCACCTTACACACGGAAGCCCAGCCCTGGCTCATAGTACCTGTCTTGGGGAAGGAATGAGGATGGGTTTATAGAAACAAAATTTCTCTGCATGACTGTACTGCTATTTTGGGCCATATACAGAGGCAAGCATGTGTTTCCTTGCTATCAACTCTTCCAGCAAACCAATTATGCTGTTACCTGTCTCCAGTTACACTGTAGGCATAGTTTAGGGATGGGAGAGGGAAAATGCTGGTATCTAGTGGCCAGTCTTTGCAACCATCTGCTTCATCCAATGTAAGATAAACCTGCTGCTTGTCTGTGGATGTACTTTTAGCAAAAGGCAAGTTTGGTCTTTTACTTTGAAATGGTTGAAGCATCATGCAGTAGAAAGGGTATTGGACTATTACAATAGCATAACTAGGGTGTAGCAGCCAAGGCAGCTGCCCTGGATGCTGACTGGGGATGGGGAGAGAAGTGAGGGATAGCCAAAAAACTGCTCTTGTAGCCATGCAGTTATGTGGTGTGGCAGCAGCCAGAAGCTGCCCTGCTCTGGGCGCCTGGCTGCATCATTATGCTTCTATTACAGCTCACTCACCTGTAGTATTAAAGCCTAATCTGTTACAATGTGGGGCACTGCTGCATCTTAATTGTTTGCTTTATGTAAACCAGCAAGTTTTCTTCGCTGTGCTCTTCAAACCTCAGCTGGCTTTGATTAGCATGCACTTATGCACCTTCTTCAGCATTTGAGCTTTTCACACCTTGTCACCTGGCCGAATACTAGATATAATTTAATTTCTTGTTGGGGCAAAGAGGAGTAGGGAAGAGAAGTATAAGGCAATGGTATATGGCAGTGGTCTTATACTGGGGCCATGTTTGTGGGCATGAAGGTGGCAAGGTAAGGATGGAAGCTAAGCTAAGCAGAGACCTACCAAGTAATCGAGGCCAGCAGAACTGGGTGGATATACCCATGTAGTCATTTTAGTGTTTTCTGCTGACTTTGTAATGGCTGGGCTAAAACTTTTTGACCTTAGAGCTATAGTTCAAAATAAATTTATTGTTACTTGGACAAGAATTGGAAAGAATTTCTGAAGTGCAGAAGAAGTTGTAGATGTTGCGTGGAAGGCGGCAATACTTCTTGAAGCCTCATGTGGTCCCTTTTCTCCTCCCCTATACATGATATGGTTTTGAAGTGGGGGAACTTTCTTTGCAGTTGCTTTCCTTGCACAACTGTACGTTACCATTTCACATTTATTTAACATTTTAAACCAGTGAGGTTTGAAGTTATTCATAATGCATCCAGCTATAATAGGGAGGGCATGGAGTAGCTATCCATGCATGGGACAAGAGTATAATGCATGGAAAAAATCTGAGGGATGATCTGAATCAGGGGTCTCCCAACTTCTGAGCAGCTGAAAGCTGCACACTAGGAGTGTGAAAAGTGGGCCCTATTCAATTCTGATTCTCATTCAGCCCGAATCGGGGGATAGTGATTCATTTTGGATCACTGTCCCTGATTCAATTCAGCCAAATCCAAATCTGAAGATTCGATGCTGGTTTGGAGAATCAGCGATTCGGACATAGATGCAGCTTTAAAAGTTTTTTTCTACATACCTTGAGGTAGCAGGCGTGACCCATGAACGCTGTGATGGTGGGGCGCATGGAGTGTCCCACAGGAGTGCGAGTGGCCTCTCTATGTGCTCAGCGGTGAACCCGGAAGTGGACCCCCGCACCTGCCTGGCTTGGCGATCGGCTGCAGGAGGCACCACTTGCTGAGCTGGAGGGGTGCAGGGGGGGCCCCAGCACACTCCCCAGCAGACCTGGAAGTGCTTCTAGTCCATTTCCGGGTCTGCTGCCAAGTGCACTGGGGAGCCCCCCACACTTCTGTGGGACGCTCCATGCGCCCCAGCATTGCAGCATTCACAAGCCCCTGCTACCTAGAGGTATGTAGAAAAAACACTTAAAGCTGTATCTATGTCTGAATCTCCAAATCTTTCTGAATCTCTCCAAATCAATTTGAAGGGTTCCAGTTTGATTCAGAGAGATTAAAGGGTCGTTTGTTTCAATTCCAGTGAATCAGGCTGAATCTCCGCTAAATTGAATCAAGGACCCTACTGCACACCACATGGACTCCCCAGCACCTTTGGGCGATGCCACATGAAGCAGAACCCAGAGAAGCAAGCAGGGAGCCTGGAGGCCCCAGCAGCAGGGGCAGTGTTGAGGACGTGCACCTGGGTGGTCATCCTAAGCCATGAATTAACCCCTGGTGGGCTGCATGCGGCCCGTGGGCCACAAGTTGGACAGCCGTGATCTAAACCTTAAAGTTGCAGCTTGAAGAAGTTTGGTGTGGAATTTGCAGGTGCAAGTTTTCTCAGGTAGAAAGAGAGCGTTATTTGAGATCCCTCCCTACTTGCACCTGTTCCAGAACTTGGATGTGCGCATTGGCAGAGATGCGTTGTTAGATGCGCTGATCAAAATGTTCCAGGGGGGTGCAGAGTTGTGGCTGCCCCCGGTCTTCTTTGCTATCCTGGTAAAAATCCTTTGAAGCAATAGATAGGGACCTACTGAAATCTGCGGGTAGGCGGGGAAAAAAAACTTACTGAAAATTAAACTGCTGGTGCCCCAGAGGGAACACTGCCGTCCTCATGGCACTGCAGCAGCCTGCTGGGGTGGGATGGGAGTGGGGGCTCCTGGCAAGATGGTTACCCGCCCCTGGTGCCTCTCAATGCTCATTGGCTACGAGGGCTGCCTGTTATGTGGCCCTACCCCTCTCTACCAATTGCGGGTGAGGAGTGGGGCCACATTATGGACAGCCCTTGCAACCAATCAGTGGTGAGGGGCAGGGCTATATGACTAGCAGTTGTTAAGACCAATCATTGGCAAGGGGTGGAGCTACCAGGACCTCTTGGCCAATCAGAGGCATGGGGGGGGGCACTACACTTCACCCACGAAATGGCTGCTGGGCCCTGAGTTCTGCCCACGAAATTGGCGGGCATGCATGTCAAATTGGGCAGGTTCCTAGCAATAGAGCAGTGCATGGTGCTGCAGAATACCTGCATTTTTCCAGTGTGCTGATGCCCAATGATATAGAAGCATATGGGCACTCGTGGGCCCTCACTGTTGCATTAGAAGAAGTGTTCTTGTGTGTGTGTTTTTTTTTTTTTTTTTTTTTTTTTTTTTTTTTTTTCATAGATTGTCAGGGGCTGGAAGGGACCTTGCAGATCCATTGGGTCCAGCCTCCCAGCTCTAGGCAGAAAGACAACTAGGGTTAGGTGACCCCAGCGAGGTGACTGTCCTGTCTCCTCTTGAAAACCTCCAGGGTAGGTGACTGCACCACCTCTGGAGGGAGTGTATTGCACAGCCTGGACACCCTGACTGTTTGAATTAATTGCTTTATAACCTTGACACTAGATACCAGTCTGATGGAAACCTTTACCCAATAATCCTATTCCTAGATGTTGGCAATGTAAAGAGTATGTCTCATTTGAATCTGAGATTTGATGACTACCACTTTAGAAAGTAAATTTTGTGGGTCTCATTTCTGCCTTGTGTAGGGATATCAAGCAGACTCTTTTGTCTAACTTGTGCTTGTTTTTCTTTCCAAAGCAACATGTCCAGGATGGGCGGAAGGAGAGCCTTGACGGTTTTGTGAAGACTTTTGAGAAGTTGCCTGCTACTGATGGCTATCCAGGAATCTTTGCGTTAGACTGTGAAATGGTGGGTGTCTGGGACCAAGAGTCCAAATACCAAATAGGGAATACACATATGAAGTAAGACTGGCAGCAGGCAGCAGGTGATATGGGGTACCTCACAGTAGTATACTGAAGGAGAGGTTTGTTTCCTCTCAGTAGCCTCCCTCCAAAACCTGGAAAGCTTCTACAGGGGAAAAGCTGTTCTTAGTAACTTGTTCAGTAGCATTTGGCATCCTCTTTGTTGGGAGTCTTATCCATCAGCAGTAAGGCATGGCATGTTCTGGCCTCTTGTCACAGTGAGCTCTCTGATCCTGTCCTTAGAGAAGGGTTGTGATGTAACTGTTTAGTAAAAGCACACCTCTTCAGGATGGCAGTGCAGCAGGTTTATTTAACATGAGGGTTATACACTGTAGGTGACTTCTGTGGAACTCTTCTCAATACCAACCTTGCTGCTTTGAATAGTTAACTTCCCTCTCTCTCCTCTACACTGAGCTCTAGAGTGCAAATAGTCAAATTCCTCATCTGTAGGCCACGCTATAGGACAACGCATCCTAGAAACTCAATGGAAATTCTTTCGCTGCTTTGAAATGTTTAGCTTTGAATTTGGATTATTTGTTAGACTGCTTTGATACCCTGGCCACAGGATGTTTTAACCTTGTACTGAATGGCTGGAGACATTTTAGTTGCTATTAGTATTTAAGGTGATAAACATCCTTGAAAAACAGCAGTTAAATTGGCTAATGGGCGCCAGTGTTTTATAGCCAGCTTTGCTGCCAGCATCCAGAAGATCTGCTGCCTTGAGGAATATAGGAGGTCATGTAAATACTGAGAGATGGACTTCGGATTCCATGCTCATGCCAGCAAAGTAAGCCTTTCTTCCTGCTCTGTTGTCGTGTTTGGTTTTGACAGTGTTACACCAAGCAAGGGCTGGAGTTGACAAGAATAACTGTGATCAACTCTGACCTGAAAGTGGTCTATGACACCTTTGTCAAACCTGACAACAAAGTGGTGGACTACAACACCAGGTAAGAATAGCCTTTTTCCTGGGTGGCTGGATTATGGCCAGAGCCATTAAGGTGTTATTTCACTTTGCCTACTGGGGAGATTTTTAAATAAAAAAGGGCAGGTTGTCTTTATGGCTGCCCTCCCTTAGCCTGTTAGCACTGCTTCTTGGTTTGCTGGCTAAGTGATAATGGGGTTACCCTGGCCTTTCCTTACCAGCAGCTGCCACATCTCTAGCCAATAGACGGTTATTAGAATTTGAAGCCTGAAAAAACCTTCTACTGCAAATTTGGTAGCCTTCCTGTGTGGAGGGCATAAAGGGTTTCCTTTGAGTCCAGGAATTTTTTTGCTATGCTAAATACTGTGCTAGCTGCTCAAGTGTAGCTTTCAGTGGTTCATATTGTAATGGAGAAGCAGTCCTACTAAAATGTTCCAGCACACAGAAGCATTAATAGGTGGAAACATAACATGGTGTGCAAGCCGCCTTTTGATGCTCTAAATACTAACGATCGGGTTTGCCTGCTAATAGCTTTGTCTTCAGTGTGACCTCTGATAATATAAAGCGTTCCTTGCCCTAAGTGCTATGGAGTGTCTGTTAAGTGTGGAAGGCTTTTCTCTCTACTGAAGAAAATGCCCTTTTTTTGCATGGCAGGTTTTCAGGCGTGACAGAAGAGGACCTGGCGAACACAAGCATTACTCTCCGGGATGTCCAGGCTGTTCTTTTGAACATGTTTAGTGCAGACACTATTTTGATAGGGCACAGCTTGGAAAGTGACTTATTTGCACTAAAGGTAACAAACCCTTTCCGTCCCACCCTTTCCTTTAATCTGAATTTACAACTTCATCTGATTTTTCTTTCCTACCACTATATGCCTAATCTGTCTTGGGTTTTTTTTAAATAAATGTGGAGACAGGTTGAATTTTTTTCTTTGAGTGCAAAAGATTGCACTGGATCCTTGTCTGAACTAGCTGGAGGTTGATGAATGGCTCAGCAGGTACAAGAGGGATAGGAGCAGCTTCTCGCATGACTCCTGACTTGTAACAAATGATATCTTTTAATTCCCCACCGAATGGATTTGTCTTGAGGTTGATTTATCTTGAGGCAATTTTGGAGTGTAGTCTAATGAGTTAGAATACAAAGCCAAATGATTGTTGATATTCTCCAAAAGTCATTTGCCACTAAGTCCCTGTGTGAAGTGTAATTTGGAAGGTGTCACTGCTGTAAAAAAAAAACCTACCATTGCCTTTGGCACTAAATGGTGTCTTCGGTGTACTCAGCAGAGAAAACGGGGGTTGTGGGAACCATGTAAGAGGACCATCATCTTACCTATAGAGGTCTGCAATGTAACCACCCTGGAGGTCATCTGGGTCTGTCCCTTTAAACCAAGAGTGAATTTTTTGACCAAAAATGGATGTGTGACTGGAGAAGACTAGAAGTTAGGGTTCTGGGGCTCTGTCTCCACGTATCTTTTGATTTGCTGTGTAACTTTAAGTAAGCTATTTTAATCTACTTATCCTAGGTGCTTTAGCTGACCTGAAGAAGGGCACTTGATGCCAGAAAGCTGGCCCTACAACTTTTACCAGCTGTACAGTTAATTCAATAAAAGATATCACAAAAGGTCCTTGCCTTCTCTGGCCCTCATTATTCTAGTGTCTGGATGCCCCAGTGTCTTTAATGTATTTCTCCTTGCACACCCCCTATTATCTCTGTTGTATAAATGGGAGACAGAGAGAGACTGGCTTGTCCAAGGACACAGGAAGTCTGGCAGGGCAGCAGTTGAACTTCAGTCCAACCTGCAATTCAGTTCCATTCTTCACACTTCCTTTATCTATGTTACTTTATTTGATAGTGGTAACCAGAGGAGTGCTGGGAATCATTAGCATGTTAATATCTGTAAAATGCTTTGCCCTCCTGTAGCAGCCTCTGTTCCAGGATCTCAAGGAATTAATAATCATAATTAAAAAAAAATTATTTCCTGTTTCGTCAGCACAATATGACTATGACTGCTGGCCCCTTAAAGTCATTATTTTCTTTTAGCATCACAGAAGCTGCCAAGAGAACTAACCCAAAAGCAATATAGCAAAGCATTATGGTCAGCACAGACAGTGTAAAGTCATAATCTCTGAAGGCTGTGGCAGTAAAGACGACATCGTGCTAATGGCTATGGCAAGCTTCAAATAGCAGTAGCATTTCAGTCTTATATTTAAAGCTATATTATCCTGTTTCTTCAGTCTCCCTGATCTACATCAGTAATTATCGTTCTTCTTGGGCTGATGCCAGGCGAGTCTGCACTGGAGAGGAGATTATCTATAATGCTTGGCAGTTTTACACTTCAAAGAGCGCAGCAGGTTGTTTCGATTAAGCTGCAGCTGTTCTATAGCATTTACATAGCTCAGCTAGGAAACTATTAACAAGTTAGTTGCAAGTTGTCATGCAACATTAGCTGGTACCTAGGAGAAGTAGGGGACAGATGGGAGGCTGACAAGTCAGAAGTCCTGCCTGAGTCCATCCTGTGTCATGGGACTGCCCCTATGGCCAGTTGCACAAATTAACCTCCATCTCAGGGCTGTCAAGTGCATAGCAAATGTAAGCCTGTACTGTTCTAAATGCACTTGGGCCAGAGCATGACAGATCATGCTGGACTGAACCTCTTGACTATCCACTCATTATCCTGTCTCCAGCAGTGCCTAGTACTGGAGGGTGAATCCCTTGCTACCATTCTGTGCCTAACAAATGAACATTATTGCATGCGACTAGGAGGCAACTCTCTCACCTTCATGTTGATTTGTTTGCAACCTGAAGCATAAGATTTATTTACCCTGTTTCATCCAACATTAACTACAGACAATCGTTGTCTTCAGTCAGGCCGGAGCTGTTGCAGAAATCAGAAATTTGGGAAAAGTCCAGGAATCCTGTGATGCAACCTGGCATTCAGTCAGAGAGGGGAATGCATAAGACCATGAGAAATATAGTTCAGTAAGGGATGTTGGCCTATAGGGAAGGATGGGGACATCAGTTCTCCAAACTGCAGTGTTTATGAGGCAGTGTACTACAATAGTGAAATGTACTTAGGAAGGTCGTTGTTGAACTGTTGTAAGGATCTTTGATCTTTCCTCTAATCTTCCTTTTCTCAAGGCCCATCTACTGTTTGTAGCCTAGTGATCACTAAAAATGACTAGGCCAAAATCATTGCCTTAGATTAGGAAAAAAACCCCCTCTTTCCACCCATGTTCTCTCTGCAAATGGGTATGGTCATTCATTTTAGTTTAAAGTGCCAGTGATTCTCTTTCAAAGAGCCAGTGACGTCTTAGAAACCAATGGACCTGTATATCAAAGAGACAAAATCTGTTTTCATGGAGTTGTGGCATGTCATGGGTTAAGTACTCTTGCATTTCATGTCAGATCATTAGTATGGTGGGCCCAGCTCTAAATGGACTAGCCAGTCTGTTCTTATGGTGGAGTTTTGCTGTCTGTAGGGAAACTGGATTTAAGCAGCTTTTAATTTTTGTGGCGATTTTATGCATTTTTCTTTGGACAGGTGTGTTGCAAAGCACAGAACTGGGAGCAGGTGTGTGTGTACTGGGAAGGGGTAACCTGTAAAACTGGCTTGGTGGGAGCTTTGTGGTGATGTCACTTAAGGGGCTGAAGGCTGAGCAAAGTGCTTGCTTTAATCCTTGTTCATGTCACTTACAGGAGAGCAAACAACCACATATTTTTTCCCCCTCTCCAGTTTATCCATTGCACAGTGGTGGATACATCGGTTGTCTTTCCCCACCGACTGGGCATGCCTTACAAACGAGCGCTCCGGACGCTGATGGCAGACTACCTCAAGCGCATCATCCAGGACAATGGTGAGACTGCAGAGAGTTGGGGGGATGTGATAGCCTTGATTTCCTGGCTAATTCCACCTAAGTGCCAGGTCTCTTTGTTCCTGCCTATCCCTCTGCCCTTCTGCTCCACCCATGCTTTTTTTTGCCTGATATTTGACAGTAGTATCTGCATTTGGGCCTCTGTCTTGGTAACTGCTGTACAAACTCATAGCTGAAGTCCCTGCTTACAGACATTTCCAAAGGCTTCAGGCTAGTGATAACTATTGAGAGGTATAGCAAACTGGCATCGCTGCTGACCTGGGGAGATTGGCTGACACTCCATTCTGTTGGAGGTGGGTCCCTGCTGGTCTGTCTGAGAGCAGAAATTCTCAGGACCAGCACCATCTCTGAGCTGTGTTTGTGCCTTTCCTGGGAGACAGCCCCTGAGGCCTATGTGTGAAACCTGGTGCCTGGCATAGCAGGCAGCAGGGGTCTGCTTGACTTAATGCAGAAGAACTGGCACTCCACAGCTTGGTTTCTCTGCAACATCCTTGATGCCACAGCCTGTGTGGGGATGATTTGTAATGATGCTTGTAGGGTAACAGCAGGGAATTCTGAGTCTGCAAACTCACTATTCCCCTTTCTACTATCCAGTATAAACTGAACTGCTTACACGTACTCCAGAGTCTGTGTGTTGGGGCATAGGCTAGGGAGCCTGTCCCTTCTGTGTCCTGAAGCGTTTATTTTTCGTTCCCAGTGGAAGGGCACGACTCCAGCGAGGATGCCAGAGCTTGCATGGAGCTGATGATGTGGAAGATCAAAGAAGATGCAAAAGTGAAGCGATGACTCGTGCTCTTTCTTTCTCCTGTTCCTCCTTCACCTCTTTGAAGCAGTGCAATAAATGCTCAGAGTAACACTGTTCACCTGTACCCAGCAGCATGCATATCCCAGATTCCCCTGTGCACTTGTAGGTATCTATGAAACTTAGAGACTGCTGCTGGCACAGTGGAAGGGCATGGGGGCACTGCTTGCAGGGTTCACATGTCCAGGTAGTGGCTCTCTGATCCTCTCGGCTTCACCAGAGCGATTTTCTGTGAGGCAGTAGTTGCCTTGTGGGCACAGCAAGGCAGCTTTGAGTAGTAGCCTCTTTATTCCGTAGGAGAAGCTTTTAGAGGCCCATTGGATACAGCTGACAGTACCTTTCTGTGATGTTTAGATCACTTTTTATTGTTTCTAACTTATTTGGAGAGTTGCACAGCTTTTGCCTCCAAGTATTGAGGCAAACAGCTACCCTCAGTAGCTGGAGGATGGGGAAACAGACCAAGGGAGGCTGTGAAACAGGTGATGTTATGTGATCTGCAGAGAAGGTGGTGAATGGAGAATCCAGTCAGCCAGAGAGGGGCTAGAGCAAAGACCCACTGCAAAGGAGAATGCCAGTGTGGGAGGAGACACTGTCTCTGAAAGGCAGTGAAGTAGAACAGCTTGGCTCGGAGGAGGGAAGGGGGCTGGCTTTCCTTGAACGGTGGTAGCCCCACAGATCCTCCTAACAAATGCAGGTCTCAGTGTGGATCTCAGAAGGATGACCAGCAAACTGGAAGGTGTAAAAGCCACAAGTGTCCACACTCCCCAGACATCAAGGAGTCCATGGCTGCTGGCTCTTACACAACCCATTTTTGTGATCAGCAGGAGGTGGATAGGATAGCAAGGAAAGGTCTGAGGCCATAGTATAGCATATGGCTGTCAAGGCAGGAGACACTTGTTGAGGTGGGGTGCACTGTTAGGGGGCTGTTTGTATTCTGTCATTGATGCCCTTGTGATATCTGGCAAACACCCCTTCTTTTACATCTTCTGGGTGCCTTGGTATGATGGTGTCGATTGACCCCCTCTGTTCCCCCTCCCCCCCTCTGCAACAGGTTGCCAGAGTCTTGGTCATGCTTGTGCGTCAGGAGTGAGGCTTGAGGGCTCAAAGGAAGAGCTGGGTGCTGCTAGGATTGCTTGTTACTGAATATGCAAACATCAGGGGCTCCCTGCAGACGGATCTCTTTTGCGGGAGGTTTGTGCTGACTTTAGCAAGGTTAAAGCAATAGGTGAAAATAATGTTTTTATTAAAACTGGTTTACACAAATTGGGTTTTTAAATACCCAAAGTTGTATCTCTTCTCTATCTGTCCCCCTTTGCATAAACATGTTTCTGTGATGTCTCGGTATAAATATTATGCAGTTATGAATGATGATGCTAAGGCGGCAGTTTGGGTAATAGAGGCTGTGGTGCTCCGACTTTTTGTGTAGCATGTTGACGATGCCCCACTTTAGTTTTGTTTGTATTGGGGATCAGCCAAGCCTGGGAGAAAGCCCTTGTCTCAATGCCAAATCTTTTTTGCTCCTAACTGAGGTTGGAGCAGCAACAGAACCCAGATGTCATTGGGTTTTGGGAGAGCGGAAGATAGCCTTAATAGCAACCCCTTGACTGGTGAAATGACACCGAACAGAATGGGAAGCTGCTTATCCTACATGTGTTTGGTTTGTTCCAGGCCTCTCCACTCCAGTGGGTGCACTGTAGGGTGAGGAACTCCTATGTACATGCCCAGGGCTTTTCCTCCAGTGCTGACCAATTTGAGCCTTAACGTACAGTCCCAGCGAAGGTGGAGTAGGTCCGTGGTCAGGTGACAGCGTGGTACTGTGCATTACAGCAATGCGTCCTGCTGAACTGCTCCCCTTCCTAAACCACTGTGTGGTAGATGTGAAGGATGAGCTGTGTACCACTGCGGAAGGGGAAAAACGCTTCTGCCGCTGGAAAGTATCTCACTACTTTGAATTCAGTAAATTCCTGTTTGTGGATTACTACCTCCCGACAGACCTGGTGACCCTGCAGCTTCCCCAAACTGCCAGTCATCTTGCATCTACTGTATCCCTCCTCTCTGCTCCCTCCAACTGAGAAAGTGTCAGAGTGAAGCTGGTTCTTTGCATTGTTGCCCCTAGAAAGCATAGCCTTCATTTCTTTTGAGTGCTAGGCACCAGCCTCACCCCCTGCCTGACAGCACAGTTAACAGCACTAGTGTCCCCCATTGCTAATATACTGTGCCCCAGCAAACTACACTTTCTTTGTGAAGTACTTTGAGTTGCTGAATTTTGTTCTTACTGGGTTTTGTTGGGCATGGATGTGAGTGGGTCGGCAGATGACCTCTGATCCTTTTCCCCCCACTGCTTGCTGATACCACACCTGAGACACTGGGCAGTAACTTGCTTTTAGCAATGCTGATCTTGTGCTCTTGGCTGCTTGGTTGGTGGGGGAGACAATTTGGCACTTCCTAATGAAGAACATAATTCTTCACTCCTTCTCCCCTCCCCACAAGAAACACTAATTCAAGCTTCCAGTTTAGCCTGTATTTATTGCTGCTGAGCATTCCCTTGTCAAAGTTGAGCACAGGATGTTACAAGGCTTGGTCTAATTTCAGGGAGAAGTTGGCAACCGAGCTGTAGACAGGAGCATGTTGCTCTAGAGCCAGAGAAAGGGGAGGCAAGCCTACAGCCCCCTGGAACTGGAACTGAAACAGGCTGCACTAAGCTCAGAAGTGAGGCTTGGAAGCAGTGTTTGGTTTCAAAGCAGGCTCTTGCCTTCAGGATTTTCTTTACCATTTCACTTTCCCTTCAAGTTGTTAATGAAAAACCACATCTCTGGTTTTTTCACCTCCCCCTTCCCCAGGGAGGATGACACCCCTGGTTTTTCCAGTGCAGAAAGGGGTTTAGGACACGCATGTTGCATGATTTCTCATCCAGGCAAGTAGGATAAGGCTCACACAGCCCATGGGAGGGCACAGGTCCAGCTTCCCAGGTGTCCCTGTGTCCCTCCAGAGGGCTAGAGGACTGATTACTCTGCCCCCTTCCCCTTAGGAAGGATGGTTTCAACCAGGTTTCTGCCAGTGGAAATGTTTGAATAGCTTCCACTTTCCCCACCTTTTTGTGTGGCCTGTCATGGGGTAAATCAAGTCCTTGAATGTCTAAAATGTAGTCATTTGGCTCTGTGAGCAGGAGTGTGTCACATACCTCTCATCTAGGTACTAGTGAAAGGGAGATGCACATTCCATCTGGCTTCATACATCTTGTTGAAGCCCACTGTAAATCCCTTTCCTGTAGCAGCCACCGGCTGCCCGCCATCGGCAAACTGCTTCAGTTCAAGCCTTTTGTAGGACAAATGCATTGTAACTTGCACCATCCCCACCCCATCCCGTGTGTTCACTCCCACCCCTTCCCAGAAGGCAGCGCTGTGGACTGTGGATGCCTGTGCAGCTGAACTGGTTGGCACAGCATTTCCCCCAGTGAGCAGTGCACTCTGGAATGCATTGGACGCTGTAACACTGTAAAAGCAAAGGTATAAAGTGACTAGATTTTGGGGTTGTCTGTAAGTATTGTAACCTGTTCCTTTTTGTAATCATTTTTAATAAAAAGGTGTTGACTAGACATGCATGTGGACAGCTCCTGTTTGATCTGTGTCTGTTGTGGTGCTGGGAGGGAGACTGCTCCTGCAACTGGGCTCTTCCCTGGCTGTTGAAACACTGTTGGTGACCTGCCTGGAAGGTGATAAGCAGCACAGCGTGTCTCTCCTCTCTCAGCTTTTTCTTTTTTCCTTTCTGGAGCTGACATCATGTGCATGGTGTGTCATGACATTATGACATCTCATTCTTCATCGTGGTAAATCACTTTGCAAGTGATACCCAGTCAGGTCCACTGCAGAGCTCTAGATGGAGAGCATGGGCAAGCGCTGCTGTGACACTCAAGCCAAGGGGAACGCATGGCTCAGTGCATCCACAATATGACAAGGTTTCCCCAGAAACCCATGTCTTCTGGTAGCAACCGGGGCCATGAGATTCCACCTTGCACCAGAACCTGCAGGAATTTCCCCTTGCAACCACTGCTCTCCTGCCCTCTCACTATCCAGAGCACTGCCTCCCAGCCCCATTTTCTTTTCCCAGATTGGGAGCTGAACTTGGGGGTCCTGCCTCACTGCTTTGCTCTAAGCCAGTGGTTCTCAACATTTTTTAGACTCAAGGCACCTCACAGAAAATGCCAGCTCTTAATTTTTCCTTACCTTCTGTCTACAGAAAAATGATGAGTGATTCTTTCCTGTTGCAAACTCAGAAAGACCACAGCAGGTCAGCATGGTTTTAACACTCTGGATTTTTATGTGAAATCTCTGGGTTTATCTTGAGAATCATGTTTGCACACCCAATGGTGCTAACATTGCATGGCACCCTGCAGCACCTTTGAAAGGATTTCAAGGCACCTTGAAGGTGCTACCGTTCCCTGGTTCAGAATCGCTGCTCTAAGCAATTGGCCACACTTTTCCAATCTAGAGAACAGAACCCAGGCGTCCTGACTCCCAGCTGTCTGCTTTAAACCACTGGACCAAACCTCTTGAGCTACAGCCCAGGAGATCCTAACCTCCAGATCCCCTGTACAAGCTGCCAGACTTTGTTCTGTCCAGGCTGGGAACAATCCCAGGCGCTGGACCCGGTGCTCTGAGAGTGCCAATCAGTCTCTCAAATGGGGGGACATTAAGGTGCCAGTGGAAGGAGCTGACTCGGCACTGGGGGAAGGCGAAGGTAAAGAGTTCAAATTAAAAATAATAGGGCATTAATGACCTCACTGGCAATGCATTTTATTTAGTGCCTTAGTTATGGCTTGGCAGTGTCAGTGGTTATTTAGGATGCCATAAAAGTGGTGCTCACCTGTGATCTCAGCTGTCCCTATCTGTCTGGGTGGCTCAGCTGTTCTAACCCTCTTCATGGATTTCCAAGACATGAGATGATTTGATCTTGCATGAAACTTCTGCTGGGAAACCTGGGGGCGATGCTCCATGCGCAGATCACCCCTGTCTACTGCCTCTCCAGCATCCCAACTGTCTGAAAGCAAGTTCCCTTGGTGAGAACCCATGCCATCGAAGTGGAAACACCATTGGTCAGGTGAGCGGGGGTCAGTCAGCATTAGAGGTGACCTAACAACTCAAGGCTGGGACCTTTTGGGCTCCAGTTGTGCCATGCATTGGGTGCCTTTTGGGCTCCAGTTGTGCAATGCAGTAGGGTGCCTTTGTGTAGCTCGCCTGCCCATGGGAGAGCAGGCTGTGACTGATTGAAATTGCTCTTTTAATGCAAGTCACAGGAATTTGTTACTTTTACATCAGCAGAGCTCTAGTTTTCAAAGCAGTGGACTGGTACTTGCAACCTTGCTGCACTGTAGGCCACCACTTCCTTCCAGAGGGGCCTGGGGTTAGGAGAGAGTGGAGAAAGGTGACTGCCATTGTCAGGGAGAGGAGGGAGAGAGGAAGCAAATTTATCTCCAGGCTGTGCAAGGGATCTGCCTGGGAAAGGGACGGGGAAAAGATGGATCCAGTCACTTCAGGGACTGGATCTGGCCTGTGGACTGCAGGTTGAGCACCACTGCTTCAGATGCTGGAGGTCCCTGGTGGGTTGTCAGCATAAATTGAACTTGCAAGCCAGGCTTCCATGACTAGAGCAATGGCACTATTTTATGATGAGCTTTAACAGCTGCTGATCTTCCCATGGGTCGGAAATGTGGGTATCTCTTTTTCCTTGAAGATGCTGAATCAAGGAGGGCTGGCCTGTCCCCCAGTAGCAATAAATCTAAACCCAAGGAACTTGTGGGGTTTGTATTCAAGCTGTTTTAAGCCCCTATGTCATCTTGTTTGCTTGTTTTCTCTCACTCAAATGTCTGGGTAGCACTTGGGAGCCAGGGTGCTGTTTAAGCACCAGCAACCGTTTCTATTACTGGTAGTTTTGGAGGCTGAGAATGTCGCCTTTATGTACATTGCTGTGTGCAATGAAGCTTGCTATTCCTAAGGTCAAGAAGCATGCAAGAGTAAACATGCCCATGCTTCTGTTTCCTGTAAAGCAGCAAAAAGAATACCCAGCTCCTTTATAGCAGTTTCCATCAGTAGATCTGAAAGCACTTGAGAAGTCAGTATTGTTATGCCCACTTTGCAGATGAAAAAACTGAGGCAGGGTTAGACACACCCTGTTTAGTAGTCCGGCCACAAACCATGAATCTGCTTCTCCTTGGTCACCCTTTTTTGCAAACCATCCTTTTTCTTGTACCGTAGCAGCTGCTGGAGATTCCCACCAAGAAGAGATCTTCTCTGTGCCGGGGGCAGGACATGCACAATAACGGGTGCCAACCTAAGTAGACCAAGGTGAGGTTACAAATGAGGAATCAAACTGGACCATGGTCATGCAAAGGGGCTTTGAGGCAAAACTCCTGTAATCCCAGCCTAGCACTTGAATCATTTGCCCGCCTTTCCTTGCTTTAAAGTCCCTCTTGAGCACTTGGGGCCCAACAGAGCAAAAATGCAGCCAAGGGGCTTGGTGAGGGAGTCATTTGCCTCTAGCCCACCCATAGCTGGGATGGGCCCAGGAGACTGAACCAAACCCAGGCAGTGTAATGCCGCTGGCCCCAGGCGCCCCTGCCAGTTGATTATGGCATCAGGGCTCCCTCTGGGGTCAAAGGTGATGGAGCCGATTGATCCGGCTGATTGGGAAGCTCCTGCATTAACAATCTGCCTTTGTTCTGTCATGCTGGTGCTCTGCGGGGTGTCCTGGCCTGGTCCCAAAGCCCTTCATTGTGCTGAGTATCGATCAGGGGGGCTGAGCCTGACTTAACGCTCGCCTTCAGTTAATTTCCCAGTGTAAGCTCTTTACTGGCGAATTTGTGCCACTGGGATCCCCATGTCCTCCTGGTTGTCACGGAGGCAACAACCCGCTGGGTCACTGACAGGCCTGTCAAGACTTGTTTCTGTGCTGAGGAGTGTGAGGGACGGGGGCTGGAGCGTGATCGAAGGTAGCCATGTCCCTTACTTGGAGGCAGCCAGCTCTGGGGTGGGCGTTCTCCCGTGGCCCCGTCATAATGGGTTCACAAATCAAGTAAAAGAAAGGCCTGCAGAGAAGTGCAGCTTAAAAGGGAGTTGGTATTTTATTAGTCAGGCTAGGGGGAGAGTTATGAAGGCACAAATGGGAGGCGGGGCCCGATTCCTGCCGACTTCTGTGGTGTCCTGCTGTTGCTTTGGTTGTCTCAGCCATAGGCCAGTGGTGGGCAGCACAGCGATGCCTGCCTGTCGCTTGCTCCAGCAGCGTCGTCCCCTGAGAACAGGCTGGTCCGTTCTCCCGTTTGGCCTTTCCTTCCTCGGCAGCACTGTTCTCACGGGAGTGGGTCTTGCTTTGAAAACGCGCAGGCTGGATGCTGCCCAGTTGGCTGGAACAAAGAGACAAGGGGCGGCTTGTCCTGATCCCCAAAGGGGTTTCTCGGTGCCTGATTAGCTCAAAAATTAATTTGAAGACCAAGGGAATTGCCTTTGATGACAGACAAACCCTGCACCAGGCCATGTCCCTCCGATGTTTGATGGCACCTGGAGCTCTGGCAAGCCTTCCCGATGCGTCCCAAGGAGAGAATCCTGTTTCATCGCCTCCTCCCTTCCCCTGCTTTGCAGGCCCCATGCCAGCTCCTTGAGAGCAGTGGTGCAGGGACTCAGGCGACGGGCTTGGCAGCTGCCAGAGCCCGAGCCACCCAGGGAACGTGGCTGTGGAGGCCTTGCCTATGTGTAGCTCGCCCAGCAGCTGGATTCATAGTTGCCCATCACAAGAGTTGTTCAGTGCCCTCTGCAGCACCCAGGGCTGGGCATTGCCGGGGCAGGAGCTAGAGTAGAAGGGCTTGGAGTCTGGCTGCATTTATGGGCCCTGGTTGGCACAGCCGTGCCCACATTCATCCAGCAGCCCTTTTGTGCCCATCTGGGTTGGGTCACGGAGGCGGCTGATGAGTCTGCTCATCCCTTTGAGTGAACCGGGCTGGGGGTTTTGCTGAAGCTGTTGTGGCTTGTGGTTTGCTGCGCAGAGGCCCTGGGCTCTGGCCTGGCGGTGACCGGAGCTGAGTCACTGGAGCAAACAGCATTGATGTAAAAAGTGCTTGTTTATAAAAACCAGGCCTGTTGGTCCAACAGTGATGAGCAAGCCACGAGCGTAGCAAGACTCCATCAGGGATTAAGCCACTGATGGGCAATGAGAGCATCGTCCCATGTGTGCTTTAGCGGGGTAGAAATGTTAGCTCCCTTGTGGCTCACGGCCCAAGCAGGTCCTGATGGACTGGAGGGACTGAGAAACATCCCATGCAGGCTTACTCACGCAGTGGGTTGGCCAGGGCCAGAGAGACCTTCTGGGTGCAAGGGGCCCAGTTAGCGCTGCCTGTCAGAGGAGGGCGGGTACGTGGCATTTGTTGACTCGAGACTCAAGCAGCTGCCGTGTTAGTACAGTAGGGAGCAGGGGATTGAAGTCTCTGTGCCAGCCCATAATTGGGCACATGGTGGGGACTGTGGTTTCATGGCCTTTAAACCAAGAGGCTGGGAATGGGAGAAGTTGGGTCCGTTCCAGCAGAGACCAGGACACAGGGAAAGGAAGTGACTTGGTGCAGGTCCGCTGGAGAGTTGGAGGCAGAGCGAGCGTGCATGAGGAGTTGCTCTGCTGTCTTCTCCTGCAGAGCAAACGTCGCCCAGCTCCACTGGCCCCCGGTGCTCAGGGAATGGGAAGCCGCAGGACCGATACCTCTGTCTGAACTGAGCAGAGGAGGCTGCCTCCCCTTCGAGTGCAGCAGGAGCCAGGCTGGGGCGTATGGGGGGAGGTGGCTGCGGGGACAGGAGGTGGGAGGGGAGGTCGGAGGGGCCTGCACTCTCATCCCGGCTGGCCCAGCCTGGCTCTCCTGCCGAATGCTGGCCCAGCATGTAGCCGGGCGCCCCTGCCGCGCGGCATTCACAGGGCGTCTGTGCAGCCGACCTCTTCCATAGAGCTGACGGGCACGAGGGGTCAGAGGTCAGTGGGGATGATTGATCCTGTCTTTAAAAAGCCTTTAACGCATTTTGTCCGGACCCTTAAGCAACGGGAGCAGCTCAGAGGGGCCCCATTAGTGCTGGGCCGTGAAAGGTCTGGCGTGGGGATGGGGAGGGGGGCATTTATTGATCAGGAATTGGGGGTGGCTGCGGGGGTAAGCTCTTTACTGAGTGATGCTGGCGTGTCAAGCCCCATTCTCCCATGGATCGATGGTGGGTGAGGGCTGCATGGTAGCCTCGAACCCATCTGCTCTCCATCCTCACAGCCTCGCTGCCCCTTCCCCCACCCCGACCCCTAGCCCAGCTCCCTGCTCTGGCCCTTGCTCTTCAGCAATTCCCTCCTGAAGCTTGGAGTCGGCTTCTCTGGCTTGGTGGAGGTGGCTCCTGCCCAGGCCCTGACACAATCAGTGCATGGCTGTGAGCTGCTCACTTGACCGGCCTCTGTTTCCCCTTGATGAGGCTGGATAATGCTGCTTGCTTCCCTGGGTAGGGCTACAGGGAGCTGCCCCGCTGGGGCCTATGAGTGGCTTGCCTGCTCCTGGGGGAAGGGTCCCTGGTAGGCGAGAGCAAAGGCCCTCCACGATCATGGTCATTGTCCAAGTGCTTCTAGCCTTGCCCTTCTCTGAGCCCTGTCTGCTTCGAGCACTGGGTCAGCACTGTTCCCAGGGGGCTTCTTGCCCCCTTTCCATGGCTCAGCACTGGTGGCCCAGCCCCAGATCTCTGGTATTGCCGAGTGTCATCCTCAGCCTGTCCTGTCATTACACAGTCTCTGCAGGGCAGTAAGGGAACCCTTGGCTGTGGCTTCTGGGTAGTCCCCGTAGGCAACCACCAGCAATTGCTGGGCTGTTTGGAGCCAGCCTGGCAGTCTAATAACAGTGCCAGGTGTTGTCAGGCACCTGGAGCACATGGGACTGGATGCCAGGATGATGCCGAGTCACGGGCATGGTTGGGGTCAAGGCTATTTCTGGTCGCTGTCTGTGGCTCCCTGGTGGGTGATGCCAGGCATGGAGGGAGCTCTGCTGCATTGCTTGGCCCCCGGGCATAGCGCAAGTGCAAGGGGGATGGCAGAGAACCTCTGTCTCTTGTAGCACCAGTGAGAAGCGGGAGGGCCTGGACACATGTCACATGCAGGTGTGGTTGGATTTGTTTTTTTGTGCAGCCGTTTTGCTGGGATCCACAATCTGCAGCCTCATGAGAACTAGAGGCCCAGGCAGGAGGCCCAACTGTTTTCTACCCAAGCCTTCTCCCTGTAATAAGGGGCAGATGCATGCCCAGCTCCCCCAGGCTGGCTGCTAGTAGATGCTATTGCAATGCCTGTCTGCAAGGTGGCAAGGAAACATTGGCACTAAGCAAGCCTTTTTACTGGGCTTGAAGCTGTCCAGGCACAAGCCACTACCCACAGGTAAATATGAAGTTACTCCACCTTTTTCACCGGGTGCCTTGCCCGGGGCTGTATTATGTAACAGGGCGGCACATCCTGTATCTGCTCAACTCTCAGTGCACTAGGGCACGGTCCAATAGGAAATGGCACCAAATCCCCTTGCTCCTCCCAGGTACTGCACAGTAAAGGCCATTTTCTTGGCAGGGCTTTGCCTGTGCCTATGCCTATGCCTCCCCACCTGCAGCTGTTGCGCTGCTGAAACCACCTGGCCGGTGCTGGACCAGAGTTGGGTTGCTCCAGTCTGCTGCTTGCAAAAGTTGTTCGCTTCTGTCCTAGACCCTGGTTTGCTGCTGACTCAACTGAATGAGCTTGAGATTTTGCTCCAGCGCCATTGGTTTGTGCAGCTAGTTTCATGAAGTGTCTGAATCAACTTGGGTCTGGTTTCAGACCAGGATGACATAGCTGAAGGGTTCTCTTAGGGATCAGGTGGAGTTTGGCAGGTGAAATTTGGCTGCCTAGTGACAGGCTGCCCCTGAGCCCTTCAGGATTTGGGAGCCAGCTTACTACATTGGGTAGCAGGGCACAGTGGGTAGCAGCACTCTGGCTCCAGGGTTGCAGGGGTTCTGGTCTGATCCTGTTGCCAGCTGTGCTGGGATACTGCCTTGGGGCTGCTCTGAAGTCCTTGCTCAGATCAAACCACTTGTTGCCTGGTGCCCAGGAGTTTGCACAAGTTCTCAGACTAGCTGAGGCTCCATAGCATGGGTGTCCTGGGCACTACGTGAAGGTGGGTATATGGAGCCTCTGCACTCCTCCTTCTTGCAGATGCTTTGCTGCCTATGTCCTCAAAGTGAATTTGCAGGGCCCTCCCCACCTGTGAGCCCATGGGGCCATTGTCCCCTGGCTTTACCAGTGGCAGATTCAGTTGTGTAATGGTTGCTTGCATAATTTTAGTCAAAGGTTAGACCAACATTTATATGGGGTAGTCTGGATAGGGATGGGCAGGGGGTTGGACTAGATGAGCTCCAGAAGTCCCTTCCAGACCAACTTCTCCATGATTTTATGAAGTGCAGGTGTGTGGTTATTTGCCACGTTCTGCAGAGGAGGAGATTGAGGTGCAGGACAGCTGAATCTCCCCCTTTCCAGAAGCAGCCTAAAATCTTGGATGCCCAGACCTCGGGGGGAGGTGTTGGCTTAATGTGGTGCCCCCCCAATCAGTGGGCACCTTCAAAAATTTAGGAGTTAGTGACAACCGCAATCCTCATGTGTCAGAGCTGGGATTAGAACTTGCAGCTTTCTGGCTGCAATCTCCCCTCTTACCCTACAAGTCAGTGTTAGGGCTCACCCCAGAAGGGGGCTATGGCTATATCTGCTCCTGGGGTGCACATCAGGCAGGCACATCCCCTCTGTTGATCATTCACTCTGTCAGACGATAGTGCCTGGCTGACTGCAGCCCGGTTGCTCAGTCTCACCCCAGCTCGTAGCCGGTGCCAGCTGTTGTAAGGCTGCAATGGCCAGGGGCTTTGGCACAGTCGGGCACCCCCTGGGCAGTGGCAGGGGTGGACAGGCTGAGGGGGTGCCCCTCACACCTGCTGTGGGTTGAGAAGCTGGGGGGAGGGTGGGGCCTGCTCCATTGCTCCCTGGACTTCATTCTCCCACAGCAAAGCCCTTTGTGGGCTGGCGCTGTCCCTTCTCCGAGGGTAGCAGGGCAGGAGCAGCCCCCCCTTTCCCCTTCTAAACTGCAAATCTGCGCTAATCCTCCCAGGGGGAGGTCAGACAAAAGCCCCTCGGCTGCTAATCCCCCCCCCCCCCAAGGGCCCGGCCTTTACAGCCCTGGGGGCCGCCGGGGGGGGATA
>NW_017729018.1:5734745-5742376 GCF_001723915.1 Gavialis gangeticus | reverse complement strand
CCCCCCCCCCCCCCCAAGGGCCTGGCATTGTCAGCCTGGGGAGCCGCTAGGTGGTGATTTGGCTTGGATGCTAATGGGCTCTGACAGCTGCAGAAGGGCGTCCCAACCAAGTGCCCGGCTATGCCCAGCCTGGAGCCCTGAGGGAGAAAGCAGCTCCACCCTGTGTGGTGTGCGAGAGGGTATGCGTGCAAGGGGGCTTGTGCAGTTCTATAGGTGCGCAAGGGGGCTTGAGCAGGGGTGTAGGCATGCAAGAGGGCTTGTTTGGTGGCATGAAGGTATGAGGGGGCTTGTTCAGTGGTGTGGGCATGCACGGGGGCTCATGTGGTGGTGTGGCTGTGCGGGGGGGTTGTGCAGTAGTGTGTGTGTGCAAGAAGACTTGTGCAGCAGTGCAGAGATGGGTGGGGTTGTATGAAGAGGAGTTGTGCAAGTGAATGTATATGTGCAAAAGTCTGTGTGTGCCGGAGGAAACAGAAGGTGCCAGCTCTGGGCCAGTGCCAGCAGGTCCGTGACAGCACTGAGGTTTCCCGGCACCATTTTTATTGTGAAATGAGAAAATCCCCTTAGTCCAGACACTGACACGTATGTGTGCAGTTGTGAGCATTATGGTTATGGCTGCAGGGTTGCTCGGGTACATGTGTGTGCATATACGTTGTGTGGGTGCGTACACCTGTGTGTGTGTGAGGGCATAATATCACATAAAAGGTTTTCCTTTCATTTCCTAATGAAGTTCATGTGTTAAATATGAGGGGATTGCATTGGGCCTTGGCATAGTTGATGTCAGGGGAGCAGGGTCCTGGGGTTCACATGTATGTGGGAGGCTGGCCTTGCAGTCTGGGCTGTTCTGCCAACTCCCATGGTGACCTTGGCCAAGTTGCTGTTCCTTGAGCCTTGATTTCCCTAACTGAAACCCAGCTAATGCATTGCTTTATTGCAGGGCTCTGCGGGTAAACTCCTGTCATCCTGGCTTTGTCTGCAGGCTGAGAGTCCTAGGGGCTGGGGACATTTCTCTCTGCCTCCGTGCAGCTCCCAGCATGATGGGGCCCAGTCGTGGCTGGATCTCCAAGTCCAGAAGCAGGAATGCAGCACTCAGTCCAAAGACGCTAGAGAGGGGAAAGGGACAGGCCTGGACAGGAGCTCCCACTACCCCTTTCCCCCTTGACTGCTGAAGCTGTTGCATCTTGTGCCTCCATAGTGCACCAAAGGGGATGGCCTTGGGCCTCTGCAAATATAGTCCATGTTTGCAGGCACTAGTGAGTCCCCTCCCCGCCAGCCCTGGTGTCAGTGCTCACAACTCTGTTGCGTGGCTGGGGAAACTGAGGTACGGGATACGGGGGGGCGGGGGGTGACTTGCTGGAAGCAGAGCTGCTAGGTTGGGATTTGAAGGTCCTGGCCACCAATGTAGCATGGGCTCCCAGCAGGCTGACGACAGCCCGACCCGAGGAAGGGGCGGGAGGGCAGGGGGAAGCAGCCCCAACCCTTGGCATTCTTTCACCCCTGCCCGAGTCTAATCCCCAGCCTGAATGGGGAATAATGGGACCCCCCTGGGCTGAGCCCAGCTTAGGAACCATTGCAATTCCCTTTGGAGAGGAAGAAAACAGGCTCCCTAATCCGGCCTAAGCCTTCCCTGTCCCATTGGCTGCCGGCTGCCCGGGTAGAGGGGGGCCTGGTTGCCTGCCCTTAAAAAGCAGAGGGGTAGAAGTTTGGGGAGAAGTTTTGGCTGCTGTTCCTGAGCCTAGGACGCTCGGCTGTGGGGAGGGCGAGGAGAGGAGCTAGGCGCTTTCCTGGGAAAGTTGGGGTCCCCAGAGGTGAGAGCTCTTGGGGTGCACGTGTGGCTGGGGGGGGGCATGCAGGGGGTGAGGGCAGCAATGGAGCCCCCTGAGGCTTGTGCTCTCCCTGAGGGCAGGAGGGAGGTGTACAGAAGCAGGAACAGCCCCAGAGGAGAGTCTAGTGGAGGAAAATGAGTGGTTTGGGGTCTGGCTAAAAGAGCTAGATGCCAGGGAGGTGTGGAACAAGCTTCTCTCCCGCAGCTCTGCCCTTTGACCCCTGTCCCAGCCCTGAGCTGCCCCCCGCACCCACAGCTCTGCTGGGACCCCTCTACCCCAGTCCTAGCTTTCCACATGCCCCTTGGGCCTGACTCACTGGGCGAGGGACCGGCTGCTCCTGTGCACTGGCCCTGTGGTGCCATTGCAGCTGCTTGCACAGCTGTTTCGCACTCCCGCTGCACTGGTAATAACAAGCACACAAGACCCAGGACCAAAAGGATCAGGAAGCAAGATCCAAGAGGCTTGAGGGCTCTGGCAGGTTCCCACATCAGAGGCTTCCCCGCACTTTCTCTTGCATTGGTCTTGTTACAGCAGGTTTGTCCCACGGCCAATTCACGACCCACTGGGGATCCCACCTAGTATGTCTGGCTGACAGCTTGGGCAGCTCCAAGCAGAGGGAAGCTGCAAATCAGGAAAGGACTGTGCTGGGAGTGGAGTAGAGCCCCTTTTCTGGGGGGTCCCAGCAGTCTGAGCAGAAGGAAAGGGGAATCCAGCATCTCCAGCAAAATGGGGGATTGTGAAATTATTTCAGTTGGGAATATTGAAGGGTTTCGGCTCAGTGACACAAAGCTGTGAACTTCCTGGA
Organism: Gavialis gangeticus; assembly: GCF_001723915.1. NCBI lineage: Eukaryota > Metazoa > Chordata > Crocodylia > Gavialidae > Gavialis > Gavialis gangeticus. Next base: position 5,739,748 of record NW_017729018.1, on the reverse strand, counting down.
CGGCAAAACACCTTCCCTGCAGTAACACCAAACTGCTAGCCAATTCTTAACAGAGCTCTCGGCAAGTTTTTAGTTTTTCAATTTTGTTTCTTTGAATGATCAACTGGGTGGAGGTGGCGTGTCTAGGGGCTGTGGTTCGGGTCGGGGGGAGTGGCACACGTCAGGGCCATGGAGGAGCTGTGTCTTGCCACCAAAGAGAGGTTTTGCGCCTACCTGTCATGCTCAGCTACAGGCTCATGTATGTACGGAGGGGTGTGTGTCTCTGCAAGGGATATGTCTATCCAGGTGAGTGGAGGGAGCAACCAGCAGAGAGTAAAGAATTACGTTTAAAACCGATGGAAAAGGAAGTTCTTTTCTCACAGAGAATGGCATTAAAGGATGGGACTTGGCAGATGCAGTGGAGGCGGACAGTGCAGCAAGGTTCAGAAAGGGTCTGGACACGTATTGGGAAAAAAGGTGTATCAATAGCCGCTGACCAGACAGGGAGCTCGGAGCATGCTGCGGAGGTGTAACATGGCTGAAGTATGGGGAGGGCCGCACCCTCACCCCTTTCTGGATCTGCTACTGATGGGCCCTGCTGTTTGTCTGAGGTCTCTAGATGCCACCGCAATGTAAAGCATAAATGATTGAGGCCAAACCTCTTCCTGGCCGAATCCCTGCCTCCGGCATCCCCCATGGAGCAGAGGAGCGCAGCCGGCTTACGCAGGGGCTGGGCTGCGGAGCAGGGCTATTGCTGCGTTCTCAAAGCTGTGTGTTGTTTCCAGGGCCCTGGTGCGAGATGCCCCTGATGGGCCCCTTTGTACCCACCATGTACTGCCTCAGCAGGAGCAGCTGTCCCCTTGGCACCACGAACCCCCTCTCCATGGTCTGCAGCCTCCACTCGCCGACAGCCGAGCCCTTTCCACTGACCCCAGCCCTGGCCCCGCAGCCCACGGCCCTGCAGGCGGTGAGCTTGGTGGATCGCTTGGCAGGTAGGATGGGCAAGGGGCTGGGGGAAGCAGGACATACGTTGAAGCGCTGGTTTCCAGTAAGCCCAGTTTATGGTACTGGAACAGCGGGCCCAGTGGTTGGGGCCAGAGCAGCATGTGAGAGATGGGTGCTCCATTCCCTGCTCTGCTACTGGCTTCCCAGGTGGCCCTGGTTGAGTCACTTAGCCCCTCTGGTGCCTCAGTTTCTTACTGGGGTGAGGTGGGGAAGAACACTTCCTGCCCAAAGGGGGCTTGGGGCGGACTGCAAGGTGCTGGGGGTGCTTTGGTCATGCCAGCAGTGTGGGCAGCACGGCACAATAATGAGGTTGGTCTCAGCAGGTGATGCCATTGCTCACTAGTGCTGTGGCATGGTCTGATGTTGGGGATATGCAAGGAAAGCTCAGATGGCTGCAGCAGTAAGCAGTGGCAGTGACAGCCCTCTCACCCGGGGCCCCAGCACGGTGCCTGCTCCACTGACCCTCTGCTCCCCCAGCTTGTCCCCTGACACTTCATTACTTTAAGAAGAGCGGGATGGTTAGCTCAGCTAATGGTGATTCCCTGGGCAACGACCTGGTCCTCTCCTGAATTAGGCAGGCTCCGTCAGCTGTTCTGCAGCCCCTGGGTTAAAGAGCTGCGGTGCTCCTCCCCAGAGCTGGCTGCATGCAGCCAAGTGTGTTGAATCCATTTGGGATGACACACAGGGAAATCCTCCATGAGGAAAGGCGCCATTTGGTCTGATCTGGCTGTTTGCTCCCCCTTTCTCCCCCCTCTCCCAGAGTTGCTGCTGGCAGCTCGCTACGGGCTGCCCCAGAAGCATCGCCGCAGCCGTACTGCCTTCACGGTCCACCAGCTGGAGGCGCTGGAGAGAGCCTTCGAGAAAACCCACTACCCCGACGTGGTGACCCGGGAGCAGCTGGCCGTGTTCGTCAACCTGCCCGAGGCCAGGGTCCAGGTAACCCCAGTGCCACTTGCTCCTAGCACCCGCGCCCTGGCAAGCTCCAGGCAGGGCCTGGTCCAAATCAGGACAGCAGTGGGGTGGTCCTTTCAGTGGTTTCCATGGGAAAGAGATTAAGGGGGAGGGTCTGTCTTGTCCAGGAATTAACCCTTTCACAGCCTGGATGGGGAAGGAGAATGCTCTGCTCAGGCCCCACCAGGATCCTGTCCACCTTTTCCATGAAGGGAGATGGTTGGATCAGAGGCTTCGGGGGTAGAAAAGGGGCAGTGCAATGCGTGCTGCTGGGGTAGGAGATGGTGCAGACAGCCCTTTTCCCAGCAGCCCCTTGGCCTCCCCCAACCTGAGGGCTGCCCTGGGTCTCCCTGTATCTACCCAGTGCGGAGCACAGAGCCAGCTGCGCCATGCGAGAGTAATGCCAGGTCTCTGGTGCCCTCACTGGAGTGGGGCTGGGGCACCACAGCAGGGAAAGACCACAGCTTGGTGGACCATTAATCTACCCCCTTTGGCTCCTCCCTGGTAGGTCTGGTTCAAGAACCGCCGAGCCAAGTTCCGCAAGGGGCAGCGCCGTCAGCTGGAGAAGGCCGAGTCTGCCAGGCCCAAGGGAGGAGACGGAGCAAAGGGGCGCCTCTTGCCAGAGCTGAGACTCCGACCAGCAACACAGGGCAGCGCCCTGGGAGCGGAGCATCGCCTTGCCCCTCCGAGGAAGGTTCCCGGCTCTGCAGAGCCAGCACCCCAGTGTCTCCAGCAGGCCCCTTCGCCAACACCCAGGGCTCAGCTGCTGGATGGGATGTGGCTGGACTGTGGATGGAGGAGCGACCCAAGACTGTGGCACCTGCCCTCGCTTTCCTTCCCCACCTATTGGCAAGCTTTGTAGGGATCCCAGGCTCTGTGCTGTGGGTGCAGGAGCCTCTGCCTGCTGTGCGCCAGGACCTAGGCAGGGTACATCTGCCCCAGTGCCAGGCTGTGCCAACTCGCCCAGCTGCCACCTGCATATGAGTGCCCTCACGTGCATCCCACCTGTCTTAAACTCAGGGAGTCCTGAGCTGGGCTGTGACATGCATAGGACATGGGCTGGTGCCCGGTGGTGTGAACACTGTCCCGGCCCAGATCCCAACACATGCGTGTGTAGGGGGAGCCCCTCTCTGGGGACCTTGTCTCAGTGGCAAGGTGGGGAGGCGGCAGGTGGGTTTGTTAATAGAATCTCCTTCTGTGTCAAAATAAAGCAGGTTTTTGGGCCTCCCCTGTATGGATATCCCTTTCTTTCCCCTCTTATGAACTCCTTCCCTCTTCCTCCCACATTGGTCCTGAGCCATTGGGCCATCTGCTTCCACTGCTCTCCTACTCCTTTGGCTCTGGTGGATTTGGGGTAGCACAACAGGCAGAACTAGAGCTGGGGTGGGCCAGCGAGGCCTCGTGGCCAAAGGGTTTGGTGAAGGCCGGCTGTGCCCTGCAGGTGCTTGCTGGGTGCGAGATGGTGGGAGCAGTGGGATTACCCCAGTCCTGCCCCCCTGAAGAGCAACCTGAGACCCACGCTTCTCTGTGCTGCTCTGGTGTGAGGGGCTGTGTGATGCGGGAGCACAGTGCTATTGCTATGTGGTATTATATGTTGCCCAGTGCGTTCCCCTGGAAGGAGGCCAAGCTCTACCTGTCCCCATTGGATTCAGATGCGATGTGATCTTTACCCCTGGGGTGAATTGGCCCTGGATGATTGCTCAGCAGGCCAGTGGGGCTTCCTTAGTTTCAAAGTCTGGCAGCTCCTAACCTGGAGGATGCTGACACTTGGGGGGTTACCTGTCCCACACAGGTCACACCTGGAGGATGAGGGGGTTAAGTGCAAACACCCTTCAGGAGCCAGCCCCAGAATGGAGCAGCAGGTGTGTGCTAGATCCCCAGGATGGAGCAGCAGGGTGTGGGGGTGGAGGGAGGGAGCTGTTGAAACAAGGGAGCTGGTTCGGCGGGTTAGGAGCTCAAGCGTGGCAGAAGAAACAGGCTGGCTGTGGGAAGCATGGGGCGCGGCAGACCGCAGGCCCCGTGTTGGGAAAGTCTGGATTTTGAGAACACCAGAGACCTCCACCACAAGGGAAGAGCTGCAGCTAGAAGAGTTGGGGGGGAGCCATGGTGGCCACTGACGGTGGAGGAAATCCCTCTGGAGTGGCACGGGCAGTCAGCTGCAGTGGGGAGAGGCTCTGGGTCATGGCAGCTTGCTCTCCTCTGGAGGCTGCTGAGAGAGCCCCGTTGAAAGCTTTGGGCAGGACCTCTGGCGAGGCTGGGAGCACTGGGCAGGGCTGAATCTCAGCCCGGCTGCCTTCACCCTCTGTTGGGCTCTGCCTTGCCCTCTCCAGCTGGCTCCAAGGCAGCATCAGAGGCTGGAGTAAGAGGTTTTAGAGGGTGTGAAGGTGCCATCAGGAAAAGGGCGAGGGCTTAAATTAGCACATCACCTGCCAAGTTTAAGCCCAGTTTATGGAAATGGGAGTCTCCTCCCTTGCTTGCCCCTGCACGTTATGGCTAAGGGCAAGCAAAACACAGGGGCATCTGAACCCCAAGCCTCCAGTAGGATGCAAGTAGGATGCCCACCAAAGGTTTTGGAAACACCTGAAGCCCCAGGTGCGAGTGGAGGATGTTTGCCCATAGTAGGGCCACTTACGGTCCTGGACTCTTGGATTTGGAATTAATTTTGGCTAATTTGGCCTTGGATACAAAATCTATCTATCTACCTATCTATCTATCTAACCCTCAGTTCCCCAGCATGAGCAGGGAGGCCAGGCTGTCCTGGCCCATCCCACACCTCTGTCCACAGGGCAGAGGCTTGTCTGCGCAGGAAGACCAGAGCATGGGGCGCTTGTGTGGGGATTACAGGCACCGACTCTCTCAGGCAGGGCTCACTGGAAACTGGCGTCTGTCTGCATGTGGAGGATAGCTCGCTCGGCTCAGACAGCGGGCTTGCCTCACTTCATGCACTGGGGGTGTCTGGACAGGAACTTGGCATGGAGTAGCTTTGTGGTGGTGGTGGGGTGATCTTCCCATGGGTGGGGTACCTGCGGGGGGTGCCCTGCCTTATGGGATGTACTGTGGGGGGGGGG
>NW_017729018.1:5730708-5734475 GCF_001723915.1 Gavialis gangeticus | reverse complement strand
GGGGGGGGGGGTTGTTGGTGGACCGCAAGTCTGTGGCAGCCTCCCCTCTGTCTCCTGCCAGCACGCTCCTAGTTCCTGTGCATTATCCTCCCCTGCAGACAAGCAGGCACCAAGTGGTAAATCATTCACCTGGTAGCACTGCTGTTACCCCAGGCTTGGCTAAGTGTCTGCTGGGAGTGCTGCTCCCTGCAGGATGTGGCCCACACCCTGTACCCTGGCAGCATCACCATCTTGACCCCAGCAGAGAGCATGGGAGGGTCTCAGCCTGGCGAGACAATGCATGCACAGGCCCAGAAGGCTCCTCATTTCATCTTAACTGGATCCCCCCCACATGGGCTCCTGTACATGGGCTAGAGATGAGATGAAGTAGTAGCTTTTAGATTGGGGCTGGATTCGGGTCCAGGTTTGACCTGGGCCTGGGGCCCTGCATGGGTATGATACACTGAGACTCATGAACAGCTCCCTTGATATTTCAGCCCTTGCACAATGGCTTTAGTATCCCCCAAACAGGTGCTCGGGTGAGTGTTCCCATTTTTGGGGCAAATCTGCACTGGATCTGGAAGTGGGCCGCGCTGGTCAGGACCCAAGATGGAGCCTGAGGACTCCAGTGTGAATCCCTTTCAGTTAAAGTGAAGCTTGCTCAGGTTTCCGGCTCTGTCTGACCCCCACCTCTAAGGCCAGAGGCACCTTTGGGGTTTGGGTAGAAAAAGCCCCCGGGCTGTTAGCAGGGGCTGGGAGGGGAGAAGATGAATCCAGATGTGCTTTAGAAGTGTAGTACACTTTGATCAGAGATCTCAAAGGCAAGGCTAGGAGGATGCAAGGGCGGCTTTGATCCAGCCTCTGGCACTCAGTGGGGGGCGAGGGTTGTTGATACCTTGGTGGTTTTAGGATTTGCAAGAGCAGGCTCAGCTTTTTGGGCCTTTAATGTGCACTTTGGCCATGTCCACATCTTCTCAGCATCCCTCCTGCCTCTGCGTGTCTCGTGGTTTGAAAGTGGCACCAGAGATGGGCACTGCCCTGTGGTGGTGCCTCTGTCCCACTTCTGGCTAGTGAACCAGCTATGTTTTAGGAGAGCAGTTTCCTGCCAAAAGTCAGTGAAGTTTGTTACAGGCCGGATGGACCTTTGGGCTATGATCAAGGAAGGGATAATTACTCATCAGACATGGGGGATCCTAGTGAATGGATCCCCCATCACTGCTGGTTGGTGCCATGACCTGCTTCAGCTTCAGCAAATCCAAGATTGGTGCTAGTAGGAGAATAAATATCTTGCCAATCAAAGGTGCAGGTCTCATCTCTGCCACTGACATCCGGTAGCCTGCAGAAGCTCCAGCTCGAGCAGGTGCTGTACGAACAGGCACTGAGAGAGAGTCCTGGCTCTCCTGGATCGTAGCCCAAAACAGAGAGTGGGAAGAGAATGGAAATCTCTCTCAGCTGATTTGGGGTTGGACCGGGATTAGGAGTAAGAGCCGATTACTAGGCTAGAGCCTGATGCAATTGAAGCTGCTGCTTAAGGGGAAAGTTGCATTTGGGAAAACAGGGAAGGGCAGGGAGGAGAAACCAGCTTTCTTCCTGGTCAATTATATGAAAAGCAGAGAGCTACTGATAGGATCATTGGAAAGCAGGGCTGGAAGGGACGGCATGAGGTCATCTAGTCCAACCTGCCACTGAAGGCAGGATCACTAAGTTGTCCCAGCCACGTGTCCATCTAACCTGGTGAAATGTGACGGGTGGAGATCCCACAACTTCTTTAGGCAGCCTGTTTCAGTGCTTGATTACCCTCACAGTCAGAAAGCTCCCCTCCCCTTCAACCTCAGTTTCTCCTGCTGCAGATAAGGCCATTGCTCCTAGTCCTGCCCCCTACAGCCACTGAGAAAAACCCACCCCTATTCTTTCTATAATCACCTTTCAGGTATTTGAAGACTGTTACCAAATGTCCCATCAGTCTTCTCTTCTCCACAACAAATCACCCTATTTCTTTTGGCCTTTAAGTCTTGCTTCCCAGGCTTCTAATAAATGGTGCCACTCTGTGCTGGATTCTTTGCAATCCATCCATCTCCTTCCTGAAATGCGGGCCCAGAACTGGACACCATCTTCCAGGTGAGGCCTTACCAGTGCTGAATCGAGCAGAAGAATCACTTCCTCTGATTTTCAAGTGACAATTCTGTTAATACATGCCAGGATGCTGTTGGCCTTCTTTGCAATAAGAGCAAACTATTGGTTTCTACAGTAAAAGCTCTGTTATTCAGCATCCATGGGGAATGGGGGATGCCGGTTAATCAAATATGCCAGTTAATCAAATATGCCGTGTCCGGTGCACCAGGGCTTTCACTCCCTGGCATCAGTGTGCTGGGGGACAGGGAGGGGGGCACCATGCAGTCTGCTTTGCCCTGGGCCATGGTCCACAAGGAAGAAGTGGGATTTGGCTTGTGGTGGCAAAACCAGAAGTGGGACTTCTGTTTGTGCTTTTGCTGCATCCCTCAGAAGGCAGAATTGTATTGACAGATGCCAGTTAGTGGAGCATTCTGGATGGTAAAGTGCCAGATAACACGGCTTTTGCTGTATTTAATTTATGGCCTACAGTAACCCCCCAGGTCCTTCTCTGCAGCACTGCAGCTCATCCAGTCATTCCCCAGTCTGTATTTGTGCATGCAAGTGTAGGACTTTGCACTTGTCCTTGTTGAATTTCATCTGGTTGATTGTGGACCGTTTTTCCAATCAATCCATGTCATCACCCCCAGTGCTCCTTCCTGCCCATGGCGGGGGGTCAGACTAGATGATCTGTCTAGGTCCCTTCCGATTCATTGATTCTATGATTCTGGACCTCTAGAGTGTAGCCTTGCCCTCTAGAGTGTCTGCAACTCCTCCCAACTTGGTGTCATCCAGCAATTTACTGAGCCTGTGCTCGATCCCATCATCTGAAGGATTAATGAAGACATTAAACAATACCAGAGTCAGGAAGGACCCTGGGGAGACCCCACCCGATACTCCCTCCCAACTAGACAACCTCTCATTATGAGGACTATTTTTGATGGTGACAGTGATCCAATCAGTTTTATATCTAGCATAGGAGGCTGATAGTGTTCAGTGTTGGAATACCTGGGGTGGTTGTTAGTGGGAGAGCATAGCGAGGCTGTCAAAAGTGCCTGATTTATTAAGGTAATGAGTTGCATGATCTCACTACTTAGGAGTTTTGCTTGGTGTTTGTCATGGGGGTGGGGAGGGGCAGTGCTTGTGTGGGTCTGCACTCCACAACCGGATGGCATCAGAACTGCTCAGCTGAGCAAGATGAGCCTACACAGCTAATTCAGGTGGGGATTCTTCTTTAGCACAGGCAGCTGCAGCCCAGGGCCTTTAGAGCAGGAGGATCCGGCTTCCATCCCTGAAATCCATGTGAAAAAGCCAGTGCAGCTGTGTGGTGCGTGACAACTGTGCGGCCCTGAGCCATCGTGCGGCGAATGCAGCAGAGCAGGTGTGTTGGAGCTGGTGTTGCCACACTCTTCCACCCCTTCCCAGCTGTGCTGCGAATGCCTGCATGCTGCCTTCCCAGCTCTGGTAATTGCATCCTGGTTTCTTTGGCTAATTGCAAGCAGCGACTGATTGGCAAAAATGGCATCCTCTTTGGCTGGACCTGTGGGTGCCAAGATGACCTTGAGGGTTTTCCTTTGGTGGTTTTGGTTCTGGAGTTGCTTCATTTGCCAAAAATCATCCCTGTTCTTCTCCCCTCACCTCAGACTGTTTATTTTTAAAAAAAAAAAAAAAAAAAAAAA
>NW_017729018.1:5719972-5730641 GCF_001723915.1 Gavialis gangeticus | reverse complement strand
AAAAAAAAAAAAAGAGAGAGAGAGCAAGCAAGAGAATGGGCAAGGGGCCGTGGGTGGAAATGGAGGTCTTCCCCCATGGATCCTGCCTGCTGTCGCTGACACAGGCTTTGCAAGGCCGGTGCAGACACTGCAGCTAATGACCTGGGCGCATGGCTGACAGGGTCCCACTGTGCAGAGTCTGTTCACCTTTATATCAACTGCTGTAGTCTTTCCTTTGACTCCTTGTGTTTAGGGCATCTGTGACTGATAAGCAGGGCACTGGTCTTCCTCCTTTGGGCTATTCTGCTCCAGGGAAGGCAGATCACAGCATGTGTATGTGGGAAGGTGTGTGTGCATGCGGGGGGGTGACGTGTGTGCAAATACTAATAATTCATTCCTAGTAGATCTCAAAGCACTGTGAGACACGAGCTGCTGAGCTTTTCCCATCCTACCCTGGGAGTTACAGCTGGAAGCAGAGAGAGGAATCCAGGCACATATCCTATGTTAGTCCTAAGGGAAGTTATTGAAGATTTTGGTGGCTCTAAACTAGAGAGCCCAGAGCTTTTGAAGGAGCTTGGAGCCTGCCCTGCACTGTGGCACATAGTGCATCTTGCCTTTGAGGCTTTGCAAAAACAGGTTATGGCTGGCTGTTTGCAGCTCTGATTCAGTTCCAGGAAGTGTGGGCTATGCCTCCTCCTTTCTCCAGTGCCAGGCAGGTTGGGTTGATGTGCTACTTGAGTGAGAGACCAAGGAACAAGAGTCTGGAGCAAAGGGGTGCTGCTGACTGAAGGAAACCTGCTCTCTCCCTGCATTGGGAAGAGTCATTATCCAAGGGCTCAGCTTCTGCTCCCATTAATGGACAGGTAAATCTGGAGTGAGCCTCTCTGTGCTATGACCTAGGACATGCTCATGCTCTCTTGGATTAGAAGGGGCTAGAAATGATCATGTGTGGCTTTTACTTGCCCAAGCAGGGGTATGGTGAAGCTTTAGCTCAGTCAGGATCCCTAGGCCTGAGCTGTGGGGCTAAGGGCTGGTGTTTGACCACACGGTCTCACGGCTTGTCCTACTGCTTCAAGACAAACTTGGCTAAGCTGCCACTGCCTCCTAACCATCCTGGGCTGAGGAATTTGTTCTAGGGATAAAAGAATCTTAAGTTTCAGGAAAGGACCTGGAGCTAGTTGGCACTTGCTTGAGACATCAAGACCAGGTCTTTTCAAGTACCCGTTCTGCCTGATTTCCTGCCTCATTTGGGGCTAGTCACTTGGGTTTTCCCAGTGGGAGGTGGGTGTGTTAAACATCTTGGAGGTCTGGGCCCCATCTGTACAGTGAGGATAACACCACTACCCTTCTTTGCAGTGGGAATGGGGGAAAAATAGAGCATTAAGGAGCGTGAGTCCCTCAGATACTGGCCTGGCTGACATTGCAGGGTTTGGCTGGTGTCCCCTTTCAAAGCTGCTCTGAAGCTGGAGAACCCCTGCTTCTCCCCACCGACTCTGTACTGCTGGAGCACAAGAAGGGCTTCTGTAGCTCCTGGCACTGGAGAGAAGGTGTGTAAATGTGCTTGCACAGAGCCACCCGCATGCCTGTACTGATGCTCTGGAGGCTTCTGGTTGTGATTGTTGCCTGCTGCAGAACTTCTGCTGGTAGAAATCCAAAAGGCCAGGCAAGATAGGGGGAAGAAATATTTCTCTGGCAGGTTGAAAGAATAATAATAGCTGTTTGGAGCTAATCCCAAGAAAGCAGGAAGTACTAGGGCACATGGATTAGTGGGCAGACAAAGCAGTTGGGAGTTATGTGATGAGTGTATTTATCAGGTCCCTATTCAGTTTGATGTGGGGGTAATGGATCCGATCATATAGAAAGCCGGCATCACTGCTGGCCACTAACATGGAGCTGGTCTAGGATGAAACAGATTGGCTTCAGTTAGCTTTGGGGAAGGGTCACACAAACAAGTTGCCGTAAGGAAGGTGAGGGTGTGAATGATGTGCCTCATCTGCTCCATGGTTACGAAGCACTTATGGAAATATTTCATGCTGGATGAATCTTCCAACAGAACACAGGCAAGTTTTGAAGCTTGCCTGCCAAGCCTGACTTCCTGCCAGCTCTCCTGTTTGCTTCTCTATAGCCTGCCGGTTGCTGCAGCCCTGCCCTGCAGACTGCCCCAGGGAGCCTGGTCTGTGGTTTGGACGCCTCCTGGGAGCAGCTGGTCAGTTTCACGCTTGCCCGGATTGGGTAACTGTGAAACTGACGCATTTCAGGTCAATTTCAGTCGAGGGTTGCAGGGTGCCGGGGGTATTAGAGGCTTCAGAAACACCAGGTGTCTGTTTCCAAACTGAAAATTTGGCCAAATTTCTGTTTGGCAAGAGGCTGGGGGAAACATCGGTTTAATTGGCTTCTCGGGGTGGTGCCCCTTGCTGTTGACCAGGGCTTGTTATCACCTGACAGACTCCGTTTCAGGAGAGGCATGAGCTGACAGTTGCGCAGGCAGCTTAAAGGCATGCCTACATTGCACGCTGCAGTGTATTGCTGTGTAGCAATATGCAAGCCATTCTGAGTGAACTCAAAGCAGTCTACTTGCAAGAGCATCTCTGTGTAGCAGGGTAGATCAGCCAGGGTGTAACTCCCTGCTGCTCTGACTAGACTGTTTCTGGAACCCAAGCCAGCTTGTTTAGAGGTAGTTCTACACTAAGACAGTTCCCTGGGACCTTGAACACCTTGGTTCAACACCATGTTCTGTTACTATCACGCCACATGATTTTGGACAAGTGTCTCAGTCTCTGTCTACATGTAAATCTAGCTAGCTTGGGGGCCGGAAGCACTGCAGACATAGTGGCGTGGGCTAGAAGGTAGGGTAGATATACACTTTCTAGACTAACCTCTCTCTGCTCATGTGTGGGCTAAGGCCTGAGTTATGCATCTACTGTCAGGCAGGCATGTACAGTCCATGCTGAAACCTGCGCTGCTGCAGCATCAGCTCTTGTTAGTTATGTTGGTTGGACAGAAGCTTGCTCAGGTGTGTCTGTGCATGCTGCTATTGCAAGTCCCATTGCAGGGTAAGCATACCCTTTGTTTCCCACATGTAAACTAGAAGCAGTGCTTGCTACCTAGCAAGGGGGTTGTTGTAAACATCAAAACTAATCATGCTGCTGAGGAGCTCAGAACCTGCTCTGCTCAGGGCTCCATAGCGGCCTGCACAGACATCTCCAGAGATCTTAAACAGCTTATTTTGACCTTGATGTTTCCTCTTCTGAGGGTCTCAAAGTATCATTGCATCTATATTCATCTTACATCCTTAACTTCTCCCTCTTCATGCAGTTCAGGTGCATCCCAACACCAATGAGTTCATGTAGCTAAGGCCCTCGAGAAAATGTCCTGTGGCAGATCCCAACTTTGCTGCAATTACATGCTGCCAGTGTCTGGATTCCAAGTGTTTGCCCTCCTTAGAGGGAAGGAGAAGCAGTGAGTTGCAATCCTTGATTTATTTGTTTTCTCAGTGAAATGAGTCCACTTCATCCCAGCCAGGGAGAAGATGGCGCTCCAGGGCACAGGAGCAAGGCCAAGTTTCATGTCCCTAGTATGGTAGCTGCCAGCTCCTACTAAGCAGCAACTCCCTGCTCCAAATTGGCATACAGGTTCTCTCATTTGCCTACATATAATTTTGGGAAGTTTGGGGTCTTGGCTTATGATTAACATGTTTGGAGTTAGCAATAATGCGCGTGGGAGGAGATCCACAAGCAAATCATCTGGGCCACTACAGTATTGTTCCTCAGAGGCCATCCTCCCACATCTACCTGCTACATAGACCCATGTGTTGTTTGTACCTGCATGCCTCATACAGAGATTGCAATCTCTTTGTAAGGCTTTGGCTATGGGCCTGTACAGCACCTAGCACAATGGGGCCTGATCCCTGAGTGGAGCCTCGTCCTGTGACCAAAACAATAATATTTCATATAGGTGAATTGAAGAAATAGATCCCAGCTATTATGTGGCCTTTGCCTGGCAGAGGATAGGGGAGAGAGGTTGGTTAGTGAAGAGCCAGGGGCCTGGGTCTGATCAAGGATTCCCTACAGGTGGGGCAGAAAGATCCCTGCCAGATCTTTTGTTCGCCAAAGCAAGGCAGCTCATTCCAGCGAGGGATTGTCTGTTATGTAAAGAAGAAACAACAGTGCTGTCCCAGAGGAGCCTGGGGAGGAGGTGTGGGCTGGGCGAGCTCTCTCTGCCTCTTGAGTACTTGCCACAAGCCCCAGCTGTCTCTGCTGTGGCAGGAGCGTGAGGGCTGACCTGGGATGAAAGGGTTTTGTTTGCAGGGCTGGAGAGAAGCGATCTGTGCCGGCTCTGTCAGCAGCCTCTGCTCTCCACTCCTACAGAGATTCTGGGAGGAGCATGGCCCTCCCCACTCCCTGCCTCTTTCCCTCTCTCTCTCTCCATTGTATTTAAAAGCAACAGGTGCCACCGAGTACCTTTCCAGTCTTCTTCTTCTACCCGGTTCCTGGTCTCTTCAGGGTGCAAGGGACAGAAGGGTTATGATCTGCAATGGGATCCAAATAGACCCTGGAGCTGGGTAAGCAGAAGGGCCCGGGTTGCTAGTGTCATTTATAGATCTGTTGTGGCTCGTGTCTCCAGTGTTGCTGTCCAGCAGCAGCATAATGAGACCTTTGGGGACCAGAGCGGGAGGTGGCAACTGGCCTTTCTGACCTGTTCGAACAAGCATGATGATAACCCCCCGCAACCAGGCGCGAGAGCGGGAGCATTGGGGGGGCCTTTGTGTGGGAGACTAGGGAGTCCTGCACATTGGCTTTCCATATGGAGTCAAGTTGGAGTTGATGTTATGAAGCTCATAGGGGTGACTGTGGTAAGGGGAGAGGGAAGGCAGCTACTGAAGACCTATAGCTTTTAACTGGGTGGTTATATCATCAAAAGAATGGCAGACAAGCTGTTGAATTCTGGTTCAGGTGCAGGGTAGCTATGAACAAGGGTATTCCCATTGAACAGAGACATGGTTAGTTCTGTTAGCCTGAAGTCAGGATAGAGAGGCACTTTTATAGACCAACTAAATCAGAGATGTATAAGCTGTCCTGATCCTGTGTTCACTTTATCAGATGCAGGTCTCAGCACTGCCTTTCCCATTGAATCCAGCGAATGCAATGACCATCTTGAATGCTGTGTGCAGTTCTGGTTCCCACGTGTCCAAAAAGGATGCAGTAGAACTAGAAAAGGTGCAGAGAAGGGCAACCAAAATGACCAGGGGCGTGGAGCAGTTGCTGTGCCAGGAGAGACTGAAAAGGCTAGGAGTCTTCCATTTAGGAAGGAGAGGGCTAGAGGGGATATATAAAATCATGAAAGGTGTGGACCAAGTGAACAGGGAACTGTTGTTCACCAAGTCCCAGAATACTAGAACTAGGGGGCACCCACTGAAATTAGTTGGTGACAGGTTTAAAACTAACAAGAGAGAGTACTTTTTTATGTAATGTGTAGTTAACTCGTGGAATTCACTGCCGTAGGATGTGGCAGAGGCAGATAGTTCAAAAAAGGGACTGGATAAATTCATGGATGATAGATTTGTTAAAAGCTATTGAACAGACCATTTGGAAATGTTTTGTCTGGCATCTCTAAATTACTACTGTGAATGCCAAGGGGAGGGTACTGAATAGGGGTTATCTGGTTCAATGTCCCCCTCTAGAGGATCCACTTCTGCCACTGTTCGAGACCGATACCGGGCTAGATGGACCGTTGGTCTGACACTACGTGACACTTCTGAAATTCTTTTAACAGTTGTTGTCTGCCATCATATCCTTCTTTCTCTCTTTCCCTCTCATCTGCGATAAAGTCACTGTTGTATTTGGGCAGCTTAGTTCCCCGGGTTTCCTTCAAATGGCCATAAGTGTTTCTATAGCAGCTACTGTCGCTGCTCACTCCCTGTGTGGGAGAAATCTGGAAGTGCAAACACTGTGCAAAAGCGCTCCAGCAAGGCAATCTGAATGGACTGGAACAGTGTGTTAGTTAAACTGCCTGCGCTCCCTGCATGGATGCTGGTTCAGGATAAGCATGTGCCTACACAGGGCTTACTGCAGTTTAACTAATCCACTTTCAGTTTACATTTGGCTGATTCAGATCACTTTTGCTGGGTCTCTCAGTGTAGGCCCATCCTGTAAATGCAGAGACGGTCTGAAGTGTCTAACCATTAAGTCTAGAGTGCCCTCGCTCCCACTCCTTGGATGCTACAGAACAAAACCTCTCCTGGGCTCAGTCATCCTTCTCTCTGTGCCAGGGCTGCTGCTAAGCTGTATTTCACAAGTTCAAATGGTGTCTTTTGGGCAAAGCCAAAGAAAAGCCAATCTCCCTTCTTCTCTAGGAAGGTAGAAAAGCCCATAGCTCTCAACAGGTGGCATCCTGTCCTGGGGCTCTGGACTTCATTTCTTCCTGCCTGAGAGGCAGGCTGCTGTGTGTGATTCCTTTGCCTGGCATGTGCTCCCTGTGTGCTAGGTAATATACCTTAGGCAGGCCATGTAAGGAGCTGCTTGCTGGGGTCTGGCATTCTCACCGCTGAAAGATATGAGGCTAGGTGAACATCCCATTACGCCATAGTCTGGTGGCAAGGGCATTGGAGTGGACATCAGGAGCATAAGCTCCATTCCCAGCTCTGCTGGGTGACCTGGGGTAAGTTATTTGCCATGCCTCCATTTCAAGGATAATGGGAGTGACCTCTTAAAAGATTTACTGACAGCACATGAGATTGCAGCTGGGCTTCAGGTGTATTTGTGTTTCGTGATCATGAATGGGCAGGAGGAGGGGGCGGGCAGTGGAAATAGCAAGGCTGAGTTGTGGTAGGAAGGGTGTGAGGGTAACACAGGTGGGGAGCAGTGTGCCATTCATTTATTCCTGTTTCTATGAGGACAGACACCCTGCATCACTTCTAGTGACAGAGACCTACCTGCCAGTTCCCTTCTTATACAGGGAGCCCTTCCTTGCACTTAAGTTAATGCAGCTACTTCCCTGCACGACAGCCAGGGCCCTAGCAAACCCTGACACAGAGGGCTTGGCTGTCAGCATGCAGTCCTGCCTTCCTGCGCTGCTGCTGGGTTCATTTGCTCTTGTAACGAATGTGAAAACAAGCACTGGTAGTGCAACATCGGGGTCACTCTTTTCATGGTAAAGGGTCTCCCAGACTCACGGTTAGCTCACTTGATTGCTTGGTGAAGCTGGGAAAAGCAGTAAAGGACTACAGGGTGCCTCCCTTCCTTGGCTACCTACAACACAGAGCTGGAGGGGAAGCAGTTTCCCCCAGGCTGATTCTCTTGTCCCTCCTCTGTAGCTGGCCAAGGAAGAGCAGAGGTTAGGGGCAGCCTTGTGTCCAGCTCCCCAAGCCCCACTGGAATGGGATGAAGTGCTGGTGCATGTGATGAGCTTTCAACATCCCTGCTCTGCTCCTGGGGCCACAGCTGCCCCATGCCCTTTGCTCCAACCCAGCCCTGTGTGCTGCTCTGCAGCTATGATTTGCCATGCTGTAACACTGAGGAAGCTAGGTGGCATTTATGCCCAGTGTAAGCAAGGACAGTTCTGCAGAACAAAATTAGATAAAGTTCACACCTTGGAGACTGCACAGCCTGACTTCTGGTATGACCGGTGAGTTGGAAAGGCATGCAGTAGGACTGGGTTACAGCACGGTAATCCTGCAGGTACTTGGCAAGGGGTGTTGAATTCAAGTGTCATAGTTTAAGCTCCAACTCCCAGGGCTGCTGAGGTCCTTGTGCCTGAAGTATTGGTACATCTCCTGCTGACCCTCTGAGGTTTCCTGGGTGGGACACTGAGACAAACTGCAGGTGAAGTGACTTTCCCTGAGCTGCACTGAAGATCAATACCTGAACCAAGAACTGAACTGACATTTCTGGAGTTCCCAGCTAGTTCCCCG
The DNA here is from genome assembly GCF_001723915.1 of Gavialis gangeticus. Lineage (NCBI taxonomy): Eukaryota > Metazoa > Chordata > Crocodylia > Gavialidae > Gavialis > Gavialis gangeticus. The sequence goes on along the minus strand of NW_017729018.1, from coordinate 5,722,753 downwards.
AGACACCCAGCTCCTTTCCTTTCCTGTCACTGGAGTTTGACTGCTTGCTTTGGGAATCTTTGTGGTCTATGTAGGTACAGGGTCTAACATAGTCTCTCATTGCTGGTTAGATCCACCAGGCTCTTGTGCAGTACAAATAGGCAGCAGCAATAATAATAGGATGTGTGATTAGTTCTGTTGATAATCTGCGTGTGGGCAGGGTGGAAGAAGGGAGAGAGAGTTCAGGCTGAGTTTGAATATGGAGTATCAGGGTGGATATGAACTGGCTGGGCAGTCCCTGTATAAGGGACATCGTGGGACAAAGGTGGTAAGAATGGTGTGGGAAAAGGTCACTGTCTGGCATCACTGGCTGAGGGGAAAGACCACAGGTGCCAGGGCAAGAGTTTGTGGGTCCTATTTGCAAAGGTGCCCAAGTCAGTTTTGAAGGGTCTTCAATCCCTTAGACACTTCAGAAAATCTTACCCTGTGTTGCTTATGCAGATAGCTAAGTCTCTGTTCACCGTTGGCCCATGACCCCTTAATGCCTGCCAGCAATGCCCAGGGAACACACCTGTGCCAGCTAGGGATCATGCCATGAGGCTACACCAGCCTTTCCAGATACTGACTGTAGAGGAGGATGCAACTGCTTCTCCTGTGTCCCTGCACTGGTGGGACATGAATTCCCTTCCCCAGCCCTTTGTGTAGAGAGGGTGGAGGGCTTGGTTGGTGGGGCATTAGAATGGGCTTGAGCAGATGTGGGTTCTAGTTTAAGGTCCCTCTGACCTGGGGCAATCATGGTCTCTCCTGCTTTGTCTGTTGTGTCCATTTTGCTTGCAATCCCCTTGGGACAGGAGCTCTCTGGTTGCACAGATGTACAGCATCTAGTGCTCTGGGGTCCTGATGTCCTACAGCCTCTCTGCTGTAGGAATTATAGCAGGGCCCTGCAGTCTCTGTCCCCCACCGTGTTGCAACTGATGTTTGCCTGCAGGGAATTTTATGCCCGTTTATTTCTGCCCCATTCCTCTGCTCTTCTGTGGACTCTGTTCGGCTTCCCCCATCAAGCGATTTGGATTGACTGCTCGCCGTTTATTTTCTAGTTGCCTGCACTGGACAAGTCCAGCCTTTATTGCCTGATGCCATGCAAGGCTGCAAGTGTGATCCCACGTCCTCGTACTAGCCCTGGTGTCTGTTTCCCTAGCGTAGTTTAGCAACTGCCTTCTTCAGAGCTAGCTGGATGGCAAGACAGCAAAATGCAAGGGCCTGAATCTCTGCTTCAGAGGTAAGAACAGGTAACGTGGCTGAATAGGAACAGTGGGGTTGTCCAGCTGCCACTCACAGATACAAATGACTGCACAAAACCAGGAAGTCTCAGGCCCCTGATACAATTATGCTGTCCCCTGCTAAGGACATGCTCTTCCAGGGGAATGTGCTGTTCTGTACCTTCCCAGAGCTGATTATTGTTGCTTATACATTAGGTCTGAGCAGCTGCCATTCCTTTGTGCTGGTCTTTGTACAAACACAGTGAGGGATAGTCTCTAACAACTTAAACAGACAAGATGGACAAAGGGAGGCAGGTGCAACCCATTCACCATCACCGCTCAGATCGGTGGCAGAGCTGGGAACAGAACACAGCCCTCCTGGGGCTTGAGCCAGAGCCCTCCCTGCTCGATGGCACTGCCCGTTTTAAATGGGCCCGGAGGCAGCTACCCACTGATTTCTGAAAAGCAGGCATGTTGGGGTGTCCCAGAAAGGTAGGCCACAAAATCCAGAGCTTGGCTAATGGACAGTTTAGGGGCTCAGGATTAGGTTAACTACTTGCAAACTGCTAATACAGAGTGAGGCTGGCTTAGGTATTAGGTGATCTGAGTGCCCAGACCCCCTGTACGGCTTTGGGCAAGTCGCTGGGAATGAGGTGCCTGATTTGCGTGGATATGTTTCACTTGTACTTAGTGGTAACGGGGCCATATAATCTGTGTGCAGAAAGGAGTTTAGGGGGCTACCAGAGAGGACATGATTAAGAGTTGGTGAATTAAAATTAAAAAAGGGGGCCTATTAGGTTGACTACGAGGAACTTTCTCCTGCTGGAGACCACTGCAAAGATTTAATAAACAGCCTGGTTAAAGCTCTGAAAGTGGATTGTAGGGGATGAGCCTGGGCTAAGGCAGTGGACTAGATTGGGTAATTCAGTTATACTCAACCAGGGTGCCACAGGAAGGGTGAGGAGATGAACAGGTAAGGGCAGGCTCAGGCTCCCGGTGTGTGGTAGATAAGGGCAGGTGCAGGCTGGCTGCCTGGCTGCTCTCCTGCCCATAGTGTCTGGCCTTTCTGCAAGGAGATGGGCACTGTAATGACTAGGCCTGCACTGTAATGAAAAGATAAATGTTTAAAATAGGGTGCTGCTCAATTCACAAAAGGTACAGAGGGGGGCCTCAAGCCTTATGAAGGGTGCCTCGAGTCTAAAAAGTTGAGAAACACTGATGTAATCAATGAACATTCATTATAATGGCAAAGTCCAAGCCAGGGTCTGCTATAGCCCAGCTCTGCCTGTTCTTCACCCGAGGGAAGTTACAGATGGCACCTAACAGGGTTTCCTTGGCTCGGTGGTGGATCTGTATTATTTCAATGGGCAAAGCCAGGGCAGATTTGGATGGAGGGTTATACAACTTTTCTGAAGGGATCCTGGTGTCCAGACAGGCAGACAAGTAAGACATAAGCCAATAGACCTGGTCCAGCTCTTCCTTTCCCTGCAAGAAGTCTATGATGTGCTTTGTATTTTAAAACCAATGCAGGAGGAAGTGGAGC
>NW_017729018.1:5704905-5714972 GCF_001723915.1 Gavialis gangeticus | reverse complement strand
GAAGGGATCCTGGTGTCCAGACAGGCAGACAAGTAAGACATAAGCCAATAGACCTGGTCCAGCTCTTCCTTTCCCTGCAAGAAGTCTATGATGTGCTTTGTATTTTAAAACCAATGCAGGAGGAAGTGGAGCAGTTGAATAAAGTATCCAGAAATAGAGCAGATGGGACGATGCTACTTAGATTTCAAAGGCGGCAGCAGTTTCCATGCACAACTCTGGGTTTGGTTTGGTTTCCGTATGCCATTATCAATAAAAGCCTGATACAAAAAACTATTTTTTGATGTCTTGCTGTTAACAGAAAGGGGTAGGAAGCCACTTGAGGATAGAAACCTCTGCTGTGAGCAATAGGCATCAGCGTGGAGAAAAGGTGGTGTTAACATAGAAAAGCATCTGACCTGCCATTAGCATTAAGTAGAGACTCTAAGCACTGTAAACAGCAAGACATGGTCCCTGTCCTGAATAGCTTGCATTCAAAATGGCCCAGGAAGGATTATTATGCCCACTTTGCAGCTGAAGCATTCAGGTGCAGAGAGAAGCGACTTGCTCACGGTCACACAGGAATCAGTGGCACAGACAAAGCTGCCTATATCCTGACTCCCATCCAGAGGCATTAATTACAAGGCCAGGCTTCCTTTCTGCCCTGGGGGACACTTCATGCTGAGCCATGGATGGTAGGATTTAAACATCCTGAAATGTCCCGAATGCTGAGATGAGCTGTAATGGGTTCTGCGAAAAATAGGCTGCAGAAAGGTTTCCCCACCCCACTTGTTAGTCCATTTAGTGCTTAAACCCCCAGGCTTTGCCTTCCTGGGCCAGCCTGAGCACCAAGCAGCTCCCTGCACTCATGGAGAACGAGGAGTTTTTATAGTTTCCTTTATTCTGACCCCAGGCAGAGGGGTTGTGTAAGGGACCTCAGCGTAAGGATGCTCTCTCTGAAAACTATGATGCACATCTCCCTGATGAGTATCTGGCCGTGCGGGCAAGCTGTGATGGTGGCATTGATCAGCCCAGTTGTTTCTATCCCATCCCAGAGGCCAGTCCAATACAGGGGTGTCAGGATTCCCAGGACCTTAGTCTTTGTCTCCTCTGGTTCACCCCTCTTTCAGAGGCAGCAGAGCCCTGGCCTGCATGTTGCACTGGGCAGGGCTCGGGGCTTTTGCCTATGGGTTTGTTCGTGGCAACATTCAACTGCTGCCCAGGCCTGCCGTTTCCCTCCCACAGCTACTGCTATATCTCTACTCTCAAAAAGCTGGTTTCCTCCCCTGGCTGCCTGCATCCAAGGCTCAGGTCCTATGCTGCTGATGCCCCGGCCTCCGCCCTGCAACCAGCACCCAGGCAGCTCCCAGTGTCGTAGCATGGTCTGCTGACCTCAGGGAGTCCTTCCTTTTCCCAGAAACTGTGGAGAGCTCTCTAGTGTGCATCCTTTTTCTCAGCGTGGCGCAGGAGAGAACGGACGCGCTGAGGAGCCTGCAGAGCCATTACACTTGACTTGGCTCAGCACGGCTACCCTGCTCTGACTTGCCTCTTTCCTTTTGCCCTTAGTAAAAATGGCCGCTGCCTCCCCATAGTCTTTTATGGAGCATGAAGCTGAGGCGGCCCAGAGTCAAGTTGGCTGTCGTCAACCCTCCTGAGTGGGTGTGCCCTTAGTAAAGATGGCCACCGCTTTCTATTGTTGGCAGCTGGGCTGTCCTCAAGCAAGATGGCAGCTCCTCCTTCACCATGTGTGCCCCAAGCAAGAGACAGTGAGGGGGAAGGTCAGGAAGGAGCCAGGGGAGGATGGAAAGGGGCATGCGAGTCCTGGGAGGGAGGGAGGCAGGCAGAGCGCAGAGGTGTGTGTCAGGACCAAGGCAGCCTTGGCATGGTGGACGAAAGCCAGGGCGCGGGGAGGGGCCTGGGCCAAACGTGGGTGTGGAGGCTGGGAAGGGGAAGGGCGAGGGGGACACTTGGATGTCGAGGGGACTGGCTCTGGGCCCGAGGACCCGAGGAGGGGGCAGGGGCTGGGGGGCTGAGCAAAATGGATGCACGGGCAGGAGGACACGACGGCGGGGCTGGGGGGGCACCAGGCCTGCCCCAGGCAACAGGGCATGGTAAGTGGGATCTGCCTGCAAGGACCCAGGAGGGACGCCCGTGTTTTTGGCTGGCTGTCCCCACATTCGGTCTCCCGGCGGCTGCTCCATGGGCAAGGCCTGGCCACGGTTGGTTCGAACGGGACCGGGGCCTCCTGCGCTCCCCGTGCTGCTCTGCGTCCCGTCTCCTGGTACTCGCGTGCTATGGGCAGGACCCCGCTGAGGTCGGGCGCCATCTGCACGCTGATGGTGGCAGGCAGAGGGCTGCGTTTCTCGTCGCTTGGTGCTTTCCCGAGCCACGATGGTCGGCCTGTCTCGAGCAGGTCTTCGGGAGAGGTCCAACATAACATTTATTGCAGCGGGGTCAACTCTCATGAGCTTGTCGACACTTTTCTGACAAGCCCAGCTCCTGATCATCGGAAGGAAATGAAATTTTAGGATTTAATTATCAGCGGAGCGACAAAAAGGTTAAAACAGACCCCTCCCAAAATGTTTGGATGCTGAAAAAAAAAATCTCATGAATTTTAAGCCAATTGCACAATTTTGTGGGGAGATTGAATCGTGATTTTTAAATGTTTGGGGTTGCCCGTATTGCTGGGCAACTTTATTTTTTTAATTCAGTGAACTGTAAATTTGCTTAAAAATGGAGTTTCAGGGGGACCCAAACCATGCACAAACCTGGGGCAAATTTGGTGAATAGTTTTGGGTGAAAATGTGAAGGACATTTTTTCCAAAATACGATGACATTTTCTTTGCTTAAACATTTTTTAAATGACTGATTGCACTAGAAATTCAGAAATGGTTCTTTACATTAGTTTCTATGAAAAATGTTTTTGACTCTGTTTCAAAATGACTTTTTTTTGTTAAAAAAAAATGTGACTTTCATTAAAAAAAAATGGTTAAGCAAAAGGTCTGCATAACCTGAAAATGAAGCCAATTAGTTTGGGTCAAATGAAGGACTTGGAACTGATATGATCCAATATGTTCATTTTGCTGAAAATTTTCTGTGTTGGTTTGACCAAAACTGATTTTTTCCCTCCTTCGTTTTCAGCTAGGCCATTGAATCAAAAAATCCAAGATTTACTTAGCTCTAACAGGCACTGGGGCCAGCAGTCTGCTATTGCTTTCAGTGGGTTGTGCAGGGAGAAATGGTTGGAAAACTATTCTTTTAAGCGTGCATGAGACAGACTTGAATCAGAAGTGTGTGGATTTACAGAACCGATGGGAGTAAAAATCTGGAAAAGCCCTAGTCTCCAAAAAAGAGCATTTAAATCTCTTTAGTTAAAACAGCAATTCTTATCCCGGAGTGCTGTGAGATCTGCTTAAGGGTGCTGTGAAATATTAACACTGTTAGGAGTGCAGACACCTACACCTGATCCACAAGATACACCCAGAAGCTGCGTCCACTTGAATGCAGATGTTTGGTTCCCCGGAGACGAGAAGCAGCGGCACGCGTTGTACTGCTGCTGCTCGCCCCCAGGGAACGCCTGTGCCACATGCCCTCTGGTGCGTGGCAGGTTAATGTGGGTGGGGTAGGGGGAGGCTGGGGCCAGCACTTGTACTGGTCCCAACAGACTTACCTGGGGGGTCAGAAGCTGCAGCTGTGGCGCTCCTGCATCTGGGAACCTGGCTGGCAGCCCGAGTGGGGCTCCGGCCAGCCAGGCTCTGGTTTTGGGCAGCACGCGATGCCACTATGTGCACCATCCTGCTTTTTTTTTTTTTTTTAACCGCGGGGTCAAAACCCCCTCCTGTGCTGCAAGTTATCAGTGTGGAGAACACCTAAATATGTGGTGTGTGGTGCCACGGATGAGTCTGTGACACACATGCCGCACAGCTGTGCTCATCTGGATGCAGCTACAGATTTCAAATTAGGTATCCATAGTGTCAAAAACATTCGAACCTGCTGTGGTCTTTTTGGAATTCATTGCAAGAGAAGAATTGCTCTGTTCCTTTTCTGTAGTCAAGAAATGAGTGCAAGTTGAGAGCTGGCATTTTCTGAGGGCAGGCTTGAGTCTAAACAGGTCAAGACCCACTGAGTTAAATGCAACCCCCCCTGTGAAGACTCTTTGTGTTTGAGAAACTCATGCAAGTTTAGCTGAAGTTAATTGGGATCTCTCTCTTAAGCCAAACTAAAGCAGGCCACTCTTAAACTAAAAGAGGAGTGCCCACATGGATTTGCCTCTGGTTTACCAAACCAGAGTAGGTTTCTGTGTACACAAGGCAATATTTTGCTGCCTGAAAGTTTGTATTTTCAGTGATGGATGCTAGCACAACTGATGAAGGCTGTAGGGACTACTAAAAACAAGCAGGAATTTATAGCCAGGCCCTAACTGGAGGGCCTAAGAAATCAGGTGGCTTGGGTTTCCTATTTCTGGGATGGGACTGAGTAACAAACCCCACATATATATAGCCTTGCCATTTTGGGCCCTGCCAGGCTTTCACACCCATAAGAGGCTTCCTCTGGCCTGAAGATCTGAAGGTATAAGAGGAGGCATAGCTCAAAAGCTACAGGCATGGAGCATGTGGGAGTTATTGATGAGGAAAGGAGGTAGGAAGGACTGAGGCAGGGATTAAAGAAGGGTTGGAAGGAGAGAAATGGACAGTTGGCAGATGAGGGCATGGAGGCTTTGCCAGGCATAAGGGGTGGCATGATGGGCATGAAGGAGATACGAGGAAAGGAGAAGGGGAAGCAGTAAGGGAAGAGCACAAATGGGGCCAAGGGGATTGAGGAGCTGAGTTTTCCAGTAAAACTGGATTATGCATGTAGCTGAGACCATCTCTTTTCCACGCCAACCCCAGGAAGCTCTGCACAGCTAGGAAACTACAGGAAGCCTCAGAGCTTGCTGCTTGCCAGTCACCTTTCACTAGCTTGAGCTGGGTGGCTGCCCTGACAGCAGATTAGTGCCTGTTCCAGCATGCCTAATTTATAATTTTTATCTTTAATTATCTGGGTGATGAGTGATATTTATAGAGGGGCCAAGAGGTTTCTTGGAACTAAACTTGTGGCGTGTTTTTTTTTCTTGGAAATATTTCTTGGCTGCTTTGACTTTTTCTTTTCCATTCTTTTCTCTCATTCATTCCTTTGTTCTTTCATTCTTTGTTTCTCACTGTTGTACTGGCTTTCAGTTCACATTTTTCCCCAGGATCAGTTTTTATGTTATGTCTGTTTGGGGCAGTAGTTAATCCCCCTGTGTTGACACACACACAGACGCACGGCTTCCATTTCAACCCTGTGCCTCCAATCCTGCCAAGTGCAGGTGCTTAATTAGCTCAGGTTTGGTTTGGCAGGAGCTGGGAACATCAGTAATTCTGAGCTGATGAACAATCCAAGCAGAAATAGTAATAGCACTAATTATTCATTAATACAATAGGTCACAGACATATGAAGTCCAGCTGGGATATCCTAGAGACTGGAACATTTTCCTGAGCAAGAAAGGCCTCTACTGAAGGGCCAGGCCCCAGTTAAAGCTTTGATCATCTTGGCCTACTTGATGCTTTTCAGCTGGAGTCAGTAAAATACAGGTTCAGGCCCTCCATAGGATTGGTTCTGTTTTTGGAGAATTGCATTTTTAAGGAAAATTCTATATATTTAGCCTAGATCAGTGATTTTCAACCAGGGTGCCTTGAGATCCTTTCAAGGGTGCCGTGGGATGCCATGCAATGTTAGCACTCTTAGGAGTGCGAACATGATTCACAGGATAAACCCAGAGATTTCAACTAGAAATTAACAGTGTTAAAAAACATTTGGACTCATGGTCTCTCTGAGTTCCTTGCCACAAAAAGCTGCTCTATCATTTTTCTGTAGTAGTCAGAAACAAAATGACTGGCATTTTCTGAGGGGTATCTCAAGTCTAAAAAGATTGAGACAATAGGCTAGATTTTTGCATGAGCCAATATTAGGAGTGTTGGTATGAACAGGACACAGGTCCCCAGTAGCCATTCTGGCTGACTCAGCAAAAATTCATCCTCGGGTATTCCCAGGCTGTGCACAGAAGTTCAGAGAAGAGCCCAGGTAGAACCGTGGCTCTCGCACTCCTTGCTTTTCTCCATCCCTTTGAGGCACCTACTGGCTGTGGATCAGTAGAAGGAAGCAGGGACTATGCTGTCTGCAGGGACTAAGGTGAAGGGACTCTGAAGAGAAGCTAATTAATCATTGCCTCTTCTGCTGTTTCTGATCTGCTCTTTGGTAAGTAGACAAGGTTCTTTGGGTGGATCTGATATTTTTTATTAGACCAACTTACTTTGGTAAGTAGGAATTTATTCGTACTTTTCCTCTTCTGAAGCCAGTGGCAGCATTTCCAATGGCTTACCTGGGCGGAAGGTGAGTGAGGGGCCTGCGTGAGTGAGTGAGCACTGGGGAGCAAGGAGGAATGTGGGAGCCTGAAAATTGTGTAGGCAAAATCTTCATAGACGCCTCAATCAGACTTCCCTGAATCTGTGGCATGGTCAATATGTTATATATTTGGGGGCAAGAGATGAACAGGTGAGTTATAATGTATATAAAGGAGATTCTCTTACTCTGGCTGCTAGATACAGACCAACCACATGGATCACTCTTGTTTTCTAGTTCCTGGGCTGTGTTGCTCATTATTACTGCACAAAGTCTGTAAGGTTTGGTGTTGGCAAATTCACAACTTTTAAGGTTTGATTGCTTCTCTGTGTGCAGATGTTCCTGTTTTGGAAATCAAATGTCCTATTTTGAAAGTTGGACCTAATGGACTTATTGATGTGCATGTTATATGTAGAGCAGCTTTTGGTTTGGACTCAGCAGTAATGAGAGGGTTGGGGACTGTTTTACAGGGATCTGACTTTCCCAAAAGTTTAGGTGAGTTCAGTTTGGGCTCATTTGGTCTTGCTCTTTCATAACATGTTACAAGTGCCTCCCTAAATCATCTTGTACAGGGGAAACTAATATCAAACTAAATTTTACTGTCTTCTATTCAGAGTGATAGGAAGAGAGGGAGGGAGGGAGACGGCAATAAAAGACTAGAAAAAAAACGAGAAAGAAAAGGAGATGATCAAAGGAAAGAGAAAAAATAATGGTAAGGAAGGCTTCTACCTGGGATTATTTAATAAGAAGATAATTACTACTTTTATACGTCACTAACTCCTTTCATCTAAGGATCAAAAAGCATTTCACAATTAATCTCCCTAACATCCCTGTGGGGGAAGGTCACTGAATTACAGAGCGTAAGGGAAATCTTACTATTGATACAGGCATTTGGTCTCTGTCTGGGGTATGATGGTAGGAGCTGACAGAATTCCTCCTACTCATTGATGGTCTCCAGTGATTTCCTGTAACCTCTGGAGGGGGAAAATATCTTAGAGTTGTCTTGGGAGTGGGGCTGGATTTAAACGGGGTTGAGATATAACCCATGCCTACTCCATTGTGTCAGCTGGTAGTGCCAGTCTTGCTAGTCTAGCAAGTTTTCTCAGATTTCTGAGAGAGTCCCCTCCCCACAAACGTGGCCAGATCCTGAAGCTCTTATTCAGATACTCTCCGCTTTGATGTCAGTGGGAGTCTTGTCTCTGTAGTATCTGAATAACCATAATGAATCCATGAGCTGTAATTCTGATTTACCATGGGAACAAACTCTGAAGGGAAGAGGTGGATTCTCCATCTCTTGATGTCTTCAGATCAAGAGCAGGTGCTTTTCTAGGATTCATGCTTTGGTCAAATATAAGGTTTTGAGCTGGATGCGGGACTCACTGTGTGAAATGCTATGGAATCTGATGGATTGCAGGGGGAATAGTATATGCTAAACATTGCCAGAAGCCCCTTCCAGTGTTCATCTATATGTATGCTTGGGGGAATAAGGCTGCTTGCTATAGCATGGTGTGGCTACATCACTGACATCCTGGCATACAAAACCAGTTAATTGCTTCAAGGACCTCAAGACTGCACCTGCAGTTTGATCCAGAGACAAATGCTCCTGAACTCTGAAGAAGTTTGGATGCGAGTTTAGATTCATATCTGATCGCTGTCTGTCCTTCTGTCCAAGTAAACCAGTGGAAATGACCTGAGGTCGCAAGAGAAATTAGAAGTTAGGGACTGGATTTATTCCCACCATAAGTGATTTCAGTCCCCTGGGATTAACAGCCACTTAAATCAGTAGTGAGTTTACCACATGACTGCTTTATTTAGAAGATTAAGAAGAAATATGATAGAAAAAAGTAACATGATGAGTGGGAAATGGCCAGTCAGGCCTGTATTAACCTTGGTATTTGAAAAACAAAACATTTTTGTTGAAGAGATGTTGCCTTTACAACATACGGAAGAATAATACTTTTTTTTTTTTTTTTACCCAACACGTAAGCAACCTGTGATACTTTTTGTTGTGGGATATAAACTTGAGGCAGGGATTTCGGAGGATTGGGTATCAGTAGGAATAATTTGTATTTACACCTGTTTTATTGGAGGCTTCTGGGTAGAGGTTTGTCATTATCTGGGGTTGAGAGGTAATTTTCCCATTCCACACCAGAGGACTTAAAGGGCCAGCTCAGGGATAATATTGTTAAGTGCACTGTCACCTTGTGAAAGGAGAAATTAAATGCAATGTGAGGTGGTGGTGGTTACTCTGGTAATGATACTTGGTCCTTTTGCTTTCTAGATTCTTGCGCTGCCATCAGCATGGCCGAACAGAAGGTGTCCACGAGCTCCCTGAATGGAAAGAAGCGGCAGTCAGGTCAGTGCAAGACTGCATGGTGGGAGGTGCATTCGCATTGAGTTTATGGGCAAGTTTGGACTGGATTAGAGGCATCTGAGACAGAGGTAGAAGTGTGAAAGGCATGAGGATGCCCATGGAAAGTAGGCCATGATACAACTGGGGAATTTACCCCAGAACTTCCTGCTCAGGAATATCTATAGCTATGCTAATTTGCCAGTGCAGAGTTATGTCACTAAGCCAATGCCTCTGCATAAGAGATTGTCCCTGGGGGCAAATGCTTGAGACACACCCCAAGCCTCCAAAAGCATAAGTAGATGATCCTTCTGCATATTTTGGAAGGTTTCCCTTTCCACCCTGTGCTAGCTGTGCTCTACTTGGTCATCATGGCTGTAATCCAAGTGCTAATTTTCCTCAGTTCTCCTTCGCTGGAAGTTCAAAGACTGATTTTGTGTCTGGTGCAGGGGTGGGTTGGGTGGAGTTGGGCAAGTCTCCTTGTGTTCTCTGGCACCTGGCAGACTGCCCAGTGGGCTGTGCTCAATCTAGTCCTAGAAGAGCAAGGAACAATTTCTGATCTGGGAGTGTCTTTGCGGTTGCTGGAATTCAAGCTTCCACTGTCCCGGCTACTCCATATGTCTCTGTAATACTGGGATCCCAGACCCATAGCCTTCTTTTATTGCTCCCAAAGGCCAGTGTCCTCATATAAAACCAAGCAAAGTATCATTAGGCTGTGTTTTGATGACCCAGTAGCTACACCCCCTGTCTTCTTTTGCCTCATCTTCCCATGAGCCAGGTGTTGCCCATGTCTGGTTATTGAGGGTTGGAGATGGCTCAATGCTTGCCTACTTTTCCAGATTTCACCTGGGAGGTGAGGGCCAATGACCGAGCCTACCACATGCAGTTCAAGAAGAGAGTCTCTTTCTGCCTGACAAAGAGGAAGTATGCGGTGAGACATTTTGCATTAGATCCAGGCTTTTGTGGGGGGGCTGCTACTGTCATTGCCTGTATCAGCTCAAAGTGGGACCCATTTGGCAGAGCAGTGTGAGAGTGACTGGGGTCGAGCTGATGTATGTTCAGGACAGGAAACGCTGCTAGTAGCATAACGGGGTGGGTGAGCAAGGCACCAGCCCTGGGTGCCCACTTAGAGGGGGGCACTCTAATGGCAACTCCCTGGGGAGACCATGGTGCTGTGGCAGCCCTGTACCATGACTATAGCAGCAGCCAGCCAAATGCAGGGATTCGGTGCTGTTGCTGTAGCAGCAACAACAAGGGCTGGGCATACTTCTTTGTGCCAGCAGCATCTGGGGACTTTGAATTCCTGTGGCAGGCAAGATTG
>NW_017729018.1:5704112-5704776 GCF_001723915.1 Gavialis gangeticus | reverse complement strand
CCCCCCCCCCCCCCCCCCGGCTCTCTAAGGCTGGCAACCTTCCCCTCAGTAGGGTTTTCCTCAAAGCACAGAACTTGCTAGTTATGCCTCTAAACTCTGTTTCTACTAATTTCTTGAAATAAAGGCGAGTGCGTCTTACAGACAGGTGTGGCTGTGTTTCACAGTCATGGTTCAGAGCGCTGGAGCAAGGACTGCAGCTGGATGAATCGTATTTTTTGGTTCAATGGTTGAGCCAACCAATAGTTAAAAAAATAATTTGGGTTGAAACAAAACAGAAATGTTAGGATATTTTTGGCAAAATGGTAACAATTTAACTTGGGGCAGCCCAAAATGTTTTGTTCAACCTGAAGCTGAATACTTTGTTTCATTTTGGCACTAGGTAGCTGGGTTTTTTTTTTTTTTCTTTGCCTCAGGCTGTATTTTAAAAAGGGCTTTAAAAAAAAAAGTGTCAGTTTAATTTTAAAAAAGGTAAAAATGTTTCAGCACTTCCAAAATGAGATGTCTCGGGTACAAGATATCAAAACAACATGTTTCAACATTATCAGAATAATGTATTCTGTTTTATTTTGCTTGAAACTACTGAGTTAGCCCAAGACTCATAGACACTTTTCATAGTTTCGTAGATTCATAGTTTGTAGGGTTGGAAGGGACCTGAGCAGATCGA
>NW_017729018.1:5694405-5704101 GCF_001723915.1 Gavialis gangeticus | reverse complement strand
CCTGTGGCAGGCCAGTAGGGGGCGCTCCTGCATTGAGCCACCCACCTCACTGCGCCAGACCACCTTCCAGGCTGCAAGTACCTCCCTGGGGGCGCCTCGCGTCCGGCTGACCCCCTTCTTGGAGCACGCTTGCTAGCCTGGGGGTAACGTAAGCTGCCACCACCCCGAGAGGGGACTCTCTGGGCCCTGTGTCCTCGGGGAAACACAGGCCTAATAGTCCAATGGGTACCCAACCCAGTACAAGCACTTGGGGCACTTCCCCAAGTCGGGGGCCAAAAAGGAAAGTCCCTCTTAGTCCGCAGACCTAAGGGGCATAATTTAGACCCACCCCTCTAAGTCTCCTACACCGGTCACAAAGGAGAACTTTATTGATTACAGGGGTAGGGTGAAAATCGGGTACAAGATAGCAATGTCATAGAAATCCCATCGAGCAAAACAGTCTGGCTGAGGTAGACTTTTGATCACGCATCTTCGTTACTGCCAGCTAGATATCTAACCAGACCTCGAGTAGCTTACTCACAAGCATCATCCCGAGGCTGTTGGAGATCCCCTCTGGAGGCAGGCCGTTCCTCACTCAGGAGTTATGGGGGAGAGAGCCGGTTTCAGATGGTCAAGCTCCTCTCTAAGTCTGAGTCCCCTGCATGGCTGCTGCCCCCTCCTCCTGGGCAGTCTTAACTTATATAGCTCCTGTGACCTTGTTCACTTGGTCCAATGGAGGCCAGCACCTGTTGGCTGTCGGCCAACCAATTTGAACTACATCACTAGTTGCCAGGCAGACTCTAGCCCACCAGGTAGATGCTCCTCGCGCAGGTAGCTGATGCCAGTCACATAGGCAGAGGGAGCAGGTTTCCCCTCCCTCAGAAATGTAGCCAGCTCAGGTTACCTAAAGAGAGGGTAAGGGTGTGTCTCCTCTGCTGGGCCCATCTGAATCACACTGTCACAGCGCAGAGATTTTGGGGAGAAACAAAAGGTGGCTTCCTGCCACACTGCCTCTAGTGAACCCGTGTTGGTTGCCCCTAAGCATACTCTCCCCCACTGGCCCCTCATGGACATGTGCCAGGATAATTCTCTCAAAAAGCTTACCCAGGTTCGATGTAAGACTAACTGGCCTATAGTTCCCCGGGTCCTCTTTCCTCCCTTTTTTGAAGATGGGAACCACATTGGCCCTCTTGAAGTCCCACTGCAGAGTGAGTCGGGTAATTCCCCTGGGAAGAAGTGGAAAGATCAGCTGGGATGTTATTTGTCCTTTGAGATTGCAGATGTTTCATAGGAAACTCCAGGTGACTCCAGCCCTGCTCCTGCCCCTTCATGAGAAACAGCGGCAATATCAGTCTTGGATCTTCTCCTTGCAGGATAATGCCATCAAGACGGGCAAATACAATGCTCTGACCTTCCTGCCACTCAACCTCTATGAGCAGTTCCATCGCATGGCCAATCTCTACTTCCTTTTTGTCATCCTCTTACAGGTAAGGTCTTGCTAGAGGGAGGCTGGTGACAGCTGGGCCTGCCAAGCTAGCACCAGGTTGTGGGCATGTGGGGCAGAGAGATTGCCTAATGAAAGAGCAGCATCAGACATTTGAAACGGGACTCCAAGTGGGTTCTATCTCCAAGTCTGCTACACAGTTGCTGTGTGATACTGGGGAAGTCACTTCATCTGCCCATGCTCCGATTTGGGCAGGAACTATCCCTTTTTCTGGTTTGGCAGTTTTGGAGCAACTTGCTGGAGAGCACAGAGCAAGCAATTGGGCACAGATCCCAGGAGTCTCTGCTTTCCTTGAGTCAGTAAGGGTGCGATTTTCAAAAGCATTTGAGGTAATTAGGATCAGCGAGAATTAGTAAACCAAACTGCTTCTTTTCGGGCTTGTTTGCACATAGGGTTGCACTCAATTTTAAACTGGTTTTGTTGATGCAGTGCAAAAGACTATGTAGATGCCCTTAGAGGCCATCCACATGTGATGAATGGAAGTGAAATAACCACAGGAGTCATAATCCACCCTTTAGTTAATTTGGCTGTATGTGAACTGCTTAGTTTTGGTATAAGAGCATTCTAGTATGAAAAGACCCTGGCTAACTCTTCACTGGCTCAATCAATGTAAAACTATGTAAAACTATTGCTATGTTGGCCCTGTTCAGTATGCAGACCAGCCTCCTTGGTTTAGTTCAGTTTAGTTCATATTGATTAAGAATAGGTTTAAATAAGCCTTCTTTAAACAGAAAGAAGAACATCTACACAGGAGGGTTGCACCAGGTTAACTAACCTGGTTTCAAAATAGGTTCATGTTAAACTGGAGCAATGTTTTTGTCTAGATAAGGCTTGCTGCTTTAATTTCCTTTTGCTCCTTGTGGTTTGGTCCTAAGCCAAACCACACAGTTCAACCACTTCCATGGAAGGACTAATGTGAATAGGGAAGATTACTTTATCTTTTTTGACCGTTGAGAATGAGGGTGTGGTGAAGGTTATTTCCTTCATGGTGATATCATGTTCTTCTGTCTCACCTGCTTTTTCAGACCTTTCCTGAAATCTCCACCCTGCCCTGGTTCACCCTTCTGCTGCCCTTGGGCTGCCTCCTTATCATCAGGGGCTTAAGGGACCTGATTGATGATATTGTGAGTATGGGGTTAGTTTAATGACAATGATTCCCTGGCATGGTTGTGAAGAATGAAAGTACACAGAAAGGCCCTGGTGCCAGGGGGGAAGTCCTTTCTGGAGACCCAGTGAGTGAGATGAGAAGACTGGGAGAGGCTTGTTGCTCAGGGTATCATTAACAAGGATCCAGGTTTTTTGTTTCCTGTGGAAAAATGCAGGTTTTCTCCTTTAAAGGTGAAAAACCTGGGAAACTGCAGGTTTCCCCTTGCAGGCTGGCACAGTTTGAGCCTGCAAGGGCTGCTTGGGCTAAGGGGAGTGGGAGGAGGGTCATCAGAGGCAAGGGGCCATGTGCATGTGTGTGCGTTTACTTGCACATGGCCAGCAATGCAACCAGGCAGGATGGTAATGGGCAGCTCCTGCAACTCCCTGGGGGGGTGGCATATGTGCCCCATATTTCTGCACCCACAGCAGGGCTTAGGGCTGCAGACTGGCACTGGTCAGGAGCTGCCTCCGTGGCCCAGTGGGCAGGCCCCAGCATGGGAGGGAGCACTGAGATGCCTTGGCTGCCAAGGTGAGGCACCCCCTGCCCACCTGGTAGCATTGGTGGGTACAACTCTACACTGCTGTGGTGGGGGTACCTCCTGTGGGCCATGGTGGTGTGGCTGGCACGGGGCTCTGGTGGTGGTGGTGGCACGGAGTTTTGCCTCTGCTGCTGCCAGGTGGGCAGGGGGCACCTTACCTTGGCAGGCATGACAGCATGGCACTCCCTCCCTCCTGTGATGGGTCTCGGCCAAGTGGGCTGTGGAGGTGGCTCATGCCCAGAGCTGATCTGGCTTGGCTGCAGCCCTGTGACCTGCTGTGGGGACAGAAATCTGGAGGAACCCTGTTCCTGTTGCCCTGCTGCGAATACCTTGGAGAGCAGATTTCTTCAGTGTGCAGCTGGATCTCCAGGAGAGGGCACAGTACTGAGGGATGTTTTCTCACCGCCTTAATGAGCAATCCCATTGTGGCCTATACCTTCCCTTCAGCCTGTCTTTTTTTCTTTTGTGCAGGCCCGACACAAAAGTGACTGGATAATCAACTGCAGGCCCTGCGAAATCTTGTCTGGGAAAAGGTGAGAGGCCTTGAGAAATCTCCACCAGGGAGTGAGAGGATAAACTGTCTCTATGGCCTTGCTTGAAGAAAGTGGCAAGAGGTGGTGCCAAGTCCTTATCAAAGCTCTTAGCCTTCCCCCGATGTAACAGTTGTGACCAGAGAAGTGGTTGTATTGTGTAACTACCTCTGAGCTTCCCAAATATATGCCTCTCTCCCAAACCATTGGCTTTATCCTGGGGATTAACTCATCCCTCTCCCAGCCAGTATTACTAAGAGTTCCTGTCTCCACAGGATGCATGGATAGGAAGGTTTCCTTTCTATGCAAGTGCATCCAAAGTGGTTTTGCCACTACTGACCTGTAGTGACATTCTAGCTTGATGTCGATCTGGAGGAAGAAAGATGCTGAGGAAACCAAAATTTACCATCCAAGCCTGGGTCACTTGTGGCTGAAAGTCACTCTCATTGATGGTGGCTTGTCATGAACTTCTGAATCTCATGCCACATCCTAGTAGTCAGCACATGCCATGAAACCAGCCCTGTAGCTGGTTCCTAATTGGCAGTCTCAGAGGGCAGCCAAGAATCTGAGGGGCCACATGCTGAAGTCTCATCTTGTCCCAAAAGCCTGGATTGAGGCATGCGGGATGGAGAGGTGGCAGCTGGTCCTGTCACTACCCAACTGGCTTCTGTCCAGTGGAGAGAAGGCTTGGTCTCCTGGTGCTGGCCCTCTGAGCAGCTCGCTCTTCTCTCACAGCTTCAGCTGGAAAAAATGGAGGGACATCTGTGTTGGTGATATTGTCTGTCTGCGCAAGGACAGCTTTGTGCCGGTGAGTCAGGCCTGTGTGGCTGACTGTCTCCTTTCTGAGTCTGTATACAGGGGAGGGCAAGGAGGCCTAATAATAAGGTCTCCCTTAGGTACTTTCTCTTTAATTTGTTTTCAAGGCTGACCTGCTTTTGCTGTCCAGCTCGGAGCCAAGCAGCCTGTGCTATGTGGAGACGGCAGATATTGATGGGTGAGGAGGGGGACAAGGCGAGGTGTTGTGGGAGACCAGACTGGGAAGGGGTCAGAGATACTGTGGCTTTCAGCTTTGGATCTCTAACTGGAGGGATTTTGGACCTGATTTCAGAAGCACCCAGGACCAGAAGGTCCAAGCGCGGTGAGCTCAGCACTGCAAGGCCCTTAAGGCATCTCAAGTGGCACATCCAAAATGGGGCCCAAAATACATTGGTCTTGTGGGTAAGGCATCAGTAGGGGCTTGAATAGATCTGGGTTACATCCCCAGCCCTACCATGGACTTCTTGTGAGCCCTTGGCATGTCGCTTTATCTCTGTCTGAGTCTTAGCTTCCCATCAGTCACATGGGGATGATAATCCTTCCTTTCTGCCTCCCTGTCTGGTTTATTTGAACATATGCTCTTCAGGGAAAGAGTGGGTGAATGGTCAGCACCTGGCAAATGAGACTGATCTCACTTGGAACCACCAAGTGCTATTGTCATACAAACAATAATAGCTAATAACTTCCCACCCCTCCAGTCCTCGGGGATGGGAGCAGAGCTAGCAGCTCCACTGCCTGCTTGGTCTTTTTTCCATTCTTGTCTTCAGAGAAACCAATCTGAAGTTCAGACAAGCCCTTCTGGTCACACACGAGGAGCTGATGAGTGTGGAGAGCATGGCTGCCTTTGATGGTGAGCATCCTGAAAGAGCAAGGTTGTGTTATTCCCATTTTGTGCTAGAAGCACTCGGGCATTAGGTGCTGGAGGCCTCATGACCTTTGGGGAGATGGTTATATTAGTGCTGTAAGCCCATTGTTATTCAGAAGAGGGAACCAAACTGCAGGAGGCCTGATTCACACCCTGTTCTGGAAGAGGCTGGTGCATCCTCACAGAGCAGAGGTGCTCTGTGCAGGATGGTATCTCGGGTAGAGACTTTCCTCCGCAGAAGCCTTGTTGAATTATCCTTGATCAGGAAGGAGAGGAGTCAGAGGGGGTGATGAGAGGAAAGATCCCTCTTTTCCAAGCTGTGAATTATAGTCTTACTGCTCTTGGTCACCCAGGGAAAGTGACCTGTGAGGAGCCCAACAGCCGGATGCACAGCTTCATTGGCATGCTGGAGTGGAAGGGTGAGAAGTACTCGCTGGACAGTGAGAAGATCTTGCTGCGAGGCTGCAGGATACGCAACACAGAGATCTGCTATGGGCTCGTCATCTATGCAGGTGAATGCAGCAGGCCCCATTCCCTGTTAGCACTGTGCTGCTTCCATGCAGAACGGGAGGGGAAGAAAGCGCAATGGGTCATATCCCCATCTGGTATAAATCAGCCTAGCCCCATTAAAATCAGCAGGCCAGATTCCTAGCCAGAGCACATCATTAAACCTGCCTGGGGCCAAATCACAGAGAATCACAGAGGAGTAGGAGTGCAAGGGGCCTCTGTAAGTCATCTAGTCCAACCCCCTGCCTGAGGCAGGATCATCCCTACCCAAACCATCCTGTCCAAATCCATAATTGAATCTCTTAGCAAAACTACCATCAACCCGGACACAACCCAAGATAACACCTTAACCTGCCACAGGTAAAGCAGGGAAACCATGGCAGCCAACGTTCTGCTTCTGTAAAAGGTTGTTAATATATGCTCAAGAGATCCCAGGTAGAGGGCATACACCCCCCACTACAGAGAGAAAAACTCCCAGTCTGACCATGGGTTAAAATCCCTTCCTGACCCTAAATATGGCAATTGGTCTGACCCTGAGTGGAGGGCAAGACCCTCTCGCCAGGAGTGAATTTTTAAGTGAGGCTAATTAACCACTGTGCTCATGTTTCTAGGAAGATGGGGCATCCTTTATAATTGGAAGCTTTTATGTCAAGATTGACTGTCTCTTTCCAAACGTAACAGGGCAGCTCAGGCCTGAGTCTTGGGCAGGTGCAGGAGGTACTGGGTAGGAGCCTCTGGCCTGCCCTGTGCAGGAGTTTGCACTAAATGATCAGAATAGTCTTTTCTGATCTAGAGATCAAAACCGAACGGGCAGAGGAGGAGGAGATCCCCTAGGGAACAAAAATACTTTGTGGCTGCCAGTGCTAGACAGCAAGCAGTTTTGAGATGGGCATATTAGACATGCCAGAGATACCTGGGGCCAGATGCTCGGTTACCCTAAGGTCTCTCTACACCATTCTTTCACACTCCTTTATGATGCCAAGAGGAGTAAATTGACATTTATGCTCTTGGCAAATGGCTAGTGCTGCCTTCAGATCAAAGTTTGGCTGCCTGTGGGCAAATAATAAAAACATGCACAAGGCCTTCAAAGGGGCAGACCACTGAGTTTGTGAAGGACCACACATAAATAAACCTAGTTTTTAGCTGGGCAAACTGACCCACAGAGGGGTTGATTGACTTCTTCAAGATCATGTGCAAGCATTGGGAATGGATCTTAGGAGTGCCTCGTGCTCCATTATCTCACAACAGCACCTGTGGGATAATGGAGCAGGCTTCCCTGGACTGTCTCTGTCACAGTCGTGGCACCTATGGTCCAGGCCTATATTAGACAGATCTCTCCAGTGTAGAGAGCAGAGAGGATAATGCAGTCAGCAGGTGTCTTAGCTCGCCAAACTCTAGCCATAGTTATGTGCTTACAGTTTTGCTTCTACAACTTTTGTCCAGGATTTGATTCCAAAATTATGAGAAACTGTGGGAAGATCCGGTTGAAGAAAACCAAGCTGGACTGTATGATGGACAAGCTGGTGATCTTAGTAAGTATGTTGCTTCCACAAATAATGCTCTTAAGCAGCCAAGAGTGTTGGAGAGTGCATTGTCCTGTTACTTGGACACTTATCTTTGGGGTGTGGACTAACTGCAGATCCTAGTTCAAAGGCTTGTCCTTCTCTCTTGAATAATAGCCTTGAATTGGCATCAGTAAGCAAACAGGAGCACTATTTGATTGCCATGTAGGACTTTTGTACTGGTGACGCTGTAGTACCTGACACTGTGCTGTTACTCTCAGATGTTTGTAACTTTCCACCAAATGACCTATCAGGAAATTTTCCTTTTGGTTTTCTGGTGAGATGTTGAGTACCCTGGAGACCGCCTCGTTTTCCCTTTACCTCTGTGCTAACGCCACCCATGTAATTTCTGTTAATTTGTATCATCATTGTCATGATCTCTGTGTGTGTCATAAACATGAATTAGGTTTCCTCACACATTGAGAGAGAGAAGAATTTATCCCCATGATTTCAGAGGGAGTTTGCATTGGACCTGGGATCAAAACACATATGTCCTAAATAACAGGCCAGAACTCTAGCCACAAGACCATCCCTTCTGCCCAGCTGTTGTTGGAGTTGCATCCCTATTTGAAGATTGCATTTATTTGCCCATTTCAGCTCCAAAATGGTGGCTCTGTACTTCCATTCTGTACATCTCTGGTTCTCACACCCTGTTCTGTGGATCCGAGTGGTCTGTGGATGGCTGTTTTGGTTTCTGGATGCATAAAAAAAAAAAAAAAAAAGGAAATTCTAAATACTTTTTTAATGGCACTATACCAACTAAGGGATGACCAGTCTGCCTTGTTACTGTGAATGGGTCAGTGCTGCAGATAGAGGGAGGAGGGGTGTCCAGGAGATGTGTTGCTTTCTATTTGTGGATCATGCTGTGTGTGTTGTTGCTGTTTTGGTGGTGTTTTGGAGCTCCTGTTCAAGATCAAGACGTTGTTGTGCTAGATTTTGAGCAACCAGAAAACAGTTCTCCTTGTTCTACAGAACCAGAAAGACATGGGCAAATCAGGAAAAAAAAATCTAGCAGAGAGCGATAAAATTGATTAGAGGGAAAGGAAATGTAATTTAAGAGGAAAGGCTGATAGAATGGGATTGTTTAGGCCAGAGAGGAGAAGACTGAGGGGGGATTTGATCAATACCTGAAGGGTGTTTGCTTATAAAGGGTGGCTATAGACTATTATTTTACCCACCAGGAGCAAGACAAGGAGCAATGGTCTTGAATTGCAGCAAGGGGAATTTAGATTGGATATTCAAAGGAACGTTGTCGCTTTGAAGGTGGTTAAGCATTGGAACAGATTACCTAGAGAGCTGGTGGAATCTCCATCCTTGGAAGTTTCTAAGGGCAGGTTATATAAAGATGTGTCTAGGGTGGTTTAGACAAGGATGGTTTTGCCTTGAGCAGGGGCTTGAACTAGGCCATTACAGCTCTTATTTCTGTTATTGGATTATTTTGATCTGGGTAAAATATGATCCACACCATGACAAAGTTTTAGAGCCTCCACTTGAATCTAAAATCTGCTCTACAAGGGAAAGCTTTACCAGGAATCCATTCTAGTTATCATTGTATAGCTGCCCATGCAGACACCAATTCCAGTGCAAGTGTGGATCATTTTGGTTGACTTTGAACCCCTTTCCAAGCAACGTAAGCAAAATCAGAAGACGGTCCTCTTATGCCAGAATAAAAGTATCCACGTGAGGGTTATGCCAGGGTAAGTGTAGAAAACCGCCCGTCCGCTGGAGCATGGTGTATGTGTAAGAGGTATAGTTAGGTGCCTGATGAATCTGTGTGTATGGAGTCCTGTGATCATCACGCAGTGACCTTCATCATGTATGGTTAGGCAAGATTATGAAGGAGTGGAGGCTGGCCAAGACCTACCATCCCTCCTTTAGACCACTGAGACAGAATCCAAAGGCCAGACTGAGTCCAGACATTCAGTGCTTTGATGGTTGTAGCTTCTGCCAGATAAGAACTGCTGCTGACTGCCTAATGCCTCAGCGAGGGTGTGTTTCAGTCAGGGTGATGTCCCTTAGCCTTTTTCCAACGAAGGGGTACCCACAGGGCCATGGGGCTAGGATTTTGAGGCATCTTATATTTGCTTTGCTCTGGACGTTGCAACATCATATTTTCATAGTTTCATAGTTTCTAGGGTTGGAAGAGACCTGAGCAGATCATCTAGTCTGACCCCCTGCCATGGCAGGAAAGAGTACTGGGGTCAAACGACCCCAGCAAGGTGTTCATCTAACCTCCTCTTAAAAACCC
>NW_017729018.1:5670587-5693948 GCF_001723915.1 Gavialis gangeticus | reverse complement strand
CCAAGACTATTTTATAGGAGCTACCCCTGGAAATAGAATGGTTTAACTTCACACTGTTCCATGTAGACAAAACCTAAGGGCCTATCTGCCTTAGGGGGGTTTATGCTGCTTTATACTGCTGTAGGACATTATTGTCACTAGTAACATCATGAGTATGAATGCCAGTGTAAAAATTCTTAATGCACACAGGCCTAATTTCAGCCTCTCTGAAACGAGGCTGGTTGGTTATGAAATCTCTCTGGCAATTTCTGGGTGGTCTCTTGTAAACTGCCCTGGGGCACAGATCTCTCACCCTGTCTCTTCCCTTCAGGTCTTCCTGGTGCTGATGATTGCATCGTTCTTCCTCGCTGTTGCCTGTGGAATCTGGGCTGAGAAGTTCCGGCAGGATCATAGCTATCTCTCGACTTTCTATGCCAAGACAAGCCCTATCAAGCAGGCCTTCTTCACCTTCTGGGGGTTCATGATCTTGCTGAGCATCATCATACCTATGTCCATGTATATCACGTAAGAGCAGCAGAATAGAGTTTATGATGCTTGTACGTTGTTGCAGTCTCTTTACTCCTTCTTCCTGTGGAATGACTTTTTGTCATCCAGAGCTCGAGAGAGCACGTGTATCTGGCATTTAGAGCTGAAGACTGAAAGTCTGAAGTCCTGGGTTCAGTTCCCATACCTGGCCCTGTCCTGCTGTGACTTTGAGCACAACACTTTTATGTGTGCCCCTGTTTTCTTATCTGTCAAAGATGGGTGATATTTATATAGCTCGGTGGGTGGGTTGTGTTGCTTAAATCCATTAGTTTCAATAATTTGGCTTTGAGGTCCTCAGACAAAAGTTACTGGTGAAGTGCAAATGCTGCTGTTTGGATTTTGGGGTAGGTTCATGAAGATGGACTGATGATGGCAAAGGATACAGCAGGGTGGCCAAGAGGAGGACCGTTAGCCAAAATCTAATTAATATTCAGCACGTTATCTATTCATAGCACTTCATAGAAATCAGTTACTAGGTTCTGCCCTGACATGAGATCAATATCTTATTCACACTAAACCGAATAGGACATAGGGATATAGGTTGTTTAGGAATACAAACCAGGATCAATACCCAGATGACTGCTCTAAACCTTCTTGGAGACTGGAGGCTTTGTAGTGTCCTACCTTGGCTATCATTTGCACATAAACTCCCTCTGGAGAACTCTGAGAGAGGTAGTTCCAGCCTGTCCAGTAGGGATGACTGGAAGTCTCTTGATTACATGCGGGTTTGAGAGTCTCATCCAGCTGTGAAGACCACTGGATTAGGTTAGTATGAATCAGTTCTGGGTCCCTACCTGAACCTCCAGACCTTTGAATATCATTGTTAAGGACCAGGTTTTCCAAAAAACCTCAGGCCAAATATTTGGTACCTCCTGTTGGTGCTCTGCACCCTACATCCATTCAGCTCAGTGTGCTGAGCTGTCTTGGAAAGCTGCCTCTTCTTGACCTGCACTTTATCTGTGTCCAGAAAGTTCAGAGCCTTAGAACAAAGAGAGCTGGGGAGATTTGCTCCTCTTTTCTCTATGCCAGTGGCAGATCCCTCGCCTCTGTGGCTAAAATAATTTTCCTGTCCTGTTGTGTCTCTCCCTCCTGGGTCCCTAGGCTTGAATTCATCTATCTCGTGAATAGCTTTTTTATTGACTGGGATGTGGAGATGTATTACCCTGCTAAAGATACTCCAGCGAAAGCCAGGAGCACTAGCCTCAATGACCAGCTCGGCCAGATTGAATACATCTTCTCAGACAAAACAGGCACCTTGACGCAGAACATTATGACGTTCAAGAAATGCTGCATCAATGGGATCATCTATGGTAACCGTATCAGAAGCGAGTTTCTTTGAATTTGAATGAGGCTGACTTTGTGCTTATAGCATGCTTGTGTACTGCAGGATACTGGGTTCTGTTCCTTATTCTGCTACCACTTGCCATACAACCAGGGATGTGTTGTTTAATCTAATTAATAAATAAGAAAGTGCTTTGTGGTCCTTACCAGTTGTTATAGGTGCTGTTCTAGAAATACCATTATTCCATGTATTGTTAGGAAGCTGTTTTGCTGGAACCTCAGCTTCTCATGCTGGAGGGTGGAGACAGGGTGGTGAAGCGGTCTTGCTATGACCCTAAGGGTGTGAGGTTGAGCTCTGTCAATGCTACCCCAGCTGACCCAGCTAGTTGGTTGTGGACATATTGGTCACTTTGGGCAGCCTTGGCTTGATCTCCCACTAAAAATATTCATTTCCAACTCTTAATTAAATATATATATTTTTTACTATTTTGGCAGGTCCAGGCACTGGCCGCAAACGAAGACTGTTGGTGAGTAATTATCTCAGCTCATCTGCTGGAAGCATAGAACAGGACCCTGCTCCCATCTGAGGGCAGAGGCTAAGGCTTCTTGAGTACTGTGGGAGCAGAGTCAAACCTTTATTTTGTCGCATGTCATTTATACAGTGCTGGTAATGCTTTACACAGGTGGGGATGAGAACACAAGTCATCAGCTGATTCTCATTGGCTTTGTGTGAAGTAATTTATACTGGTGTGCCATGGATATGAAATGGTAGCACACCTACTTTGTACTCACTTGGCAAAGACAATGGAGAATTAGGCTCATGGTATAAATCTATTAAAATCCAGCTTGTAAGAAGAGTAGATTCCGGTCTTCAAAATTGCACTGGTTTAGCTGAAGGTATAACAAGCTAAGCTAGTGCAACATTGTGTATGGAGTCATCCCTGGGTTCAAACCCAGCCTTCATTTTCTCCGCTCAGTAGTAAACATCATGAAGCATTTACATACACAGTTGCATTAATTTAACTATGTTGGCTTAGTTTTGTACCTTCAGAGTTGCAACTTCTGTGTGTGGAGCAGTTGTCAGGCTCCAGAATCCCAAGCTTGAGTCCTTAATGTCTCTGTGCATTAGGGACACTATGTACAACAACACATGGCAGAGCTTACTTCTCTCCCTGCCCTCTGCCCCCATGGCAGGATCAGGTACTCCATACTGTGCTGACTGTCTGGGTGTTACAGCCTGATTGTCACCTTCTAGGTTGCAGCTGTCAGTCATAGCAAAATGGGAATCAGATTCTACCAAGACAGAAAAAAATAATATTTTTATATCACCCCTACACTTGTGTAAGTGGTGACAATGTGCAGGTGACTGGAGAATGCATCTATCACCAGTAATTACCTCCTCAATAATATCATTGGACTAGCATCAGCATAGTGCTTTATATTAAGGTTCCTTTTATTAAAAGGCATGTTACATGTTACAAGCAAGAGTAGTATTAGGAGTAATAGATTGTTTTAAGCCCTGGTTATAAGCAACCTATTTATCTGTTGGAGTCTAAAACAATTGATTAGCCATTTATTAAAATGTGTATTAATAATTTATTAAAAGCTATTTATAATGGACTCTTAATATAAAAAGAAGTGCTGGTCAAACACGGACTTAGAAGGTTCCATTATACAGAGAAACTGATGGTAGGATAGGAGACAAAGAAGTAAGGGAAAAAGGAACCAATGTAGATTCCCCTTCCATGGGAAGGGGCTCCCTGTGGTGCTGAGATATGTTGAGTAAGTGATCATGCCATGTTGGTGTTAGACCCCGACTCCATGCAGCACCCAATGACTAGGGAGATGACGATCCAATTGCTCATGGATCCTGTTACTCATTAGCCAGAGCAAGCAGGGAGCAAACGCTACTTGCACACATTGCTCACAACAGCTTTAATGCAGAATGGAGACAGCTTTGGACAAGGGTCCCAAAAAAACAGCAAACCAGGGACCTGCACTGAACAATAGTTTTCTCTCACATTTATACACTTTGATTTATGCTCATTACCATTCATTCCACCTCTGTCCCTCCTTTTGTTCCACCCATTTTTCCTCCCATCTCAAGTTCCACCTCTGTTTACTGTTTGCTTCATTGGCATGGAATTGCCTACGCATTTCATTCATTTACATGCCTTTCTGCTAAGAGCACATGTCTAAGACCTTGACTTCTCTTCTTTAGTCAATGGGTGGAATTTGACCAAAACCTGAAAGCTTCTGGAGGCTTCTTCACCAATCACCATTCACCTTTTTGCATATGTTCATCTCAGATTCTGTTACCAATTACATGTTGTTTTCCACATTCCAGTCTGTTTTTCTGTCTCAGGTTGTACCATCTCCACCTTTTTGGGCCCCTGTATCTTATCTTATTCCTCACTGTAGCTGGTTTACAGCGCACAGACTTATTTGCTGCTTTTTCCAGAAAAATGGTTAACACAATTAACGTGGTTACTTAACATAAGCACTCATAAGCAAAATCTTATATATAAAAGCTATATATACTATTATATATATACTAAATACTATTATATGGTCAAAAAACTACTTGCCTAAGCATTCACAATTACTTTTAATATATGTATCATTCTGCCTTGTAGTCAGCAGCTTTGCTGAGACACAGATTAAAGCTGCAGGTCCAATGCTCCCCAAAAATCCACAGTGTTACCTTAACAGTTGGGTTTGGTTTCTCACTCCTATTAATGCAGAGATCAATGCCTCTTACAGGATGAAAGTTTGAGCTGGAACCCATATGCAGACAAGAATCTGGAGTTTTACAACCCTTTGCTTCTGGAAGCTGTCCGGAGGGATGATGACCCTGTTGTGAGAGAGTTCCTGAGGCTGCTGGCCATTTGCCACACGGTCATGGTGGAGGAGAAAGACAGTGAGTTGGTTAAGAAATTGTCTGGCCTCCATCCATTGCTGGGAAAGGCTGTGTTTTTCTGATGTGTATGAAGGGTTGTCTGTCTGGGGCTGGAAGCTGCCCCATTTGCACAGAAGTCAAGGCCCAGATCAGGGAGATGAATTGGTCCAAGCACCTTGTGTGGTCCAGTACCTCAGGTTGGTGTAAATGCTGGCAGTGGTGCAAATGAGAAGTGCAATGTCAGTTATTGCTGCACCCACTGCTGCTTTGCACTCACTTGGTATTAGCCTAAATGACAATGCTAAGTGCAAAGCTCAATGAAACTCTTTGATCTCACCATAGCTCCATTCCCCCTCCCCCCGCCCCATCAAACCCTCTAGGGATTAGGAAGGGCCATCAAGGACATGGTTCTAGCCTCCAGAGTCTTTGCATAAGGCTCCAGCTTTAGGTAGGGAAGTTGAGGGGCTCCTCTGACTTACCCCTGTGGCGAATTGGTATAGTGGAGCTCTCTTCAGCCTTGCCTCCTTATACCTCCCTCCCCAGAAACACCCCTTGTACCGTTGGAGAACTATTGACACCAACAGAGATCCTGTGAGAGAGGAATGTTCTGCTGGACATCACAATGTTCTGCTGGGCCATTAACTCCATTGAAGTGTGTCAGACTAGATGAACAGTTTAAGGAGAGGACAAAGGATAAGACTGCCAACTTGCAG
The DNA here is from genome assembly GCF_001723915.1 of Gavialis gangeticus. Lineage (NCBI taxonomy): Eukaryota > Metazoa > Chordata > Crocodylia > Gavialidae > Gavialis > Gavialis gangeticus. The sequence continues at coordinate 5,688,530 of NW_017729018.1, read as the reverse complement.
CAGGACTGTCCTTTCCAAATAGGCAGGGTCAGTCCATGGCCTTCCATCAAAACCTGAATTAAATGGGTTCAGTAGGAGCCTTTGGATCTATCAGCCCACACACTCTAAAGGGCAGGGTGTTCTAGTTAAAGTGCCACCCACAAGTTGAGCTGACACTATTCTGCTTGGTGTCCCCTGAGCAGTGGTCAGGTGTTTTTTCTTATTGCTATGTGCTGGAAGGGCCTGATATACTGGTAGTGACAAATGATATGCATAACACCAAGCTTTCTGCCCTGCCAGGTACACTGCAGATGCAAGGAAATGGAGTTAGACTGCATGCATGGCAACAGGCACTGGCTTTAGCTCAGTTGGGTGTGTCATCCTGGGGATGACTTGGTGGATTTGTGGATAGGCTGGATCATGATGTTTCTTTAGGATTCATATACATCACATTGGGCATTTATACACATGCGGTGCGGGGGTGGTTCAATTAGAGCAGCTTCAAGAGCCACTCTAATTAGAGAGGCCAGAGTGTCTTATGTATTTGCCCATCAAATGAGCTTTAGTTAAACCAGCAGACTCAATTAATTGAATCTGCTCTGATATGCTGTAATTACAGTGCATCAGAGTAGCCTCACTGCTCGTGTGCAGGTGCCCATTGTACTGGTAGGTCGATACTGTCCCTGCTTTACGGATGGGGAAACTGCGGCACAGAGAAGGGAAGTGGCTTATGGCTAAGCATGAATTCAGTAGTGTTCTCCTGCTCTAACGACTAATACATACTCCCTGTCAGACCTTGGAATAGAGCCCAGGGGTTCTGTCTTCCACCCTTCTCCTGTCTCCAGAAATGTCACATGTGATAGACACCCTCCCTGTGGATGAGAGGTCCCAAGGGGAATGCTGCCTTACGTGTGAGGGAGGTTTATTAAGAAACCTGGGCTTTGCTATAATGCCAGAGGGGCTTAGCCTATGCTCGTCTGATTGCTACAGACCAGAGATAAACATCAAAAACACTGAAAACACCCCATCTGCATGCACGTATGCACACGTGTAAATGCTCATGCACTCTCACACTCACATACACACAACTGATGCCCAGCAAAGTACAACAGGAGGAAGAGCCACCCTGAGATTGGAGGCATCTGTGAAAATCAGTACTTTCAGTGCACTAACCTGAGTCCTAATCCTAACCCTAATGACATAATTAAGCAAAGGCATGGTTTGATCTCCAGGGTATCAGAGGGGAGCTAGGTGATCTCGCCTTGCCAGGTGAGGTCCTGCTACCATGCTAAGCACTTGATGCTAAGAAGGAAAAAAAAGCTTTGCTTAAGACAAGTAGAACCCCCAGCCCGTCCTCTTTTTCTGATGAGCCTGGCTGCTGCCACTTCTCTGCTGTGTTTGGCACAGGGGTGAAAGGCACAGTCCACTTCTGCACCAGGAATTGCCCTGGTACCAGCCATATTCACAGTAGTATCTTTCATGGTTACAGTTTCTCTGTTCAAAGGGCTGTACAGCTGTACTTCTCTCCCAGATCTGAACGTAGAACCCAGGAGTCCTGCTTTTCTCCATCTGCAAACTGATGCCAATCACTTTAGCACAGCGGTTTTACATTGGTGCACCTACTCCGATGGCAACATTAGTGGCTTAAAGCCTCGTGTAGAGAGGACCAAGAGGCTTTCAAGGGTTTTGCAGAACAGCAGAAGGAGCAAATTTGGGCTAGGACAGGGAGCCCAGTTTGTGACATGCTGTACACATGATTCACAGGATTAACTAAGCATGTACTATAATGTTTATTTAAAAATATTCCACTGAGAAGCAAAGGTGCTGAGCATAAGTGTCTTTATTCTTCTGAGGAACCCAAGCAGGTGGTTGCACACTGGCAGGGTGATAAGTGGTTCAGCTGAGACTAAGTTTCAAGACTCTTTGGTTGTGGATGGGGTTAAAGCAGATGTTACTCTGCTCTTTGAGCAAACAAGAGTAGCTTCATCTGTCTTTACTCCATTTCCATCTCCTTTCCCAGGCCAGCTAGTTTATCAGGCCGCTTCCCCGGATGAAGAGGCCCTGGTGATGGCTGCCCGGAACCTCGGGTATGTCTTCCTCTCCCGGACACAAGACACCATCACCGTTAGTGAGCTGGGGGTGAAGAGGACCTACCAAGTGCTGGCTATGCTGGACTTCAATAGCGTCCGCAAGAGGATGTCAATACTGGGTGAGCAGAGATGGGGCTGAAACAGACCCTGGCATGGGCAAATTAATTGCTGGTTGAGGACAGCATCCCTGACACATTAGTGCACACAAAGCCATGGTGGTCTTTACGAGTTAGTTGTGTTGCCAGCCAACATTGCACTGGTGCGAATAGATTCATAAGGTTCAGGTGCAACTGGCAATCAGCCCCAGAAGTCTCTGTTTGCTTTTCTGATTGCTTCTGACATCTTAACGCAAACCTGGCCCTCTAAGGGCTGAGAGGGCCAGAAATGGGCTGCACCAGTGAGGGGGTGGGCAGGTGGAGGAGGAAGACTTGGGAGTTCTGGAGGGGCATGGTAGTCTCTGAGGCCTGATCCTCCGCTCACTCAGCCTGGTCTAGATCAGGAGTGACTCTAGTGAAGTCCCTGCATTTCCAGTGGTGCAAATGATGTCGCAGTCTAGTCCCCTGAAGAAAGCACTAGTTGCTCCCAAGCCTTCTACATTATCTGCAGCTCCCTCAGTTGCAGGGGAGGCACGTGGGGATGAATAGCACTCTGGCTAAGCAGGCCTGCTTCCCACAGTGCGGGATCCCAACGGGAAGATCCGATTGTACTCGAAGGGGGCAGACATGGTGATCCTGACAAGACTGCATGAGAATGGAGCCAATGAGAAGATCACTGAGAAGGCGCTTGATGTGAGTCCCAGATGAGCCCTTGGGTGGGCAAGGCTGGCAGCAACTGTTGCTGTACCTGTCTGTTTCTGTGTGACCTGATTTGGCTTGATCTTCCCCTCCCTGTGGCACCCCAGTTTTGATGCAGCCAACGTGGCCTAGGCATGGGATCCTACTTCCCTAGAGCTGGATCCTGGTTCACCCTGAGCAGCTACTGCACCCTCCCCCTGCCCCAGGGGGTAAAAGGAAATGAAGAACTGCATGGGGTACTTGCATCAAAAGGAGGCATGCGCCTTCCTTGTACACCTTCAGGGGGAATGTAGGAGGTCAGTGCTTGGGACAGAGACGGGAGGTGCTGTCGGCTAACTAACCTCTGTGCTGTCCCCCTCTGCAGAGCTTTGCGGAAGAGACTTTAAGGACGCTGTGTTTGGCCAGCAAGGAGGTGAAGGAGAAGGACTACACTGAATGGAGCAAGAAGCACCGTAAGGCCAGTATCATGCTGGAGAACCGTGCTCAAGAGCTGGACAAGGTGTATGAGGAGATTGAGAAGGATCTCAAGGTAGGATCAGGGTTACTGAGGCTTGGGAACTCAGCAGAGGGCTAATATGGACATGGGTAGAGAGGGGGTCTGTGACTGGGTCAGAGCCACAAGGCCAGATAACACGGCTGGTGCAGAGTCTTGCCCTGGAGTGACTACGTGAATGTCTGGTGCTGCAGCTTGGCGCAGTGATACCAGCACAGGGCTGGGACATAAAAGTGTCTGGTGAACTGCTGCCTATCCCTAATCTGCTGAGAGTGCCCACAAAGAGGCCAGTTGGCATGGTTGGTCATGTGACTTGGACATGTGCCCACTGGGGATTGAGCTGAGAACTCACCAACTCATATCATGTTGGGGCCCCTGGCTGACAATGAGGTGGGAATCACTTTCAGCTGCTGCCCACTTGGCCTGGAGCCCAAAGGACCAGCAAGCAGAATAGTGACAAGACAGCACTGCTGGGTGGATGGATCAGGGTGCAAGCCCCATCCTTGGATACCAGTCTCTTTCCCACCCTGCCCTGCCTTCTGCCATGCTGGCTGCTCAGGTCCATCTACTCTCCTTGTTCTTCAGCTACTTGGAGCCACAGCCATTGAAGATAAATTACAAGATGGGGTCCCTGAGACCATCCAGCTGCTAAAAAAAGGCAACATTAAGGTGTGGGTGCTGACCGGAGATAAGCAAGGTACAGTGTATGTAGCCCAAGGGCTCTCATCCATGCAAAGCTCTGGATTCCTCTCAGGATAAAACCCTTTGTCTATCTGGGACCAGAGAAGAATGGACCTTAGCCTGCAAGGGAGGAGACTGGGGTCTCCCCACTGAATCTCTTTAGTTTTGCTGGTCTCTTTGTAGTTCAGTAGTACTGAGCACTTTGCAGAAAGGAAGGGAGGGAATCATTGGCTTTTAATTTTACAAATGGGGAAACTGAGGCAGGGGAAGCAACCTGCCCAATATTATACAGCACATCAGTGACCACAGCTAGACCAGGACCCTTGTTTCAAGCCACTGCTCCTCATGAGGTGCGCACTGGCCCGTACTAGGTCTCTGGGCAGCAGGGACTAGACATGAGTTGAGACAGTTATGGTCTGGAAGGCATTGACCCAGTCACTTGGGCAGTCCAGCTGAAGTGTCCGCTTCATGATACCTGTTGCAGAGACGGCGATGAACATTGGCTTTGCATGCCGGCTGCTCTCAGATGACATGCTGATCCTGGAGGAGGAGGAGATCAGGTGCGGGGCAGATGCGCGGGTTTCTTTCTTGCTCATAGTGACTGATCAGATGGGGCAGGTGAGAGGCATCAGTGTTTTTTGACACACAAGCAAAAACAAGCTGGGCAACTTGGCTGGACATAGTTCTGCCAGGGGGGCCTTTCCCTGCCCTCCCAGCCCTGGGCCTCCCTGACCCACCTCCTCATGCTCCTCAATCTGGACCCGTGCTCCTGTTCCTTTAGCTTTGCTTTGCCCCTACTCAGTCCCAAACCTCAGCTGCTGCTACTCCAAGCCTTGGGCTTTCCCTGTGCTCACCACTGCCCTGCTATTCAGCCCTCACCTACAGCCTTTCTTCCTCTACAGAACATGACCAAGGACAGCAACAGGCTATTAAACCTAAAGCCCTCCAGACAGCCCGCCTCAGTGGGACCCTCTCCTTGGCAATTGAGTCCTGTGTTGGTCTCTTCCACTGAGAGCACCAAGCAGGCTAATTCTGGAGAAGTAGGCACCATGCTCCTTGAAACTACAGCTATTGCCTCCCTTCCCACTTCATGGCACAATAGTAACTGCCAGTTTCTTCCCCATGCTGCTGGCTTTGAGCTGCGGGCTTAGCATGTGTAATCACAACACCTGCTCCATGTGATGGCTTGTCTTTGCTCCCTGCTCCATCATGCTCTTCTTGCACAGTGAGATGCTCAGTGCCTACTGGGTGAGCAACAACAACCTCAGCAGCAGTGGGGAACCCCTGTGTAGTGCCAGCTTTGTCCAGCAGCCACTGGATACCTTTCGTCGTGGGAACACAGCCTTAATCATCACTGGGGATTTTCTGGTAAGGCAGTTCTTAGCCTCCCCCTCCTCTCCTCTGCATAGAGGGAACCTGGGTAAGAGCTGAGACTCCAGACTAGGGGTCCTGGTACTCAGTGCTTTGCCTTAACCACATAATTATCCTTCCCTTCCCAGTCAGTCAAGTGGCATTGGTCTGGGATGGAAGGTTAAAGCTTCCTGTCCCTGCCTTTCTCCTGGTGAGTCATTAGTCTGAGGTCTTCTCCTGTACCTCTGCTCTCCCTGAAGGATAAAATCCTCCGCACAGGGGAGGTGGTGAAGAAGAAGAAGGAAAACTTCTGGAAGAGGATGCTGTGCTGCAAAGTGGAGGTGCAACAGGAGCAGGAGAGCTTGTTGGAGAAAGCCTTCATGAACCTGGCCACCAGCTGCCAGGCAGTGATCTGCTGCAGGGTCACCCCCAAACAGAAATCCCTCATTGTGCAGCTGGTGAAGAAGCACAAGAATGCCATCACACTGGCCATCGGGGATGGAGCCAACGACGTCAACATGATCAAAAGTGAGGCTTAGTGTGAGGGAAGGGGATTTTATGAGCTGAAAGAGTGATGTGCACGCATAAGGTAAACCTCCTCCGTATTGGGTCCTGCCATCTCCTTTAGCCTCTGCAACAAACTTTTGCTTGGGTCACAGCAGGGCTAGAGCCTGCAGTCTTCTATAACCTAGCACAGACTGCTGCCACTGAGGCCAAAGGTGAATTCTGGTGGCCGGTTGCAGTAGGAAACTGTTACCCTTTGATAGACCAACCATCACACTAACACTGTTACACACTAGCAAGAGAGAGGGGCTGCACATTTGCTTCTTAGTATGTGATACCTCTGTGGTGAATCTGTCACCTCTCCAGGGGACTGGCCTTCCCTCTTTGTTGCCTTTTATTCCTCACCTCTAAGTCTTGGAACAGACCCATATAAGATAGAACACCTAGTTTAGAGGTGGCCAGCCACCAGTGGCATAGGCAGCTTTTGTGTGTGGCATGCATCAGATCAGGGAGGGGACAGGCAGCACAATGGCAGATAGGAGAGGGAGCAGAGTGGCAGATTGGACAGAGAGCACAGGGCAAGGAGCAGAAAGCAGAACAGGGCAGGCAGGGGGACGGGATCAAAGTGGCACTTGGGGAGGGTCCAGGGATAATTTGTGGCATGCCTGCCAAAAGGTTGCTGATGTCATCAAATCCTGCGTGAGCTGGCCCAAAGTCACCCTGGCTTGTTTTGATGTTCCTCCACGAGACCCATACTTCCTCTGCTCTCTCCCTTCCCTCAGCCGCTGACATTGGGGTAGGCATTAGTGGGCAGGAGGGGATGCAAGCTGTCCAGTGCAGTGACTACGCCTTGGCGCAGTTCCGCTTCCTGCAGCGGCTCCTGCTCGTTCATGGCCGCTGGTCCTACCTGCGCGTCTGCAAGTTCCTCCGCTACTTCTTCTACAAGACCTTCTCTGGCTTGATGTCGCAGATCTGGTTTGCTTTCTACAATGGCTTTACGGCCCAGGTAAATCTGTCAGTGTCGCGTCCTAATAACTGCCACGGTTTCCTGTGTCCCTGCCCTCTTAACACACTGCCCAATGTCTGGTGCTGTCCAGCTTTGATGTAGCAGGACACTTGCATGTTATCGCTGGGGTGGGTTACCCCTGCTTCCATCTTAGGGGAGGCTAGACTGAAACCTGGAAGGCAATTGTTTGAGCATCCATCAAGGGTAGTTGAGGGTAACAGCTCCGGTTTATATGGGAGCAGTGAAAAAGACCATCTGGGTAAAAGCTGCTGTGTAAAAGGCAGGGGACTTCCCCTCAGTCCTTTCCAGATGGGCACAGGTTATGCCCAGGGGCTTTGGGTAGTTTTGTAGCCCTGCAATGTGTTGCAGCAGCCATTTCACACTAGAAGTTTTCAAGGGGAATCTCAGTTGTATTGAAAAACAATACAAGGTTTTCTCCAGTATCTTGAGCTTTTGCGGGGCTCACCATAGGGAGACCCAAGCTACAGTGGCCCCTCTCTGCAAAAGCAATTATGGGTTCTGCTTGGCAACACCTTACAGTGCTTAGATTTTCAGATAGGACTGAGCACTCTGCCTGTGAAACTCAGGCTCCTTTAAGGGGTTTCAATGTGGACACTCAGAGTCATGAGTCATCTTTGAAACACCTTGAGTTAATTTTCACCCTCTCATGAAAATAAGGAGAAACCTTCCAAATTTCAGCAAGGGCTGCTTCTTGCAGCCACATCTGTCTGAGTCTGCAGAGAGCTTAAAACAAGAGCTCTGAACATGAATTTCACCATGTATTGCCTCTGAAACCTAACAATTACTGTTTACGTGCCAACATTATTCATTTTGATCCAGATAAGGTATTTTTCCCACAAAACCAAACTGTTTCTTAAACTTTTCCAGGTACCAGAACTACCATCTCCCCACTGCTGGCTTGTACAAGGCAGTTCTGCTTTTTGTGGGGGGGAAAAAGTCTGCGGCAAACTGGAAATTAAAAATGTAGAAACAGTATGAAATAAACAGAAACCAATATTGAATCAAAGAACCCAGGGGCTGCTGGTCCTGCTGCCTCCACCGTTTAATGGTTTCGATGATTAAAAGCCTGTGGTTTTAATGGATCTGTGGCTGGTTCAGAGCCTGCAGGGCTGCAGGCACTCTTGGTCTGATCCAGAGTCCACTGACACTTGGCATGGATTTCACTGGGCATTAGATCAGATCCTTTTCAATCCATCTTACTGTGCCCTGCTTGCACCCCTCTTTTAGTTTTTTCAAAGCATCCGTCTGCTTATATCTACATTACATTGACCGTTTTCCCTTTCTCCTCCCCCCTTTAGCCTTTGTATGAGGGATGGTTCCTTGCACTCTACAACGTGTTCTACACTGCCTACCCTGTGCTCTCCATGGGACTGCTGGAACAGGTAAAGTGCCCCTCTCTCCCTATGCATGGGTAGGGACAACCCTGTAGCTTGCCCGCAGGGCTCAGAAGGCATTTATCTTGCTTGTGGTTTGCATTGAATGGATGAGTTTGCTGCAGGGCCAGATTCTTAGCCAAGGTGAATCGACATCACTACCTCTTGAGTTCAACAAAGCTATTTTGCTTTGCACTAGCTGGGAACATTCAACCTGACTTTATCTGGTCATGTTAAAAATACCTGTATTTTTTGTCTTTCCACACCTAGTGCTCTGCTATACCAAACTGGCCCCAACAGCCTCTGCCGATTATATCCCAGAGATTCACAGCAGCAGCATACTTCGGGACAGGCGTTATAGGACACTGTTAGGACATAAAGGGAATTGTGGGATCGAGTTCCCAGCACACCCCGCCCCCTTTATTGGGAACTCCCATATAATTCCCCAGGATATATTTCACAGAAGGGCTATCGGAGGGTGAGAGGGCCTAGTTATCTCTTTAATTTTTTTAAACATGTTTTACAATATTTCCTATTTGAATTTATGCCTTGGACTATATCTTATTCCTTGCTCCCCTCCTGCGCCGCTAAAAACATATGGTTGTTTCTGCTTGTTTTTCCCATTCAAAACTCACAGGCTTAACTTTCCTGTTTCCTGAGCTACTTTTTAGATGCATGAGGAACAAATAGTACCAGAGCCAAGAAAACTAAGCTTGATTGACTCACTGGTTGGTTGATTGATTGATTGACTTATTGACTGCTGGGGGAGAGAACTGTAGTTAGAACCTGGGATTTTCAGAAACTGTAGTGCTGGCCTCAGTCTGCCTTCCCTAATGTTTGGACATCTGCAAATCCCACCCTGGCTGTTTGATGCTCTTTGGTTACCAGGTTGTTCAGCTCAAGCACGTGGCACATAGTGGGAGGAAGGCTCTTCATGTTAAACACTTCAGTGAGCAGGTCTACATGTTCATTTATGCACCTGTAATGACAGGTACTAACTTAATGCGCTGTAATTGGTGCTACTGTGCATTAGCACAGATGAACATTTTTTTTTTTGCAATGCTACTGCACATTAGACTAAATCTGCACATGAGCGCATTAGCATAGGCTTTGCCCGCTGCGGTAATGCACAGTAGAATTAGTCTTCTATGCATGAAGCGTCTAATGTAGACACGTACCCACTGTCACCTGCTCCTATAAAATGCTAAGAGCTCTTCCTTTTCGCACTCTGGGTCCTCCTGGAGACTTCCAACAAAACCAGATATCCTTAAACCTTAAAAATACAAAGCAGGAAAAAACTCACTTGGTTTTGGAACCCCCTATTTTGGTCTTGGGCGGATCTGTTATCTCGGTGCAAATCTAGATCTTTTCCTTTGGCAGTTTGCTTTAGAAAAGCAAGTGTAAGAATGGTGTTGTACCTGTGATGGTTCAGAAATTATGCCGGAGGCAAGGATTTCTTAGGGTGGTATCTTTTATCCAAACGACATAGTTGGTCCAATAAAGTTAGCGAAGCTTTCAAATACAAGGCGTTCCTCATCAGGTCTTTGATCACAGGAAGCCAAGCACAGCCAGGCACATCTGGACTAACTACATAGCTGGTCCAATAAAAGATTTCACTCTAAGAAATCCTTGCCTCTCTGGACAGTCAGTCTCCCAGGAGATGTTAGTTGAGTGCAGCCTCTGCTTCTGTCTGACATGCCACCTTTTCTTCCACAAGATGCTGTGTAGGATTTGTATCTCTTCAGGTCTGGCTGTATCCCTTTCAGATGCTCTGCTTTGGGTTGGGAAGCCGATCAATTGGCCAGTCAACTATTGTCCATTGACTGGTCAATTAACTGCATATTTCTGACTGGTCAAAGATTATAGCAATTTTACAAAAAGAAACCCTATTTTTTTTGTAGTTTTCTTGATAGAAATCTGATTTTTTTTTAAAAATTGGTTTTAACACATTGCTTAATGGAAAATTTGTGTTTTTCTGTGTATTCTTTGGACCTATTGGCAATTTTTTATAATTTTTGACCAATATTTGACTGGTCAGTTGACCAACCTTTGACTGGTCAAATACCCACCCCTAGCTCTGGGTCCAGTTGTGCATATTACTTCCCTGAACACATTTGGACCTGCCCCCATCCCCAAAATTACAGCCGAGCCCCAGACATGGGCGCAGGAACTGTGCCACACCTTTTCCTTGGCTGGGCCATTCTCCAATTGCTGTGGCCTGGGGTATAATTGCATTTGGAGCTGTTTGCTGCAATTGAACATTTGATGCAGATTGCATGCACATTGCTGGTGCTGCAGTGCGCCAGGATCCCAAGGCCACAGATCATGTGCGTGGATGCTGGGATCTCCTCTCTGGCTACCTGCTCTTGCTGGGGATGGGAGTATGATACTCAGCTGCCTCCTGTCTTGCCATTTGGCAGGATGTGAGTGCTAAGAAGAGCCTACAGTTCCCTGAACTCTACAGAATGGGCCAGAGGGATGAGTTCTTCAACTACCGGGTCTTCTGCTTGACTCTTCTCCATGGCACAGCCACCTCCCTGGGGAGCTTCTACATCGCCCTGTGGGCCTTTGAGGACAAAGTTGGGAGCAAAGTTGTGGGTGATTATGAGTCCTTTGCTGTGACAGTGGCCACCTCTGCTTTACTGTCGGTCATCATTGAGGTGAGCTGGGTCCTTCTAACTTGCCAAAGGGGGCGGGAATGCCCATGTGTATAGTGCTGCAGGAAAGGATGGTATAAGTTGGGCCCACTTCACTTTCTTCAGGGGCAAAGCCTCAGCAAATACAGGACCTTGAGTGGCGCCTTTTGAGCTAGTGTGAAAGTTGCTGGGCTGAACAGAACCCCAGCTTCTAGGTATAACAGGGCTAAATGGATATAACTGTACTGGAGGCAGTGGGCTTGCACCAGGGTGAATGTGACCCATTCTGGTCTGGCCACTAGTGGCTGTGTACTTTTGAGTGCACATGGCTTGTGCCTGCAGGAACTGAGCTTCAGGGGCCCAATTGGCCTAGCGAGAGCCGTTTAACTGAAGATAATGGTGCTGCCCTTGGTGCCGGTGTTGTGGGGCACCCATTTCTCATTGGCTTTTGCACAGTGTTCGTGTTACCACCAAATGGACTGGCCTGTTTTGCAGCAGTGGGTGAGTTTTTCCCTGGGACCTCAGCATTGACCTACCTGCTCCCTTTGAAATCAGTAGCAAATGTCATGAGAACATAGAGACCAGAGCCAAGCCCCGAGGCGAAAAATCTCACTTGCTGGGTTGTAGGCTAGACAGGACTCTTCTATGTTCACTACCTGCCTCCAGCCTTGGTCGAGCAGGATGGTGAGTCCAAGCTGCTGGTTCCAGCCCAGGAAAACATGCCACAAAGCTGCCTGGGACCTCAGAAAGCTTCATGCTCTGCTTCTTCTTGGACAGGTCATCCTGGACATTAAGTTCTGGACAGTCCTGTCATTCCTGACTGTTGCAGGCAGCCTGCTGCTCTTCTGTGTCTTTTCCTACCTAACGCAGAACTTCCAGGCCTTCAAGGAGGCCCCGTCCATCTTCCGCTTTCCAGGTAACGAGCTCTGAGGTTATTCCACAATGGAGGAGCTCTTCCCCGTTGCTGCCCCATTTACACTGAGCTGCTGTCTTCCCTCTGGTGCAGTCAAGGCTATGGGAACCCTGTGCAGCAGTAGAAAATTCCCCAGGGCTATAATAAATATTATGGGGGAAGTTCCCACTCAGTATAATCTGGTGGACCTGGATCAAAGTCCCTCTGGCCTTGGCCTGCAACTCCTAGCTCAGTCCTTGAGTCACTGATGCAGCCCTCCCCTGTTCATCCTATGAGTTATGCTGGGGATGTATGATTTGTGGGGAGGGCAGACATGGCACGTGAGCCAGGATATCACCGGGTGCTGCAGTTAGCCTGGGACGAGGTCTCTGACACGTGGAGGGGCCCTGTGTCATTGCTCCCTTGCCTTTGTCTGTTCTTTTGCCCCGTGTGAATGACCTGTGGTGTGACTTCTCTCTGGGCAGATGCCAGCAAGAATGCGCTGACCGATCCATATGTCCTGCTTATTATCCTGCTCTCTGTGGTAGCGAACACCATCCCCTCCCTCACCTTCCGCTTCGTTCGTGTGATCATGGGCAAGAGCACCATTCATCAGGTGAGTGCTGCTCTGGCAGGCAGGCTGGGAAACCCTCCTGAGCCTATGGTCTCTGTTGTAAGGACCTGTTGTCAGGCATCTCAGCACATGCACCAGTCGGCATTGGAACAGGTACACAATGTGGGCTTCTCTGAAGCATCATCAGTCAGCATCTGAGGCCCAGGTCTGGACTGGAGGCTAGTCGCATGCATATCCTGTGGTCACTAGGAAGTGACCCTGTGTTTTCCTGCATTGCCAGTATAATGCACCAGAGGTCTTCAGCAGGACTGTGTATCTTCATCTGAGGGCTTTTTTTGTTTGACTGTTTCAGGAACACCAGGTGTCCCCAGAGCAGATGTAGTAGCCATGTCCACATGGCAGATGTATTGTTCTGGGCAACTTTGACTTCAGACACAGCGTGATGGGGTGGGCTAATTGCTAGTGCCCATCACCCAGCAGTGCTAATTTGTACACCACAGCACTATGCAGGAATGGCTGCTCTGCTTCCTAATCAAGAGCGAGCCTTTGTGGAGCATGGAAACATTGCCATGAGAACATGGCCAGTGAATCTATTTCATCCCTGAAATACCTGGGAAACAGGAATATCCACCCTTCAGTCATTGCCTCATTGCCAGGGGCAGGTCGTCTTCCCTATTTTAATCCACAGCAGCACGGGTCCCAATTCAGTGTCATGGCCAACGTTCCAGAGCCTGATTACTGGATGGTGCCACCCTGGAACAGCTATCCTTGCAGGGGTCTTGACACTGTTTGTGCTGGTGGTCTCAGTGGCAGAGAGCAGTGGTGCAGGGAATGAAAGTGCATGCCTCTGTAAGGTGTTTTAATTTCCAAAGTGTCCAAAAATGGGGCCCAGTCCAGTGACCCAGACTTACTAAGCTCCCCCTGAGGTCAGTGTGAGGTTTGCTTAGGTCAGGAGCCCAGGAATGCAGCTGTCATGTACGCAGGAGCAGCATTTTGGGGTAACTTCTTCCTCTCACCAGAACTACAGGGGACAGTCATTATGCAGGCCTCCCGGGCAGGAGGAGAACTGAGCTGGTCCTGCTGGGGCTTGAACTCCTGGCACGGGGTGTCTAATTGGTAGTAACTTGCTGCTGAGCCCAGCAAACCATTCCCTTATGGATTCAGCTGTTCTGCAGCTGGCAAAGGAATGGGCTGCAGGCAGGTGTCTGCAGCCACTGGGAGGCAAGGCACTAGCCCCACCTGTTGATGTTAGGGGACGTCTGGACTCAAGTGCAGATGTCAGCTCCTCCACTGTTAGCCCATTTGCTTCTGTGCAGCTTAGCTAAGCTGGCCCAGGGAGTCTCTGAGATCACACAGTGGTCCCTGCTTAATTCTCTCTAGAATCAGTAGGGGAATGAGGACCCGGTTTCGGGGGGAGTCTTTTCTATGTATGACAGTAGCACCAGGAGATCCCAGTTATGATCAGAGGCCTATCATGTTGGGATCTGCATGTGTGCACCGTGAGAGTCCCTGCCCCAAAGAGCCAGTAGGCTGCTACTACTGCACCTTGTCATGATGTGGCAGGCAACTGATAATAGCTAGTTGGCATGGAGCAAATGGCTTTCCTGGGATAAGACTGCAGACACATGGCACTTACACCAATGTGGTTGTACCTTTGACTCTTTCAGGGGTAAATCTGCAGTGGATTGAGCAAAATTCCCCAGGGGAAGGGGAACTGTCTGTCCACTTCTTTATTCCAGTGTAAAGAGCAGCTACATTGGTGTCACACACAAGGTGTTGTGTCCCTGGGCTGGGGCCAAGGTGGGCACTGAAGCCCCTGTCTCAGTTTGGGGCCTTAACCACCAGGACAGCTTCCAGCTCTCAAGCCTGGGGGCTGTCCCTGTGTGCTCTGAGGCCTTCTGGCTGATCTTCGGATGAGATCCAGTGGGGGTCCTGAAGTTTCTCCTCTTTATCCCTCTTTCCTCCTCTTGCATCAGATTCGCATGAAGGATATGCGGCTGGAAAGGGACATGGTAGAACTGCGCGCACACTTCCAGAGGGGCTCCATGCAGCGGCGGTCCAGCTATGCCTTCTCCCACAAGGAGGGCTACGCTGACCTCATCACGCGGGGAGCCAGCCTGCGGGGGAGAGACTCCCTGGGCCTCAGTACCACACCTGTACCTGCCTTCAGAAGCAGTTCGTCTCCCAGACTGGAAGCACATAAAACCAGAGTTGAATTTCTGGCTTAAAGGAGTTTAGTTTTTACTCTGCTTTTATATTTGGGAGACCTTTTCCCAGCTGGGTCTGGAATGCTTTTGACTTCATGCAAGTCAGGTACTGAACTAACTGGATGGCTCCTTTAAGAGTCATGTTTTTAGCATGTTTTTGGATGCCAGAGAAGTGCTCATTCACCTGCTTTTCCATAGAGTGACAATGACACCTGGGGATGACCTGTGTGAGCAGCAGGTGGGAAGTGTCCATGGATATTTCCTTGGAGGCCTTATTTCTGCTTCCAAGATGCGGTAAGGAGATGGCACCATTCACTCACTCCAATGGCTGCTTTGTCAGTGAGGAATAAAGGTTCTTGTGGGGATCAGTTCCATCTTTCATATACTGAACTCAGACTCCCTGACTTGATGAATGCGAACAAAAGCAAATGGCGGGTGGCTTCTTTTGCTCCTGGAGCTCAGCTGCCTTACCCTGTCGGTCCTCACTGAAACACTCTCTGCACTGCAGTAATGTTGCACCACTGCTCCCTGCTGAGTGGACTGAACACCTCACCTGTGTGTCACAGGCTCTGTATTGCTAGCAAGGGCTCACTGAACTTAAGCTGTGGCTCCAGGTATGAATTCAAGCAGCAAGCAGATGCAGCCACGTGAATTGACCCAGGCTTGTTACATTCCATTCCATCTTCTGAATTAATAAAATATCCCGAAGTAATGAGAGCTTTGGGTTTGAGTTTTTGATGCAGGTCCCTTTGGGCTGTCTGGAGAACAAGGGCCTTTTGTGTAGTGCAAGCCAACAAAACTTTGGTAAAGTGGGGAGAATGATGTACTTGGAGAAAGCAAAGTCATCACAATGAGTCACAGAGTGGGAAAGGGCAAGCTCACCTGTGCCCCACATCTGGATGGAGTCAGCTGCAGCTTCCTCCACTTGTTTGACCCTGTCTCCCTCTCTCAGCTACTGCTCCCCTCTTACACTTCCTTGTTAGCAGCTGTGGTAGCAGGCACCCACCTGGTCTTGATAAGATGCAAGATGGGGGGCATTTTCTCTGGACCCTGTTGCTTGCCGCCAAATACCTCCTCAAAAATCTCTCCTCACTGGCACCTTGAGCTAATCCCACTCCCTCTCCTTGTTGTTTGCACCAGGCATCTCTCATCCTAAAATGGAAGACTTTCAAGGCAGGGAGGAGAGGTCCAGATAGGGCCAGCTCAGAGATATCCAAAAGGGCCTGAGGAATTGTGCAGAGGAATCCTCTGAGCTGAGGGAACTCAGGGCTAGTTTCCAAGTGATGTAAAAATCCAGGTCCTTCATTTGAAGAGAGCTTGAGAGCCACTCAGAAGGTAGTGTGCAGTTACTGCTCCAAGCCTCTCACCCTGAACTATATTCCTGCTGTGTCTACTGAATGAAACAATGGTTGAGTTGCATTTGAATGTGAGATCTCTGAGCAAGACATGCACTTTCCTCCAATTCAGTTTCAGCTTGAGTCGGGGGAATGAAAATACCATTCCTCCCCCCGAGCTGTGGGAATGAACAATCTCTTGACACTTTGTACACAAGCTGTGGGCTGTTGTCCACCTGATCTCCTTTTGCACATTCAGCTGCCTGCTCCCCATGTTCTTCTTTCTTCAGCCATGCAAGAGGTGAAGCGTTCCACCCTAGAGGTGGCTGCACCAGAGCCTAGGAATTTCCAGTGTGTTATGTAGACTTGAATGCCTTAATTGTGCAAATCTGCCTCCTGGCTTCAGGTTTAATAAGGTGCTTCAGGATGGAAAACACTAGATAAAGAGAGGTTGTGATTTTTACGATAAAAGGCACTGGTCTTGCTCAGAGTGCAGGAACAAACCATCCCGATGTGCAAGAAGACTAGCAAGTATGGCAGAAGACCAGCTTGGCTTAGCAGTTTCATAGTTTCATAGTTTCTAGGGTCGGAAGGGACCTGAGCAGATCATCTAGTCCGACCCCCTGCCATGGCAGGAAGAGCACTGGGGTCAAATGACCCCAGTAAGGTGGTCATCCAACCTCCTCTTAAAAACCCCCAGGGTGGGAGCCTGCACCACCTCACTTGGAAGCTGGTTCCAGACCCTAGCCGCCCTGACCGTGAAGTAGCGCCTCCTGATGTCCAACTTAAACCTTCCCTCCGCCAGCTTGTGACCGTTGTTCCTGGTCACTCCTTGCGGCGCTCGGGGGAACAGGGACTCCCCCAGCGCCTGCTGATCCCCCCTAACCAGTTTATAACAGGCCACAAGATCCCCCCTCAGCCTTCTCTTTTGAAGGCTGAACAGGTTCAGGTCCCGCAACCTTTCCTCATAGGACCTACCCTGCTGTCCCTTGATCATACGAGTGGCCCTCCTCTGGACCCTCTCCATGCTGTCCACATCCCTCTTAAAGTGCGGCGCCCAGAACTGGACGCAGTACTCCAGCTGCGGCCTGACCAGTGCCGCATAGAGGGGGAGGATCACCTCCTTGGACCTGCTCGAGATGCATCTGTGGATGCACGACAAGGTGCAGTTGGCCTTCCTAGCCGCCTCCCCACATTGCCGACCCATGTTCATCTTGGAGTCAATAATGACTCCCAGATCCTTTTCCACCTCCGTGCTGACAAGAGGGGAGTTCCCCAGCCTGTATGTGTGGTGCCTATTGTTCCTCCCCAGGTGCATCACCTTACACTTGTCTGTGTTAAACCCCATCCTATTCTCCTCCGCCCATCTCTGTAACCTATCTAGGTCTAACTGTAGCCTGTTGCTCCCCTCAATTGTGCCCACATCCCCCCACATCTTAGTGTCATCAGCAAACTTGAACAGGTTGCTTTGCACCCCCTCGTCCAAATCACTGATGAAACTCTTCAGTGAACTAAATCACAAAAAGGATGCTTATAAGAAGCGGAAATTTGGACAAATAACTATTTTTCTATGATCCCAGGAGCAAACGGACCGAAGATCTTCTGAGAGAAGCCATGAGGAAGTTCAGGTGTTTGCTTTCCCCACCCCCCCAAATCTCCCATGCTAACTTTAGGAAGGACTTTTTGGCTTCTGTTTTGTAATCAGAAATTTTAGCCTCAATCTAGGCCCAAATTGTCTTTCCACCAGCTCCCCTGCACTTTCCTCCCCCTTCCATGCCATTTGCCCATGAGTAACTGCATTAGTCGGGCAGCAGCGTGAAGCACTGCTGCAGGATGTATTGCTCTCGGGCAGAGTGGGAATCAGCAGAAGAGTTTAATTCCCTGCACCTCTGTGTGTTCCTGAGGCTGGGCACCCATGCGTGGGTTTCCTGGCAAAGCCACTGCTTAAAGATTCATAGATGTTCAGATCCTTTGACTGCAGGGTTGAGCTGCTGCAGGAAACCGGATGG
>NW_017729018.1:5664197-5665587 GCF_001723915.1 Gavialis gangeticus | reverse complement strand
CAGGGCTGAGCTGCTGCAGGAAACCGGATGGGTACCAAGCCCAGGAATCCAGGCAGTGAGCCCTGAGCTTCTGGCCGAGCTGAAGCACAGAAGGTAGCCAGGATCTGCATCCGATAGTGATTTAAGCATGGTCCTTGACCGAGACCCTGCCCCATCCCTGGTGATCTGTGCCAACCATTCTTTCCCCCGGCTGTTACAATGCCACAATACATTTCCAGCATTGCATTCAGCTTCCACCCCCTGGAAATCCAAAAGCTAGCGGTTCGTTAGGTTTTTGTTTTCAACAATTGACACCAAACTGAAAAACAGTACAATTATGGTTCCATTGTCTTTGAAACACAATTCCCATTGAAACATCACCCTCTAACATACGCAGTACAGATATCACAGCTTGTGGTTTCTGGGCTTTTGGTGGAAATGGGGCTCTATTTTTCAACAGTATTCAGGTACACAGGTTGGATGCCTTGGCCTAGTGCCTGCAAGGGAGCTAGGCCAGGGGTAGGTAGGCAACCCCTGCACGGGTGCCAGAGCATGGCACGCAAAGGCTTTTTGCTTGGCACATGCGCCTTGGGGCAGACGGCAGGGAAGGGGCCAGGGATTCGCTGCCACAAAAAAAATCAGGCCCTTCGTGGTTTCCCCCGCCTTCCGCCCCTGGCCCACCAACATCTTACAAGTCAAGGTTGTGGGTGTTTTTGGCACTCGACTCAAAAACGTTGCCGACCCCTGATCTAGGCATTTACCCCCCACCCCATAACAAGGGTGAAACAGGTGCCCAACCCCTCCAGATGCGTTTGCAAATTCCATTAGTTACCCAAACACCTTTGAAAATCTTTTCCTAGGGCCAGGTATATATGTTGCCCCCTTTTCCCTGCCTGCAGTCATCCATGAGGGGCACTGAGCGACTCAGGCACTGATATGACGGAAAAAGTGGGTCATTTGATTTGAAGGAAAAAGTGCAAACATGGATCATTTGCTTTGGCCATCTAAGCAAAATGAAATGCAAAAGAGAAAAAATAAACCCCAAATGTAAATCGTTAAAAGTACCTGAGGGTTGAAGAAATCACAGTGACTGGAGTATTTATCAACGCACAGGGAAGTTCATATGTGTATACAGATTCAGATGCGTTTGAATACATATTGCCCCCAAACCCAGCCTCTCCCTCTGTTATCACACTCCCTCAGGGTGTCGCAGTGGCAGCGTGGACAAAATTCAGATACTCCTGTTCTCCAGCCACTTCCCTGAAAAGGGGGATCTCTGTTAACAACACAGGGCCAGGGAGACACCGCTGAGCATCTCCGACTCTACCAGGTAGAGGGCAGTGGTCAGACATACACTCTTGTCCAATTCTCCAGGGGCTCCCTGGGCTTTCATTAGTATGTGCACCAGCTG
>NW_017729018.1:5619337-5659197 GCF_001723915.1 Gavialis gangeticus | reverse complement strand
CAGCGTGGACAAAGTTCAGATACTCCTGTTCTCCAGCCACTTCCTTGAAAAGGGGGATCTCTGTTAACAACACAGGGCCAGGGAGACACCGCTGAGCATCTCCGACTCTACCAGGTAGAGGGCAGTGGTCAGACATACACTCTTGTCCAATTCTCCAGGGGCTCCCTGGGCTTTCATTAGTATGTGCACCAGCTGAGGATCCGGCCGGTGGTTTTTCAGCAGCTCTGTGCAAGGAGAGAGCGAGTGATGATCACTTGTACACGAGAAACCAGAACGCCCTCCAGGGCCACGCTGTGGGCTGACATAAACACTCCGGGGTGAATGACTAGAAAATAATTTATTGAAGAAACAGAAAGCTGCAAAAACTTACAACACAGTCATGAACAGCAGAAGATGAACAAATAGAGATTTTTTTTTTTCTTTTCAAACCTGTCAACAGGATGGAGTTAAGGATTCCCGGACTCTTCCCCTGCATCATCCTTGCAAGGACCCAGGTCCCAACTCCAGACGACACAGCACAGTTTGGATAAAGTGCCTAACACATAAGACTCTTTTTATTCTTTTTTTTTAACCTTCATAAATAGTTTAAACAAATATAATTGCAAGACACAGAGGACTAACAATTGCATTTTGCTGTAGAATAGAACCTATCCCATGAGCTGTCCAGTGGACACAACAGCAAAAAAAAAAATCAATTAAATGAAAAAGAAAAAAGAAAAATCAGAGATGCAGCCCCCCAGAAAGTTCATGCAGTCCAAGGGTGAGTGGTACCTATTGCTGTACATAACAGTGAGTGATTGTTGCCCAAGGGGTCTGGAATCCCCGAGTCGGTGTTTTTCAGGATGGTTTTTGTCTGACTCGGTCTTGTTTTTCTTTTTCATTTCAGAAAAATGAACCAATTTTTTTCATTTTTATTATTATTATTTTTTTAAAAACCCCGTCAAAGAAAGACGGAGGAGGAATTGGATTCCCCACCGCGGCGTGTGTACATCCAGAACTGTCCCTGGCTCTCCAAGCCGGCTCCCTGAGGCCTCTGAGACAAGGGAAAATGAGTCGCAGATTCATGACTTTCCAGGCCGGAAGGGACCGCTGTGATCTCTGTCTATGAGCTGCATTATACAGGCTGGAGAACGTCACCCAGTGATTCCTTTAGTCAGCCTAATGCATCAAGAAGGGTTAGCTATGGCAGTAAGGAAACGGGTAGCACCTGCTTCTCTTGACACTCGCTTCTCCACACTGATGTTAAAACTGATTGCATTAAACCAGCGATAAACTCTGGGTAGGTCTAATATCTGCATAGGTTCAGTTTGATTTTTCCCAAGCGGGCTGGGCCTGGCAATTTACTGAGATGAGTTGCACCCATATAAACCAGGGCCAAATAAGTGGAAGAGGGCTTACTCAGAGGCATGCGCCAGTTGGACTAAACCGGTTCAAAATCACACCTGTGCTGAAACTGGTGTAGTGTTGCGTGTAGAGGAGCCATCATGCTGGACTAAACTCTGAACTGGTGGCTGGCCCAATTAAGTCCACTGAATTAACCTGTCGTTGGCTTTGCGTCCAGCAATGACGCCTCTGAAGCTGACAATGTTAAGCGGGCTTCACGTGGGATGAGATCCAAATCAGGAGTGTAACTGCTTTATTTTTTGCCCTCCCGGTGTTTCCTAAGATGCTATTGTGGGGCCTGATCCTGCCATCCTCACTTGGCCAAAACTCCTGGTGACTGTACTGGGAGCTGTGGCTGAGTGAGCAGCAGCAGCCCATGGCAGGAGATGGAGGTGGTGTCCCATCAGCCCTCATCTCGGGTACAAAAATGCAGTCAGGCCCAAGGGCTCTGTGAGCAGAGCCAGTCACCCAAGCCTAACGTCACTGAGCACTTGTTGGCATTTGCGATACACAGGTGAGCTCTCCTCTGTGCCCGTGAGAAGAAGTCCTAAGTGGACCTCAGCAAAATCAGCACTATTAAGAGCAAACAATAACAGCCCTTTGCCTCCCACAACACTTTCCATGCTAAGGGCCCAAAGCCCTTTAGAAACACTAACTCATTAACCACCCCCACGCTCAACCATGGGGCATAGGAAATCATCACTAACCCCACTTTACAGGCAGGGTAAACCGAGGCACAGCGAGGTTTAGCAATTTGCTGAGGATGAACAACAAAAAGAACTTGGGAGTCCCGCTGCTCCCTTCCCCCTGCCGAAATGCTGCTCCCGTCTGCTTTGGCTGAGTCTGACATCGGGAACGTTTCTCGATTTATCATTTTCTTCCCAGATCCTGCTCAGCATCTTTGACAGACATCCCGAATGCACGCGGGTTGAGCAACGCTGCTCTAGGAGCTGCCCAGCATTGCTGACCCTAATTCTCAGGGTACCATGGGACGTCCAAATGATGCGACCCACATCTCCACCCCAGTGTTACAGCCAGCACCACTTGAGACTTGCAGAGAGCAAAGAGCTACCAGGAAAGAGCCCCTCACAACACCAAGACCCCTGCGCTGCGCTCACCTTGACGGGCAAGGCTAGGCAGCAGCATGAACCAAAGCATCAGAGCCAAGGGACAGGGCAGGGGACACGGCATCATCAGCAAACTGCACTAGGCTTTCGGGTGTGGATTGCTGGGGAGATTCAAATGTGGGCGACTGAGGACGGGGCTCTCCACTCTGCTGGGGCTGAGACGTGGGCTCGCTGCTGGGATCGGGTCTGAAAGATGGATTTCCAAGTGTCCCTGTCTCCTTGTCCTCTTTGCTGATCAGCCCCTCAGCCAGCGCAACCAGGCCAGCGTAATTCTTTCCTCCAGAGAAAGAAAAGTGATACCAACACAGTCACGCTGGTGGGGTTGGTAGAAGCTAGGTTTAAAAAATGAACCTCTCTGATTCTTCCAACCTCTGCTGCTCCTACTGCTTAGACAGGGCGGACCTCGGGTTTCTTTCCCAGCAAAACTTGTACCAGCAGATCTCATTTGGTTAAGCATATGATGGTTGTAGCAAGAATACTGGAGACTGGTTTCCAGCGTTGTCTGGTGTCATTTTCAACGTTCAGTTTTTCCTCCTTTTCTTTTTTCTTATATGTTTCTCTCCTCACCACCATATTCCCTTTGCTTCTGGTTTTCTTCCCCGTCTCTTTGTTTTTCTATTTCTCCTCCCAATTTTTTGACTTTTGAAAATGATGGGGGCATAAAAGGAGCAACACATAAACAGGAAGTGGAAAGAGGAGAAAAAGAAGGACATGCCGAGATGGACACATGCAATTGCATGAAGATCTTTAGAAATAATGTGAAATTTTTCCCTGACATTTTTTTTTTTTTTAAATGGCATTTTTTGGTACAAAGGTTCCTTTCCAAAAGGAAGGCCATTTCTTCCCAGGCAAAACCCCCCAGTCCTCCCTTGTCATCTGAGCATTTTTTTTTTATCAGTGTCTGATTCCCCCTGTCAATTTATGATTTGCACAGGTGCTTCTCTACTGGAGGTTACTGGGTGGATCTCCGTACACCTATCCCCATGATTGTAAAGGTCATCATATGCACAGGCTTTTCCTTTAGACCAATATGGCTACAACCTGCATACCTGACACACAGAGGCCTCAAAGCAGCTACCGGACAAGAACAAGGGAACTGCCTGCCTGAGAGGCAAGGAAACATTTTGATTTTTATCACTGGAACGTCAGGGTCAGCACTCAGCTTTGTAACAAGCACTTTCACTGAATACTTTTATTTTTCACTGGGGAAAAAAATGACTTTTTATTTCAATTTTCATGTTTTTAAAATTTTTTTTCATTTCAAAATTGCTGGGTTATTTTTGTTACTCTGGTTTGTGTCCCTTTTCCCAATTTTAAAGATAGGTAGAAGTTAAAAAGAAAGAAAGAAAAGGGGATTCAAGGTTTCAGAATGAAAAAAAAAAATGTAGTTTCAAAAAAAGATGAACTTTTTTTTAACTCTTTCATCACACATTTTCTACTGACGTTGTTGAAGATAACATTTTTCCTTTGAAATGTATTGGCTTTTTTGACACGAGAACATTTTTCAGGCAAAACATATTCGCTGGTAAAAATGGATCAAACTGGCAAAAAAAAAATAAAAATCTTATTTTTCAACCTAGTGCCACCAACGATCAGTCCAGCCTGATGTTACAGCAGCTTTCTGTACATGGAAAAATGGAGATGGCTGACCATAAGCAAACTTCTCGCATTTCCACCAGTGAAAACAGGGATACAGACACAGCAGACACCGAACCGAAGGATCTGTAGCAGTGGGTTTCAACCTTTTCTCATTTGTGAACCCTGAAAAAAATGTGAATGGAGGTGCAGACTCCTTTGAACTGGAAGTGTGAGTACTTACATACTTTGGATTGATCATAGTCATCTTTCGTAGACCTCTTAGACATAGTCTGTGGACTGCCAGGGGTCCGTGGACCACCGGTTGAAAACCACTGGTTTATAGAGTAAAATCCTGGCCCCATTGAAGTCAATGGAAAGATGCCTGTTGACTTCAGCAAGGCCAGGATCTCTCTTGCCTACATTTCGGCCACCTTCTGTCCCAGTCTGCTCAATGGGATGACTATTGTGATCAATCTAGCTGGCACAAGCTGTTTGCTCTCTGTGAGCCCCGAGGGCTATTCCCTTCACATAGCACCATCCCAACACTTGGGTGTCACCCCACATTGTGCTTTCCATCATGAGATCTCTAAGCCGTTGACGGAGTTGGGGCTGCGTGTCACAGCCGGAGGAAATGACTGCTCAGAAATTATTTGGAAGGGCATAGAAGAGCGCCCTGTTCTCCTGGCTCCCGGTTCCAGCCTTTGCTAGACTTAGCAGTGACAAGCAACCCTGCTGGTATTACACCCTCAGCTTTTAATCCCCTTCAGAAAGTGCATCTTGATGGATCTGCCATTGCATTTCTGAAGGCCACTGTCAGGCTGCCCCACAGGGTCCAAGGTTGGCTTCCGCTCCCCACAGTACAAAAATGCTCTTCAGGGACACCCCTGGTTGAGAGAATTGTCTGTAGGACACAGCTAGGATTGTCATTACCTGTATGAAAAATCTTTGGTATCGTGAAAGGCTGTTCCTCAAGCCATTTTGGTACCTGTCAGGGTGGCAGGCAAAGCCAAGGGGGTCCTTGTGGGGGAGCGGCAGGGCACTCACATGGCACGTGGTTCACTTTCTTGTGACTCGGCCTGCCCGACAGCCCAAGCACCCCACTCTTCATCCCACGGATGGGCAACGGCCTGCTCCGTGCAGGGCGAGAGGCCAAGAGGGGAAGGCGGAAACACTCGGCCTTAGCCAGCTTGCTCCCAGCCGTGTCAATCCTGCCAGCTTCAATGGGGGCAGAGCAGAGGTGAGGCTGCCATGCGCTCCTGCAAATCCCACCCTAATTCGCTCCTCTTTGTTGTAGCCACTTGATTGGTGCGGTGCGGTACGGTGCTGGGGAAACCAGCTGGCTAGGACGGTCACCCGGGCTGTGCTGTGAATTTGGACTAAGCAAGCGAGTCGGAGCAGGCAAACTTGGGAGAGCTTCTGTGCTCCAGGAAGGTTGGCTGGATTGTGAGTGTGCCAGCAACTCTATGCACTGAATCCATAGGACCCCCTTCTTCAGCTCAGCAGAGGGATCTCAGTCTTGGAGATGAATCCCTGTCCATCGGGAGGTGAGAATTTTTATGTGGAAATATGGCAGGGTATCCCGTGTTGAGTAAAGGTGCTGTGTATAGTGGAAGGGAGAACTCCAGGACCTCTAGGAGTATAAGAGGATGAAGCAAGAAAAGTGAGCATTGGGGTAGGGTGATGACTCCATTAGCTCGTTGGAAGATGGGCCTGCTGGAAGGAAATATTTTGAGTGCCTGTTCAAGAAACCTTGGACCTGGGTTGGCCAGTCTTGTCCCACACCATGATCCATTACTGAGCTCAAGCATGGTGCCATACAAATCATCATGGACCCTCCAGCCTTTGCATTACAGGCCGGAGTGGCCAAAGGAGACTTCTCGAAGGAATTCAGCCACCCTGATTAACCCTGTATCAGTGACCTGCCTCTTGCTCCACACCCTACCCCTGCCATATGCTATGATACAGACAGGCTATTTTGTGCAGCAAAGGGGAGTTAGGTAATGAGGGGGAGTATATAGTCAATAGGATGTTTCCTGCCAAAATTGCTGCCGATGAGCAAAGAAACAATTATCGCCTGAAGAGATCCAAAAGTGCAAGGAAGGCCGATCCTAGTGCAGAGAGAACCACGGAAGGGCTGCAAGCTGGAGGAGTAGGAAGGAGGAGAGAGCTTTTTGCTTTTGCCCTGGTTAGCTACACACACCTGTGGCCACTAGACTAGACCATGCAGCTGCCATAGAGCCCAAGTGATATGGCAGCCATCTAGTCTGGGAGGAAAAACAATGGAGATGGAAAGAACAGGTGGCAAGAATGAGAATCCAGTGGCAGCTGAATTGCTGCTGAACAGGTGTGGGGGGCCTGGGGACTGTCTAGTGTCTTGGTCCTAAAGGCATGGCCATGGAGGAGGCTGTCAATGACTGGGATGGCAGACTTCTGCAGAACCCACCGGCCGTTCTAGGGCAAAGAAGGCGAGGCGCTGCGGCCTTGGGGGTTGTGGCTGGTGGAGGCCCAACGCTGTTATCCCCATATAGGATGCTGTTGAGAATGGTCAGTGGGAGTAAGGCCCAGCTTTAGTACAAGTGAGGACGTTGCCTGCTTTGGTGGGACCCAAAGCTGCCGAGAGATGATTCAGAGGGGTTCCTTGCACAGAGCCAATCTTTGGGAACATGCCCTGGGGGAGAGGTGCAGGGGGCTGGCAGGGGATGGGGAAGAGTCATTTAAGGCAAGCGCTCTCGTAATGTTTGAGAAACAGAAAGAGGTAGTTTATGCACCCCCTCCCCCTATGGTGGTTAATTTTTGTCTCTTCATGCCCCCCGATTTTTCTACCTTCCACCCCCCATCTTTGGGCCAATGCATGGAGAAAGGGCGAGGGGCAGGTAGTGTGGCTGAGGTTGGCATGGGAGGCTGAAGCCCAGCAGAGCAGGCTGCACTACAAAAGTCTGGAGATTGCCAAGTCTTCTGAGTTCTTCCACTGGCCACTGTCTATGCCAGCCTCCTCCCTGGGCTCCCATTGCCCTGGGTTGGGTTGTATCCAATCTGGCCCATTGTGTTTTAACTCCCCGCGTAGGCAAAGGCCAATGTCCACATTGGGTATCTCACTGGGGTGATGTGCAGATGAAGGCCTGAAGGGGTGGGAGGTACTGCGGTCATGGAGACTCTTCAAGTACCGAAGAGGTCCACATGAAAAGAAATGGTCTCTTCTACCCATTCCTGAAGCGTGAAGCTACAACGGAGCCTTGCGACGGACTGAAATGCTTCACTTTGTCTTTACAGGGCTGCTGCGCGGTTGTGGAATAAATGGCGACACTTCAAAAACTCTTGGCTCAAATGACCTGGCGGCTCAGCTGGACTCTAGCACAGGAGCCCAAGTGGCTAAAACAAGGTTGTTGGGGGGAGGCAATGGTTGGGGGTCTTGGTGATTTGGGGGCCAGGACAGGCTGCTTCCCTTGTCTCAGAGGGCACAGGAGCCAGGCTGATCAAGTAACAGGAGTCGTTGTGACTGATTGTCTCTCTCTCTCTCTCTCTCTCTCTCTCTTCTGCACAAAGACACTTGTGATTTGATACGAAGTGAGAAAACAGATCTGGTTAAACCAAAGCAACCAAGAGTACAAGGAAGCAGCTTTGACAATGTGGGGCTTTGGGTTCAGAGGGCTGGGAAAGTCAGATGGGCTGAACTAGCCTCCTCCCACACAGCCCCTCGGGGATGCTACGGCCCCCGTGCTCCAGGCACTCTTACCCTGTTTGCTGGGCACGTGGATCTGCCACGTGACTCTCCCAACCCCATCCTCCCTCCGTGGTTTTCCCTCCGCTGCCCCGGTATGGGGCAGGGAAAGCTCCTTCTAACTCCCAGTGTTGTTACAACACCATTCGATACAACGGAAAGGAAGTAAAATAAAGAAACGAGAACCTCCCATGATTGAGTGACTTTGAAAACATGGTCCATGCAGAGAACTCCTAGTCAAATGAAACCGTGTGGACAAAACGCACAGTTGTCCCCTCCCCCTCCCACCCGCTCCCCCTCCCCCGAATAATTATTACATTACTTCAAGAAAGAGTATAGTTTTTTCATGCATAAATCAAATTTTTCATCGTCTTTTTTTTTGTCTTTTTTGTCTTCTTAAATTACATTTGAACACATAACACATATAATAAATACTCTCGTAAGACATGACTCAGAGAAAAGTAACACATCTGAACGCAAAGGTATCATTGTCGTCATTATTAGTTTTTTTTTTAAAAGGACTTGTTTAAATATGAAATCTGTAAACTCCAAGGGTCCTTTTTAAATCTTTCTCTCTCTCTTTCTCTCTCTCTTTTTTTTTTTTAAATCGTGAAACTAACCAGCTTTCATTTCCTTAACATTCAATATGTCTCCCATTGAACGCGTCAAAGAAATAAGAACATGCCGTCTTCTGCAAAATTATAATTTAACAGTATAAAGCTTCAAGTCACAAATTCCAAAAACTAGCTAAGTAATTTTTTTTTTTATCACATAAACTATACATTAAATATTTTGAGGTATTTCAGAGAACATTGTCAAAGGCTTGTAAGGTCTGTGCTGGGCAAAAAAAAAACAAAAACGGTCTTTCCCTGCATGGAAAAATGTCTTTGGTATCAAAAGCCCCTTGGGTATTGGGTAGAAGGTTGGCAGAGGTGAGGTTTGGGATTGGTATGGCCGGGGAAAGGGTTGGTAGGTGGGGAGGTCACCCTTGTAAGGGGGTTGACAAGGACCTGGAGCAGCAGTGTGCTTTGGAGATCATCCAGCCTGCCCATTCCTCGTGTGTTTAATCTCCTGTGGTAGTTTAGGAAGAAAATGAACTTTGGGGCAGACTTTTTGAAAGCCACCCAATATTGCCATCAGTTTTAATGGCAACTGGCAGGCAACTCACTGAGGTCGTTTGATAGTATCTCAGCATTGGCCTTTGCCCCTTCCTTGCTGGGTTGAGCAGTCACATTTGGAAGTGAGCCCAGCTGAATCCTGATCGCTAACCGGGATTAGCAACGGCATGCTTAGAAACAACCACTAGAGTTTCAATCTCATGTAGTTTGATGCAGGTTGGATTTCGGGAGGGGAAGGGGGATGACAAGAAGGTACTTTCCTCTAATCTGAACTTCTGCATGACCCATGAGGGCTCAAGATTTATCTCTATTATCTTCCCCAGAAAAAAGCAGATGCCAAAGCTACTGAGGTCCCTTGGTAAACATGAGTTATTCGTTTGTATTTAATGTGAACACTTCCCCTTTAAGAGGTGGGGACTGTGGTTTGCAAGGTCAGGATAGGCTAGTATTGCTCTGGTTTTGTTAGAAAGCAAAGCAATACAGGGTAAATTTCCCTTTCTGGGTCCAGCTCTGGGCTGCACATTATGCTCACGGGTAGAGCTGGCCCAAATGTTTTGGCTGAATCTTCATTTCTGAAAAAAATCAAATTCACTCCAAGCAAAACCTTTCATGAAGTTGTGATGAACTTGCCAAATTGTTTCAATCCCCTCCCCCCTCCCCCCCAAAAATCCCAAACAACCCCCCTGAAAAAAATGAAATATTTCATTTGGACCTTTTCACAGCGAAGCATTTTGATGTTTGATTGGCAGTGACTTTTCATGGGAGGCCGGCTTCCCTTTTATACATAAAAAAAAAAAAAAAAAGACCTGACCTAAAGAGGCAAAACAAAACCCGTAAGACAATTGAAACATTTTGCTTTCCCACAAAAAAGGTTTAGTTCAAGATGAATGAAATTCTTTTACATTTTTTTGTTTGCCAAGGAACCAACGGTGCCAGAAGGCATCTGCACGGCAAGCATGTCTACACCCAGCTCCACTTGTGATATTCTGCACTGGGGTGACTTTGGACGGCAGCGCACTGTCTCCCTCTGGCTGCGACCAGGCCACCGATAAATGTTGATGAGCCTCCTAGAGCGTTGGCCAACCTACAGTTTTGCTCTGGCAGTAGAGACACTTGTTTATATCTAGAGGGTCCCGCTTTGATCCCTACCTCTGCCAGCCCACCTAGGGGAAAGTTGTTATGTGAACAACACGTGGAGGGGCTGGAAAACTTTCCGGCAATGAACATCACTAGCGTCATTTCCCAAACTTCCCTCCTCACCTTACAGGCTTGGTGTTATCTGACCCCGGTGTAACTGGTTAATCTCAGAAATGCAGGTTCATTGGGTGGGGGATACCCTAGCTGAGGTCACACAGGACCCACAAGCCAAAATGTCCACAAACGTTATGGTCACTTTGTGGTTATTACATTTGTGGCTTGGCTCCAAACCCTCCTCTGTGAGAGATTTAGGAAAAACGTTGGATGCTGAAGAGACAATCCCACATCAGGCAACTCCCCTGCTCCCTGTGGGATGGCACCAATGGTCCTGCTGTATGTATGAGACCAACAGGATCCATCTAAGGCAGGGGCGGGCAATAATTTTGGGCAGAGGGCCGCTTACTGAGTTTTGGCAAGCCATCGAGAGCCACATGACAGGCAGCCCAGGGCAGATAAATATTGATTTTCTAAGTTTTTTAGGGGCCTCGCGGGCCGGATACAATGGCCTGGCGGGCCGCATCTGGCCCCTGGGCCGCATTTTGCCCACCCCTGATCTAAGGGAAGAGTTTTCCCTTCAACTTCTTTCTGACATGAGCTGTGGTATTTGAGAGTCTCACCCTCCCAGCCCGTGAAGCTGCTAAAAATCTCAAGCTCTGCCCAGGCTACCAAAATTTGGGTTGAGGGAGAGGTCAGTATTTGGTCCGAGGAATGCCCCACACTGTCCTCCACAGGAGGAGGAAGGGGAGGATTTAATAGTACAATACACTTCTCTCTCTAGCATCTGCAGGATCCTAGGAGACAACTCAGGCTGCTGCAAAACTTCAGACAAACTGAGATCCCTTTTTGTCCCTAGCTATAAGACCTGCACGTAGGGAAGCAGCCACGGACCGAGGTCAGCGAGTGGGGCCAATGGTGAGGGAAGGAACAAGTGGTGAGGTGGGTCTCTGGGATCCTCCTAACTGCTCTATTTTGAGGCATTGAGAGGTCCAAGGGGGAGATTTCTGCCCAGGAAGAACAGAAACTGAGAACTTTTCCAGAAAGGGGGGATCTATTTTTCTGCCCCAACACCCAAAGGCTAAAGGGATCACCAGAATCCATCTGCTTCGAAGAGGTGAGGTAACAGCGAGCGTATAGGACAAAAGCATAGAAGTGAAGAAATAGCCACACACCTTTGGTACAAGAAAAAGGCACTCATCTAACATGCTACCATTCTGTCCTCTCTCTTTCTCTCTCGCACTCAGGACTCGAAGGGGCTGCCGGGAAGGGAGAAGAAGAGGAGGGGGAGGTTGCGGGGAGCGGGAAGGAGGTAGAGGAGGGGTGGGGGGGAAAGGATTTACAGATGTACCTGTCTCAAAGGCAGCAGGGAAAGCGGTGTTTCCAGCACAGACCAGACAAGGGGAACAAAATCTTTGGTATCAGACGTGATTTTCAAATCACAAAAATTGAAAACTCAAGTGAGGTAGCCTTTATCCTTGGGTTCTCACTAGAAATGTCTTTGCATCCTTGGGGGCCTGTGGAATTTACTCTTTTTCGCTTCCCAAACCAAGGCCCCTTCTTGGCTTCTCAGCCCTTGAATACTACTAGATCGGGTTCAGGAATCCACCATCATCATCGCCACCACGTCATGACAAGACAAGAAGAAACAACTTTAGGGGAAAGTCGGTGGCGGGGGGGTGGGGAATTATATTTGCTTTTCCTTTTTTGTGGTTT
This sequence comes from Gavialis gangeticus, assembly GCF_001723915.1. NCBI lineage: Eukaryota > Metazoa > Chordata > Crocodylia > Gavialidae > Gavialis > Gavialis gangeticus. The sequence goes on along the minus strand of NW_017729018.1, from coordinate 5,647,366 downwards.
TTTTTTGTCGGCAAAACACAACGTGGCGCCTGCCATGTTCTTTCCTTCCTTCCTTTTCTCTCTTTCTCTCTCTCTCTTTCTCTCTGTCTTTCTTCTCCCATCTCTCTGTCTTTCTAGTAGTAAATTATGTTTTATTTAGTTGTAACCATATCACTCTGACCCCCCCCCCTTCACCCCTGCTTCTGGGTCGCCCCCTCCATCCCAGTGATCGCTTTGGTGAGACGGTACAGGGAGTCCTGATTACCTGCTCAGACCATTCTGATAGGTTAGTAAATGATTTCTAGGTTTATTTCTTTCCTTTCTTTTTTCCTTCCTTTCTTTTCCTTTTCAATGTATGTATATATATATTATATATATATATATATTTCCTTCTTTCATTCTTTTCAGCAAGGTGCCTCACTGTTGCACAACAGATCATTTTCAAAGTAAAGTGAATAGAAGAAACTGTAGCACTAGATCCAAGATGGTACTATTTTACCCGCATCAATTCAATATTGTCCCTTTTTTTATAAAATTTTTCCCATATGTGGAGGAGGGGCCATTTCCTTTTCCCCCAACCTCATCTTGTCTCCTCCCCCACCTCCTCCTCTCCCCAAGGAGGCACTGGAGTTTTGTAAAGAGGCATTGGGGGTGGGGGGTTTGGTTGGTTGCTTGACAGCTGATCTTAATTGTTTTGCCTTGTGATTGCTTTGTATATGGCACAAGTCACCATTTAGAGATCAGAGGAAACAATAAATTTTGAAGCTAGTACCATCTTTCTAGGATTTCGCATTTAAGGCAGGTTGTTAATTGGCACAAAAAAAAATCTGTCGTCTTTTGTAAGTTGCCGGTCTTTTAGTCGAGCTTTTTCTAGGGGTCCCTTTTTTTTTTTGTTTTGGTTTTATTACTTTTTTGTTTTATTTTTCCCTTTTGATCTTTTTTTGTTTTCTCACATATATCTCTATATTTTGCAACTAGATCCATTTTTTTTGTTGCTGTTTTTTGTTTTCCACCGTGCACCATTGTTGATTTCAGCAGGGTTTTGGTTTTTGGTTTTCTTTCTTTGGTAACAGAGAGGAGGGTAGGGAGCGGGGCGGACAGTATGTGTATTACCAGTGGGGGGAGACACAAAGCAGACAAAACAGTGCTTTGTTTGGGTTCACTACCAAACCAAAAATAAAACAGAAATAAAGCAGCGAGCACTGCTGGGCTCAACCGGCCTCACCGGTCCAGTCCCCAGGAAAGATCAGATCCTGCAGTCGAAGTCTTTCCTCGTGGTTTTTTTCAAACAACTATTTTTTATACCCGATTTATTTCGCTAAAATGTGCTTCTTGATCTGCTTGAACTCTCGGTGACACAGTGCAATTCAACTTTGCACCCCCCTCTGCTGGCTCCTGTGTCACCCTGCTGTCAAATCAAGGCCAGCAGGGGAGAGGGTGGGTGCTGTTTCTGTATTAATGTCTCCACATTTTCCTTAGGCTTGGAATTTCTTTGGAAGGAATCCCAGAAGAAAAGGAGTCTTCTCTTGGGCTGCTTGCTTGTTTTCCCTTTTGGACCTTCTTTGTGCACTTGATGTCAAAAACCAGTAGCCGCAATGGATGCTCTTGGGGGCTTCTCAAAGGGTTGGATAAATGTCTTCACAGAAGGTACTTATTTGCCTGAAGCTGTGGGGATGCACCTTGTGGGCTTCTCAAAAGCATCGAGATGCCTAACTCCCATGCATTTCCTTATTTTAATGGGAATTAGTGGCGCAGGTGCTTTTGAGCTCCCGCTTGGTGCCCGTCTGCAGCATTAAGCATCTAATACCTTTACAAATATGGGACTTGAGACCTCTGCTCTCCTATGTAAATGCCGGAAATGTGGAGAGGTTGGCTGCTCTTCTTTACTGAAATTGTATGGAATTTGGTTCTAAATGCATGAGCTGGAGCCCATCTCTCAGGCCTCAAATCTTGTATCTTATCCTGTGAAGGGAGAGGCTAATAATGTGACGTTTAAAGGTGAGCCTAGTAAATACATCAGAGTGTAAGGAGACATGTTTGGGGAGGGATGCACCCTCCTTTGTTGGCAGAAGCAGGAGAGGGCATCTCTCCTCCGTGGCTGGATCACGGGGAAGGAACAGGAGGCCTCATATCCTGTGTGAACCGTGAGAGTTGCAAGGATGGTTTGGACTTCAGGTGGTTTGGGCATCACTCGCTCCACTGGAAGTTTCCTCAGAGCGCCAAGAGAAAGGAAACTGCCCCTCTGCCATGAGCTTCTTCTGGGACTGGACTATGAAGGCAAAACATGGGAGTAGGCCAAAATCCAGAGGCGGAGGCCAGCTTCCCTGCAGCACCCAAGAGCACCCATCCATAAGGTCTGGGTCAGTTTGACTTGTCATTTGATTGGTGCATGTGTCTAAGTGTGTGGTTGGATTTCTCATGAGGAAGGAGTGGTCAGGGGTTACAGAGGGGCCAAGAAGGAACATCATGCTTTGGAGAAAGTGCTTGTAGAAGAAGAGGGGACCCCGGGGTTGGTGCCAGGCTCCTCCTGCCAGCGGTTCATGCACCGCCGGCGGGCGTTCATGAAGAAGTTGCTGACAGTATTGAGCTCCAGGCCCAGCTGCTGCGAGATGGTCATCTGCATCTCCTTGGAGGGACGCTTGTTCTCCTTGAAGATGGCGATCAGGGTGCGGCGCTGGAGGTCCGTAAAGACCAGCCGCTGCTTCTTGGGCTGCAGGCTCCGGTCTTTCTGCTGCTCCTGCTCTTTGCGTTTGCAAGCTACACATTCAAAAGAAAGAACATGGCCATTAATTGGTGCAGGATCCCATTACTCTGTGCTCCTGTCTCCTGGCTCTACTACAAAGCCAGGCCTCTTACTACCTGCAAGCCTGAGTTTCATCGTCCTTGGCTTTCTGCCCAGCTCCCTGCCACCTCTCTACCTTGTTCTCGTCCTCTCCTCTCTACTAGTTTCTCTTCAAAAGGGACTCCAGCTGCTTCCATCACTTGGCTGAGAAATGCCAGGGGGAAGACAAGCCATGCAAAAGACTGCTTGGAAGCCCTTGGCAGCCGGCATCTCACGGGAACTCTCAATATCCCTTTCTGGTAATAGGGCTGGAGACAGAGGATGCTTGTGGTCTGGTTTTGCTCCCACCCTCTGGCAATCTGGGGCCTCATAATTTAGGAACGGCGTGAGTGCTGGAGGTGGCCATTCATCTTGTGCCAGCATGCAACCCCTAGTCGCAGATTCCTTAGGCTTCACTGGCAACTTCTGCTTCGCATTGACTTTTGTTGCTGTCTGTTGACTTCACTGGAGGACTAACAGTCCCAGGAACCAGTGTATCAACAGACACATTGCTTCACCTTTAACCCTCTATGAAGAGGATGGAGATAGACCGTTCTCTATGGCTGTAGGGGACAGGGCTAGGAGCAGTGGCCTTGAAATGCAGCAGAGGAAATTTAGATTGGAGATTAAGAAGGAGGAACTTCCTCACTATGAGCGTGGCCAAGCATTGGAAAGGGCTGCCTAGAAAGGCGGTAGCATTTCTTTCTGTCTTTGGAAATGTTCAATTGCAGGTTGGAAAGACCCTTGGCTGCGATGGCCCTGCCTTGAGCAGGCTGCTGGGCTAGATGGTCTCATGAGGTCCCTTCCAGCCCTGCTTTCCTGTGGTCCTATGACACGGCCAACTTGAACCAGCACAAAGTGGCTGACATTTTTCAAATGGACTTTTTGCTCACGCTTCCTGGTAGGCCCTAGTGGTTCTCCAAGCAAAATGATGCAGCAGTCATTCTGCTCTCAGCAAGGTCCCAGAAGGTGGATTTCCCTTTGCTCCCCTTCTGCCCATGGACTAGACTGAGCAGCTTTAAGGTCCAGGAGATTTCAGCTTCCCCTACTGTCTTCCTTATCACGCTCACTCCCTTTCCTGCCCTATTCAATCCCATTCCAGGGGAGACACGGATACACTTCTGTCCAGAAGAACCAGCTTCTAGAGTTAAAAATCCTCCCACCCTATCTCGGCTTAAGCAGTAGGTCATGAAAAGAAGTGCTTTCCCAAAGTGGGGAGTGGGGGTGGCACCAGGCTGATATGTATTGGGGGGCAGGTGCTGGGAAGTAAAGGCCTAATACATTTCCATGCTATGTGCAGGGAGCAGAGGAGAAGTTAAAGACATGAATATTTACATTAAATCTACACAAATACCCCCACGTTTACTTTTTTGGAGGGTCTTTTTCATGACTTCTTTTTAGGAGAAGAATCTCAACAGTGTAAAAAGACCAGCTTGACACAGGCATTTTTTTCTCTGTATTTGGTAGTAGCTACGATTTTCAAAAGTGCCTAAGGGCATTATTTTAAAAAATCTCCAAATGACTTAGGAGCCTAAATTCCATTGTCAAGAGTCACTTATGCACTTAAGAGCCTAATCCTCATTGGATTCAGTGAGACTTAGGCTCCTGAGGACTTTATCTTTACAGGATTTAAGATATATAGGCACCTACTGAGATTTTCAAAAATTCCCAGACAGCCAAGTCCCATTAAAAATTGTCCCTCAGGCCTAGATTTTGTAAGTTAAGTGCCTAACTCCATGTGATTTAGGAGCCTAAACAGTGGATCGTGATCTGGCCATAAGCCATTAATGGAAATGGGGAAATTTGGCCTGTAGTGACTTTCAGCTGAATTTATGCTCCTAAATTTCTGAAGTATTTTTGAAAAATTTACTCCATTGCATTTCAGTGGGGTTTGAACACCTTATTCCCCTGAGCTGCTGCTTTGCAGCCTTTACCTGGACCCTCCTGGCACTACGTAGGCTTCTAGGACCACTAATCCAGATCAGAGGCTCTGGAACCACTTCTTGCAATCCAATAGTCTACACGGGGGCTTGTAGTCTGCAGGCAAATCCACTGCTCCTGTGGATCTGGAGGCTGCCATTGTGTGCATGTGAGTGTTACTAGGCATATGTGTCTGTCTGGCTGCCTGGCCATCCTTAGTTTTTCTGAACTTAGTGCTGTCATTTACCCCTTTCATAGTATCAACTTCAGCTCGGTCAGACAGATGGCACTTTACAGAGGCGTAGCCAGACAGCTCAGCTCCTGGGACAGCCACGTGACACCCGGAGCAGCACTAGCTTCCAACAGTCACAGCAATATGATCAGCCTCCACGTTGGTCATGGCTATTTTTGCACCCTTGCCCCCCCACCTCTCTTATGCTACTGTTACTTTACTCCAGTTTTCAGTTCACTTTCCCTGAGGGTTGGTCAGGTCGTGCAAGCACAAACCCAAGGGAAAGGAATAACTTCACTGTTCAGCCTCAGGAAGCCTCTGGTGGTCCTCCCTCGGGCCACCCAAGTCCTGGAGAGGACAAGGACAGTTACAAAATGAGCCTTGGGCATCCATGCGGTGTTGGGAGTAGATCTGAGTCCTTCTCTTTCAGAAACACAAGGGCTAAATCATCAACTTGGTAAACTCTCATGGCTCGGTTGAAGTCAAAGGACCAACAACAGTTTAGAGGAGCTGAAGCTCTGGCCTTTGGGGCTCTGCCATTTGAAGAACCTCGGAGGCAAAGAGCTTCCCCGCTGAGGAGCTGACAGAGGTCCTCAGTGGTGCAGGCAGTTGAATACTGTACGACATCAGAGAATCAAAGTCAGCACAGCGCCACTTCAGATTGCGGGGTCAATGGGCAGGCTCTGCTTATGCCTTAACTTCTCACGCAAACATACTACAGGTCCCATCAGCCCTGGTCCCAGCAGAGACCAAAGCAGAGTTGCTAGAGGCACTGGGATGGGTACAAGGGGGATGTCCCTAGAGCAGGAGGATGTGATGCCCTCTAGTTACAGACTACTCAGCAGCTCAGTGGGAACTAGACTGCCTCAGAAGAGGAGAGAGCCCCATGGCAATACGCAGCCCGTTGGGTCCTATTTCTATTGCAAGATGGAAATTGTTTGAACAACAAGACCTGACCGAGGAGTAGGAGTTTAACTGGGGCAGTCCACTGGATTTGAGGGCTAGGACATCACTGACAGCCAATCAAAACACTCCCTTTGGAGTTCAGGTTGCTAAAGTCATCTCATAGGCATTTGTGGTCTTGCTTTGCTTTATACCATGAGTCTTGCAAGGTTTGTCTGTTATCTGTCCTCTTTGAACTGTCCACCAGCCACATGCATTCCTCAACAGTGGGCTCTCATTTCTCCATTAATTCACGGTTGTGTCTTTATTTCCAATATCATACAGTAAAGGCTAAGTCATTCTTTGCCTTGTCATTAAATAACTTTGTAGGGTTAGTTCAGGATGTCTATAATGTTAACAGAATAGTGGACTCTTGGAGAGTCATCCCAATGCTTTGGTTGGGGGGTCTTGTGACAGGTTACACCATGTGCGTGTGTCTATACTTTAGTTGTGTTATGACATGTGCTACTTAACACAATCGTAGGATAGTTGTAAAACATTTGTTCCATGATCCAAGCACTTCCTTCCAGCTGTGTTCAACCTCCGCGACAAAGTCTAGGCCCATTTCTCCATTGTTCTGTGCCTGGTGTGGTCATTTGTCCCATTGCAGGGTGTATGTAAAAAACATCCTTTCTGAATTAGCAGCATTTTACATCCACTTTGTATAGGTGCAAATGACTGAGCATGCGCACAGGACATTGGAGAAGTGAGTTGGACTGTCCTGTTTTTGCTGGAATGTGCAGTTGGGTTCGTTTCATTATCCTGTGTTAAAACAGGAGAAAAAATGAAAGGGTAGACACATCACTAGAGTGAACAGTAAAGATTGTGATGTCTTGTGGTTAAAGAGATTTTGAGTGAAGACATCATAAGCCTGCGTTTCCCCTGTCTTAGGCCTCATGTGATCATTTATAAAGTAAGTGTAAAACATTATCTGATCAGAAGAGCTGCATTTTGTACCAGCTTTGTGCAAAGTAAAGAGCACTGGAGAGTCAGGTGAAGAAAGCTCAAATGACTCTTCTATTGAACAGCGAGCCTGTTAATTCACTGCAATGAAATTTTGCTGAGTATTAAGACTGCTTTAAAGGTGAGTTGAAATGAATTAAATGATCCCAGATCATTTTTAGAAGCTATGTAGAGTCTTAGGGACTGGCTTAAGGATAAAGAGCCTTTCATTTTGCATGCAGGATCATTGGCATGTAGACATCTAACTGCTTCATGGTGGGTGAAAATTTCACAAATGTCTAAGATTATGTTTTGAGTTAACTACTGCAATGCCGAGTCCTGTGGGAAACCAAGGAGATGAGCTTAGCTCCAAAATGTGGTATAAGTTTGACCTTGACTGTACCTTGAGGTACAATCTACCTGTGCCTTGCGTCCCTTAGGACCTTACATTGTGATAGCTATCTCAAGTGAGCTGTCTCACTGTAACAGCAAAGCTTTGTGCGGTGAGGACGTGGCCTAGGGGATTTAGGTGTATCAACCCTTATGAAAAGGGATGGGTTTGAGGAGCCAAAGTCATACATGCCTTTGAAAATGTTACCATGCCTAACCGGCACATGTACTGAGATCTCTATGTGCTATGGTTTTGGCAGGCAACTCACAGCAGGGGCAACATTAAAAGATTTTCAAGCCAGAAAATCAGATTACAATAATCGACTTTAATCTCCTGCAGAGCATAGGCAAGGCGATTCTACTCAGTGCTTCTTTCAATGAGCCAAAGAGCTTGTGACCGAACTCAGGCATATTATTTGAAAGGATACCCATTCCTCATGGAAAGAATCTAGGTGAAGGAAGACCTACCACAACCTTGGGCCAGCTATTCATCACCTTCCCAGCTGAAAACGTGCTCCTTACTTCTAGCGTGAACTAATGGCAAGCGGCAGTGCAGCCCATTCCACATCTGTCCTTTATGAGGAGGCACGATGAACGTGCATCCTTATTGCAAATCAGTTCCTCCAACTTTTTGGGAGAGGGCACTCGTTTTTATGATTTCTTTTTTCCAGCTTGCTTTTCTCTACTCATTTTAATTCTAGGCACCCTGAGCTAACAGTACGCACAGATACATTTGGAGGTTCATCACATCCAGCCCATGTTGGGTAGATCTAGAGCTGATAACCAAATCACTTATCTAGCAGTTATTGCCTATTCTCTTGTTGCTGGGCACAGACACAAGCAAGTTGCAAATGGATACATTAATTGGTGAATTTTTAGACATGGACGGGTTCCAAATCCTTGCATCTTGGATTTCTGTTGCTTCCTGGTGATTGGTCATATTTGTCACATGGTATTGATTCTTTCCCCTGATTGCCTGAGTGCTCAGCTCTAATTAGGGCTGCCAGTTTACAGGAGACAACAGATTTGCCCAAGCAAAATATATCTAATTCAAGCCATTTGGTTTGGGGCGATAATGGTTAGCAGAGAGCATTTCCCCAGGCTTTGCCAAAGGTCCTGAATCCAGCTGCCCTTTTTTTTAAATTTTATTGGAAACAGACATTCTGGAGAACAAAGACATTTTTAACCCCTTGTGGTACCAGGTGGAGTCTGGGTCCCATGAGGTACCTCAGTCAAACAGCCAGCAGATGAATGTGTTAGTGAAAAACCTACCCTATGACCATCAGATGCTTGCAAAAAGAACAAACAAAAAAACCTTTTATAGAAAATTTGACTTTTTTCCAGACATGAATTAAAAGCAAAATCAAAAAAACCCACAGGCGTGCACAGTCCGAGCAGTGAGTGACATATTGGCTTTGATCAGCTCCCCTCAGCCACCCCCAGCTCCCAGCTCCCAGTTCACTCCATTCATACTTTAGTCCAAACCTCTGCTCACTCTCAACACTGCTGCGGGTGAAAGCTAGAAGCAAAGGGGTGTGCAACTGTGCATCAGGCCAAACCGGTGTGTGGTATAGTGTAACTGTGGCAACCCCTGCCTTTTGCTGAATATGTGAATGTAATGGACTGTATTAGCGAGACCCCTTCTACGTGTCCTCCCCATGCAGTCCTCCAGAACGCAGCCAAGCAGCAGTATTTATATGTTATGTTTGCAGTTAGTTGGAACAAAGCTGCGTCTGATTGCTGCAAATCATTGATGTTGCATAGACAGCAAAACAGGTCAAGGATCTTGTCTCACTTCTTGATGCCTATGATATAATGGTCCTTTTTTTTTTTGCCCATTGAATTACTAAAGGCATTTAACTTCATAGCCATCTCTGTGACAAGGTAATATCTCCCTGCACTCAGGGTGAGAATGAATTTGTATGGCAGATGTTGGCTTTCTGTTGGTGATGGTTGCTGTGTAACGTTAGCATTACCTACCAGTGAGTTTAAGGCCTGCAACTATCCACAGTAGGTCCTCACTTTTGCTCTGTTTCATATATCTTTGCATAGGAGACACTATTAGATGTGCTAGGTGTGTTAGGTGTGCTCTCCGAGGGACAGGTGCAGGTCGTATTCACCCCAGCTATAATTCCAGAGAAGGGGTGAAGTTGCCTTATAATGGTTCCCATCTGTTGGCCGCTTTTCACATGAGCTGCATTGGATAGACTGAGAAAAGTTAATCAGTGTTTCAAGTTTTTAAACTCCACATTGGTTTGCATTCAATTATGCAACATGTAATAGCCAGTGACTAATAGTGTTGCTGGAATTCTGCAACTCGAAGGCAATGCTCGTTAGTACGGCTACTCAAGAGGATGATGGCTTATTGGAAGAAAAGACTTGGGTTCTCATCTTGGCGCTAATATTTTTCTGTCCGTATGATATTGGCCTTATCAGGGTACTGGACTGTGCTTTGGTTTCCCCAATACTGACCCATTTAGGTAAAACATTTCAAGATATATGAATGAATGAATGAATGAATGAATGAATGATATTGGTAAAGGGGCAAAGGTACTAAATGTTTCCCGTAGTACAGTATTATTTTATCAAAGCAATACGTTCTTCCATTACTATCATGATCAACAAAAGCTAGATCTGGTCAAAAAATACAAAACATCAGATTATTGGATCATAGGAAAATATGGCTGGAAGTGACCTTACAAGATCACATCTAGTCCATCCCCTTGCTCAAGGTAAGATCATTTCCAACTAAACCATGCCAGACAATTGTCTGTCCAATCTGCCCTTGCAAATGTCCAAGGATGGGGATTCCACAATTTCTCTAGGCAGCCTGATCCAATGCTTGACCAATTGGACTCCTTCTAACCTGTCCACATCCTTCTTAATGAGGAGGACTTTGCACTTGTCCCTGTTGGATCTTATCTGATTGATTGTGGACCATTTTTTCCAGTCTGTCCAAGTCATTCTGGCTCCCAGCCCTTCCCTCCAGAATGCCTGCAACTCCAACTCAACTAGGTGTCACCCACAAATTTGATAAGCATTTGTTCCACCCATTATCCAAATCATGAATATACATTTGCAAAACATCTTTGCAATTTTTTCTGTTAATTTATCTGTTTTGGGGGTGATTTTTTTCATTTACTGTGGCTGCCTGAAAAGCAGCATGGCTTCTTCTAGAACATTTCTGCAAAAAAGGAAAAACCCCCACCAAAAACCCTCCAAAAAACAAATGCGTCTCTCTCTCTCTCTCTCTTCCCTCTCCTCCCCCATTGCAACATTAAAGTTTGGAGTATTTCGATCACACATAAATAATGAATTAATTGTAGTTAGGTATCATCTGGAGACCTTGATCAGGGGTTGGGATGCCACCGTGCTGGGTGCTATGAAGACCTTCTGGTATTGCCTGTACTCAAGTAATGTATAGCTGCAGCTCTGTTGATAAAACAGGACAAAACTCCTGCTGTGGACATATTTCCATTGGTGTAAATTAATCCTGTCTTGGGAAGAAAATAAAGTCCTTCTCTTCCTCTGGTTTCTATCCACCTGTTCAGCAACAGCAATGGTGCCATGTCAAGTCCTGAGATCATTTAATTTCTACAGACTAATATTTGCCAAACATTTGGCCACCTCTCCTTGCCTCAAACCTATAGCATCTGGGTCCTTAGAAGGTTTCCTATCCAAGATCTAGCCAGGCCCAGTATTGCTTAGTCCCTGAAAACAGGTCCCTTCAGTTCATCATAGCCACTAATAAAGCCTCTAAAAGCTTCTAACGATCTAGAGTAGGAGTGCTTTGCTTTAAGCATACCATCATGTTATATAGGCATGGGATGCCATTGCCTACATGTACACAAGTTAGACAAACAAAATTAGCTGTTACAACTTATTTCAGCAAAAATAAAAAAGCTGGTCTGGTTAAAAACAGCTTGCTTGCTACAACTGTGGGTACCCATTCTACCCAATATGTGTCTAAATGACTTAGGTGCTTAATTGCAATACTGTGCCAACATGCACAAGTATTTGAAAATCCATTAATGCACCTACTTTTGTAACACACCATTATTTTACCCTTAAGATCATAGGGACCTTAGGATCTTACCCTATGGTATCATAAAAAAGCAGTGAGGAGGAACAGCCACCTACTTTTTACATTAGCAGTTTTTCAAGGACCTGAACAGGGTGGAATAGAATTGCATTTGGGCACCTCAGTTCAGTGATGTTACTGGTAGACTAGAGCCTGGCCCAAAGTGTAGTAGCAGAAGCACCAGGGGCATTTGCCAACACAGCTATGCCAATCAGAAATCACACATGACCATACAGCTAATGCAGGGATGTGGGCAAAACTTTGCCGCATAGACCTGGCATAGATTATACTGCAACCAGTCCCTAAGCAGTTGGTACCCCAGTGTGCACAGCAGCGCTAGTCAGCATCCATTGCTGTGTAGATGTACCAGCTACCTGGCCTGGAGTGAATGATACGGGGTATTATACTAGCATCTAGTGGTGAGACAGCAGAACAGAGAGTTGAATACAGATGGCTGTCTGGATGGATGCTTGTGTAGTTGACTGGGTACATGTCCAGCAGCACCTGTAGGGCTGGTTTATTGGGGATCAACTCTAATGAAGCTGGAAGCCCTGGAGAGCCTCATTATATATTTGTATATGAAAAAAGAGGTATTTTCAGGTTATAATATTACCATCCCAAAAGCATTAAAAGATGCACAAAGGGACACAGCTGTAAGTGCACTTTAATGTGCATTAGCCTATTTTAATGAGTGTCACAAAAAAACCCCATGCTCTTTAGCTAATGCACGTTAAAATAGGCAAATGTGCCTTTTTCTAGGACCTCACAATGGAGGGTACTTTACTTTTACATATGCCCCGAGGGTGGATGGGGGTGGTGCTTTATTTAGAGCGTCTCTGACAGCTTTTCTAATTAAACCGCTGCTACGTCTCATGGACCAGCATCCCCACGCTTCAAAATGGTCCCAGGGATGCTTGTTCAACGAACTTTAGATAAGGTGCCCCCATTTTTGAGCATGGGGCTGCTGATACGTGAGATTCAGGAGGCTACCAGAGCATGGTAGTTGCCATGCTCCTACAGACTTGATTTATCGAGTCTGCTCAGCCACTGGACTTCCAGCAGGTTGGAGCAGCCTCCGTGCTTGTGTATAGGCACCCAGAAGGTACTAGATTTAATGCGCATTACCTAAAGTGCATTAATGAACGTGTAGATGTGCCCAGTATGTTTTATCATCTGAGTGCTGAAGGTTTCAGGTTCCTGGTTCATTCCCTGCTATTAGTCCACACTGAGCTTGCAGTTTACTCATGATGATAGAGGTAAAATGAATGAGACCAAATTCTGGCCTATGGTATATCAGAAAATAGCCAGACTTGAGTCACTAATGCTGGCATGAGCAATGCCACAGGCCTTAAAAGTAGTTAGATGAAACAAAAAAATTAGTTTTGTGGTATTTGTAGTCGAGTGTTGGAGCTTTTTGAGTGGCTAATAATGTGCTTTCTGGAAGATGACTGTTGAAATATTAATCTAATCACAGGACTCCAGGTGCTGCAGTTGGGCCCACCGTAGCTGTGCTATCATCTTCTGTTTTCACAGACATGGTGATTTTTTCACAAACATGGTGATCTCACTATAGAGATATTTAATTCTTCTTCTTCATCCTTTAGTAGCACCTTTAGCTCCTGAGACAGACAACTTTGTACTGGGTGCTGTGCACATATAGAAAGACAATCCCTGACTCAAAATGGTCATGACTTAAGTAAAAAATAAAGGGAAGTGATATGATTGCCGTTGCACAGCTGAGCCATGGAGTGGCAAGAATAAGGTGATTCCTTCAAAGTTGCACTGGCATCTGCGATGCAGCTGAGGACCTGGGCACACAGACAGGTTCCCATGAGGCAGAGACAGTAAAGTCTTAATGCAACTCAGCGTCTCTGCATGAACTGCCTATGTGCACACTACCCTGTGGTATATGAAAGGTAACCCACAGTAGCTTTGCCTTCTTACCACAGAGAAGATTTCATTTACTGTGTAACGAGAGCCTGCACACCTGGCACACCGTGAGCCCCAGCTTTCCTTTGCCATACAGTAACTCGTTCACATGCCCGTAGGCAAGAGATCTCCAGACTCTTAGTCTGCTGCATTAGCCAAGACAGCCCGCTTTCTCCCAATGTGATCCTATCATCTGAGTGCTAATGGTTCCTGGTTCAATCCATGCTGTCAATCTGCACTGGGCTAGCAGTTTACCCAAGATAGAGGTCATCTGAATTAGACCACCTATGTGGCATAGCAGAAAATAGACTTGAGTCACTAATGGTGAGATTTGAATAATGATATGTTTTTTGCAGGCATTAAGCACAAAGACTTTTAGCAGGGAGGCCTACAGCCTTAATATGAGGGGAAACTGAGGCACAGGACATAGGCGGCGCATAAAGGTGGCACGTGCCCCCCCTGAGATTGGCCCTCGCTGGCTGGGGAGTGGGGGGCAACAGCTGGTGCCCCCCTTCAAGAATGTGGGGGCGCCAAGCGAAGTGCCAGCGGCACTTCTGGGTTTGCCCCCTGTTGGTGATCGGCCGCTGGGGGACCCCACCCCCGCCCGGTTGGCGATCGGCTGCTGGTGACCCCCCAGAATCAGGAGGCACCAGCTGCCCGTGGCACAGGACAATCTAAGGTCATTTATCAAATGCAAATGGCAGAGCCAAAAATAGGAGACAAGGGGTCCTGACTCACAGTCCAATGTGTTAACCACTGCACCGCCCCTACCCACTTTTGAGGACCCCAGCTTAACAGGGCTGGTAGGGAGGGGACAAACAGAGACCCTGGCATGAAATTCTGGAGTCGAATGGATCATGAAAGCACGCCCGGGGTTCCTTCTGCATTTCTTTATTTATTTTCTGCTGAGACCACTTTGCACATCTCTTCCCAGTCAATCTAATTACAGCTCCGCACAACAAAAATCAATAGTGACTCTCGTCAGATCTATTTACGACAGCTCTCTAAACCCTGAGCTGATGGATCTTTTTCATATTTCTCATCCCTGGCCACTGCTTTCCCAGGCAGGCTTTGTCTGCTCGGATCTGGCGGTGAGCTGTCTGGGGTGTTTTTTTTTCTGTCGCAGAAGGTAAGTGAGCCCTCGTTGTATCACCTCGCCGTGGAGGAAAGCGGTTTACCATATTTGCACAATCTCCCTTGACATCTTAAGTCTCACGAAGGTGGGACTTCTAGGACTGCTGGTTAGGCGTGGCAGCCGACTGGCACCGTGTGATGCTGCAGTAGTCTCTAAAATGGTGGGTTGTCGAAAGGGCAAGGAGGAGGCCATTGCACATGGATCTGAGGACTGGTTTCCCACCTCATGCTGCCCAGAACAGCTGTGGTTGAAAATTCAGGCCCCTTTGTTCTAGAGTGATTAGCAGACTTGTAAGCAAATCCTTTCCCTTCCAGAATAGCAAAGCCACAGGGGCAAACCCTCTCGGAGAACAGTCCATTTTTCATGGTCTGTTCTGGTCCAGTTCGCAACAAGGGGATTGTTAAAGGAAGGTGCCGGTGGGGTGTAGGAAGAGTGGGAAACACAATGGCCCTGGCTGGTTAGGATGGGTTTGGGCCTGTAACAATGTCCTGAATATTCAGGCCTTTTAATGATTTCATATTGTGCTGCACACGCATGCAAGTGAAGAAAAAGCAGGCTTTGTCCCAGGAAGGACCAGACACATTTGTAGAGTGAGGATGGTTTTGTGGACGGGAGCTGAATTCAGTTCCTAGTCCTACACCAGGTGGCCTGTCCTTCACCTGGAAAGCAGGGATCTGTGGTGTTTTAGGGTCAAAAAGGACCTTTTGATCCTTTTACCACTTTACACTTGTATTGACCACTTGCTTTTGACTAAAGCAGTGGTTTTCAACCTTTTTTTGTGGACCCCTAACACATTTTGAATGGAGGTGTGGATCCCTTTGAATTGTAAGTGTGGATATTCACTTATTTCTGATCCATCATAGTCATCTTCAACAGACCCCATAGACATAGTCTGCAGACCCTCACTGGACTCTGAAGCATGCTCGTGTTTCTCTTGCCCATTTAGAAGATAAACCATTTGGGACAGGGTCCATCTCCAGCTGTTTTGACACGCCATATTGACAAGCCCAAGCACACAAAGGTCATGAACAAGGCCTCAAACGTCTCAAGATTGGTTTCAAAATGACAAGATTTTAAAAAAACATGGATTTTTAGGTCCTGTGATTGCCTTCCTCTGTAGCAGGGAGCATGGCCTTCCACCTGGCATCTCTTGAGCATATATTAACAACCCTTTACACAAGCAGGACGTTGGCTGCTGTGGTCCCCCCCTGCTTCACTGGTGGCAGGTTAGGGTGCTGTGTCTTGTGTCAGGGTTGATGGCAGATTTACTAAGAGGTTAGATTATGGATGGTGTAGGATGCTTTGGATAGGGCTGATCCTGCCTCAAAAAGGGGGTAGGACAGATGACGTCTGGAGGTCCCTTGCAGCCCGACTTCTCTGATTCTGTGATACTATATCTAGCTTAGCTCTGCCTTTCTGTTTTGTGAGTGTGAGCATATGCTTCCCCTCCTTTTCCCCCGCTCCAGGAGAAGCCAACTACTAACTCCACACCGACACTTACTCTCTATTTCTGTTTCAAAGGGCAAGACGACTATTTCACCAAGCGGATGTTCGGGCTCTAATTACTTTGCCTGCCAGTCCTCTGAGTTCCTGCCTTTGATTTATTAAGCACATATGAGGATGATTTCCCTGAGAGTTCGGCATTTGAGCAGCACATGAGCTGTGGCAGATCAAGGGACGGGGAGCAAAGTCTGCACGTGCAATGCAGAGAGCCCATTTTCTCCTTTCAAGAGAAGCCTGCAGCCTTCTTGGTGGGATTGCTGAACATGGGCAGATGCCGGGGCTTCCAGGCAGATCCAGCACGCCTTGCTGACTGCCTCAGTGCTAAAGCAACAGGCCCTGCACTACCCCTCCTGGCCGTGGGCCCCACCTCTCTTCTCCCATCGAACTGTTGCACCTAATTCCAGCAGCAGGTTCATGGTGTCCACGGGACGATGTCCTTTACGGGCATTCAGCCACACGCTTCTGCTACCAAGTTTTGTGCAGCTCCATCTGGCTGACATTTCATGCAACTTAGGAGATAAACTGCAGTTAGCCTTTGCTTTTTAAAGCTGCAAATTTAGGGCTGGTAAGAAAAAATGCGTTCATCAAAAAGGAATTTTGACCCCCAATGGATTTTCACAGAAAACTAAAAATGGAGGGGGAAGGGTTTTTTTTCCATTTTCTACCAAACTGTTGTGTTTTGTCTTGTCTTTAACTGAAGTCCAATTTTTACTTCCTAAAAAGGGTTTTCCCAAGCTGTTTTTTTTGTTTCTGTTTTGCGGCTTTCCTGAAAGATGAGAGTGGGAAACATTGATGAGGATAATATTTTTTTGTTGAAAAGATTTGGCATTTTCCAACCACCGCTACTCATGCGTTCGCCGCATCCCTGCCACTTGCTCCACACTTTTGTGGTGGGGCTTGGAAAGAGCTGAGACCCCTAAAACGGGACTTCAGACACCAAGGCCAGAACTGGCATCTGAAAAAAACCTGCTCACCTGCTGCTTAACTCTGGAGACACCTCTGCTCACTGGCCACTTCCAGTTTTGACTCAAACAAACGTGCATATGGGCCTGCAGTTCTGCATCGCATGCGTGTCCAGAACTGCTCAGGTCTGAACGGCTCAACCCCTGTCTAATTTATGGCCCAAAGACATGCAGCATGCCCCCCTGCCCCCAGAAGCAGCACATCCTAGCGAGGCCATTCCTGAAAAAGCCCTGTCTGTTCATGATTTTCAAAGCTTACAGGGGGATTCTCATCTCTTATGCGGGGATGAGCTCCCCTGTCATTCAAACCCTGGTTGGGACAAGGGTGTCAGACTCACCCCTCCTTTCAGGCTGGCTCTGGATGTGGTTGTGGGGGCAGGATGGGAAGCAGCACATGGGTTAATTCAGCCACTGTCATCCCCAAATGATCTGCGTATGCAGGCTTTTGATAGCAGGCCCCATCCCTGCTCCCAGATTCCTGGCTCCTCTGGGACCCTGGCTGGCCAGACAACGCAGCTCCATCCCTGCTGTGCATTGGACCCCCTTCTCCCCTTGCTTTAGGAAATAAAACTAGAAAATATAGTTCAGAAAAGAATGGAAAAGTTTCATGTCAATGGCTCGTGGGCTAGAGGTTTCCTTCTATGCTATTAAAATAAATAGTCAAAAACATTAAAAAAAGGTTGATGCCCAAAGAAAACAGTTTGACCCACAATAATTTTCCCCCAAATTTTTAATTTGCTGCAAATTCTGAAAATGATCATTTCGGGTCTGACTTGGAATGACACTTTTTTCAACCCTTTTGAAATTGCCAAAGAACTGGAAAATCCATTATTAGCCCAGTCGTAGTCCTGCGCTATGGATACTGCCATGGCTTTCAGGCAGTACAGCATTGTAATTTGCAGTAATGATTTTTTGGTCTTACTTTAAAAGTCGCAAGTGATAGGAGCCCCCCGTCTTTCCCCTGGCAGACTGGTCTCCTAACTAATAATCTAACTATCAGGGAGGTTATCCTTTGATTGTCCAGCTGTGTGAACAAGCCACTGTTATCAAGGAGCTACATGACACTGCTCCAGAAATTTGCATTTGAATCAAATCAGTTCAGTTCAACATTGGAGTGCCAAAAGTTGCTACTTGCCCAGCGCGACAGACGCTACCTTTCCTTGGTAATCCAGTTGGCTTTGGAGGTCAGAGGCCTGGGGCCTGACCTGATCTACCGTATTTACAGCAGTGTGAAAGGACAATCAAGGCTGCAGCCTATGGCTCCCCTCTGCTACATGATGCTGAAGGTGACTCTGCAGGGATCCAGGTTAACAACTGAACCGAGATGCCAGTTCAGACGAGCTCAGTTTACAAGTAAAAACATATGTGGCCCAACTGCCAAGCCCACTTAGTCCCTAGGGCTCTGCAAGCAAAGCTAAGCACTGTCCTTCCTCAGCGTTAGCTGTGACAAAGCTTCTGGAGGGAAGACCATGTCCTCTGAGACCCCAGCACAGCCCTTACGTGCTTAACCAGGCAGCACTAATGGGGCCTGGAGCAAGCCCCTCCATCCTGCCCAAAGCAGCAAGAGCCTCTGGCTCCGCTGTTGCCTCTGCAGGGTCAACAGGCATCGAAGCCCCCCAGCATCAACTCAGCAGCCCTGAGTGTGAGCTGCCCACAAGACACAAAGCTGCCGGCTGAGTAGGGGCCACTTTTCCAGTTACTCAAGGAATCCGAAAGGACAAGCCCTCTGCTTCCCCGCAGACGGGTTGCAGCTCCCGCGTCTCACGAGCGTGCGGGGCAGTGAGTTTTCCTTGACTTAACCTTGACAACTCCAGGCAAAATACCCCCCAAATCATTTCTAAAGGGACATAATAGACACAATCAAATGGCTGCTGTTCAGAAGCTCTGATTATGCCTCCCAGCGTGAACTTCACTAAGCATTTAACTAATACCTGATGGCTTTCCAGGCTGCCACAGGCTGTCAGCCAGCGGTTTCTCTATTATACCTACAAAACCTGTTTTCTCAACCCCAGCGCTCTCTCGCTCTCCATTCATCTGCAATACAACCTGCAATTTTCTGCCCACTTTGCTTAAGTGCTGGTGATTTGTTGAAATCACAAAAGACAGCCAGGGGCTTTCAGTGCCCACATGCTGGCTGTAAGTGAGGTTAGAAAAACACCAGGCTTTCTCATCCCCACGCTGTCAAACAGGCTTGGACAGGCATGGGGAGAAACCTCAGTTGAAGCTGGGGGAGCACTGGACAGCTCTGGGGGTTTGTCCGAGCATGTTTGGTTGGGAATTTGGGTTGGGAAATGGGTTTCTTGTGAGATGCCTGGTGTGCCCTGCTCAGACATAGTGGACTCCTAGTCATTTGAATCCCTCAGGACTCAGCAGTGGTGTTTTTACTACTCGAGGCACCAGCTTCCCATTCAGGAGACTTGAGTTGTAGCCACTGGCCTGATGGGTCACTTACATCAAGTCACTTCACCTGCCTTTGCCTCAGTTTCCCCCTCTGTAAAATGGGAGGAATGATGCTGACGTCCATCATAAAGAGCTTGGATGAAAGTGCCTGGTATTACAACTATTGGATCATATATGAGCATAGCCTTTATCAGGCTACTTTGGTGATTGGTTCTATGTATAGTATGAAAAATATATGTGGGTTTCTTTAATGCTACTTGAAAATTGCCAATTTGGAGAAAATTTGGGGGGGAAATGATTGTATCCTTCTGATTTTTTTGAAATCCCAAGCTGTTTAATTTTCCACAAAACTGAATTTTTTTTTCCCTGGAGAAACCTTTTGGTTTATAGTTTGAGTTTGAGTGTAGGAGTGATGTCAGGAGCTGTGATGGACCAGGAATTATATGAGAGGCAAGGACGTCTTCCGGGGCAATATTGTTTATTGGACCAACGGCACAGTTGGGATAAAGTTAAAATGAGCTTTTGAATGCAAGGCACTCTCACAATCAGTGAAGTTATGGAAAGGTCCCGACTTCCAGATTCCTTTCAAGCTGTAAAATGCCACGAGACTCACATCATTCACAGCGAGCTCCAGAGAATAAAGTTTGGGTTCTGCTTTCTGTAATATAAGCCCTGGCACATTTGCCAACTAACTGAAATCCAGATTAGTCTTCATATAGAGAAATAGGCCTGGCAATATGTAGGGTCCCTTTTGCCAGTAATGAAAAAATATGAAGATGACCACTGAGTGGCAGTATAATCTCTCTCTCTCTCTCTGCCTCGCACACCCGAACACACACTTAATGTAGCATTAGCAAATAAATTTCTTGGACAGAAGGCCAAGCAGGCCTGAATAGCTCGTCACTTTTCTGGGATGATACAAAACACACGCACATGGTAAATGTCAGCACCTGCCCCGAAGGTTTTACCCTCTAAATGAGCAGCTCTCAACCTTTTTAAACTCCAGGCACCTCCTTGGCAAATGCCAGCTCTTCGTTTTCACTTGTTTTTTTGGCAATGGAAAAATAACGGAGCAATTCTTCTGTTGCAAAGACCTGCAAAAGCCTGCGGCAGGACAGAATGGTTTTGACACTCTGGATTCCTATTTGAAATCTCTGGGTTTAGCTCGTGTACTATCTGTAGGTATTTGCACACTTCACGGTGCTAATATTGCCTGGTGCCCTGCAGCGCCCTTAAGGGATCTCACAGCACCCCAGGGTACTGGATCACCCTGGTTGAGAATCACAGCTCTAAAGACATGAGCAAGACTGAGAGAAGTGACTCACCAGAGGTCACATTGCAAGTCAGTGGCAGAATCAAGTGGCCTTTGCCTTCCATCCCCTTCCCTGGATGCATACGTCTCTGGCGGTGCAGTCCAGAGTCTTGGGACATGTCCTGTCCTCCTTGGCAGATCGAGAACCTCAGGGGAACAGGCCTACAGAGGGCAGGGAGTTGTGCTTTTCTAGCCACCTGACTGTAAGCCAAAGACCAGGGTAACTGCATTTTTACAACAGCAAGCGTCAAGGGCAAAAACCACACAGGGTTCCTATGCGTCTGGCTGTGACAGTCCCACATGGCACCTCCCAAGCCCTGCAGACTGCAGTGCGGTGCAGCGTTGCAGCTCCTGACCCCCAGCTCGGCTTTCCTTTCCTTGGGGTGCATCAGCCCGGTGTGCTAGGTAAGCCCCCGGGACCTGCTGAAGTCCTCACTGGGATGCAGCCCTGCGTGGGATGGGCTGGGGCAGCTGTCTTACAGGATGCATTTCCGGGCAGCGTTGCACAGGCCAGCGGGTTGGGAAGGGCAGGAAATTCCCACGTCCAGCTAAAGACACAGGTGAGCTCTTAGGAGGCGCAATAACGTAACTGCAGGGAGCTGTCCAGAAACAGAGGCTCTCACACCGAGCGGCAGGGGATTTCCAATGGCCCCAGGCCTGAACCTTCATGCTGTTGCTGCAGCACAAAGCAGGGGGGCTTAGCATGGCCAGATCTGGCCCCGACAGCTCCTTCTCACTGCCATATGGCTCGGTGGTCTGCAACAGGAGGGTCTCTGCCGGTCCCATGCTGTCCAGTGCAGCGATGGGGACAGCGGCCTGTGCCCGGATGTGAATCCAGCTCAGCTTCCTTGGTAGCAAAGCATGAAAACAAGAGGGGGAAGCCTGAGGGGCCAAGTCTAACTGAGCTGCCTGCATGTGGCTGGGAGGCATTTTCCCACTGGTTCCCTGGGAGGTGCTGGAGCATGCGCTCCGATCCTGCGTGAGCCCCTGGTCATTGGTATGCAGCCTGAATGCTCTGGCAATCCGTGCTCCCGGGCAGGCTGTTTGCAGCAAAGCAAATTAAATCTTCCTCTCAACTCTGCAAATGAGGATGTTAGATGATACAAGAGGCTCCTGCATGCGTCTCCATGGGCATTTCCCTTTCTCAGAATGGACTCTGTCTTGGGTGGAAGAGGCTGGGCTGAAGATGCCAAGGAGTGAAGGCCTCTGGTTGTCCATGCAAGTATCCAAGGCAAAGTTCTTCCACATGGTGCTGTCTTGGGAAGGGGCTTCAAATGGGATTGCATCCTGGGATGAAGGGCATTCAACTTACGTGGCCCAGGCCATCTGACAGAAGACCTGTGCCAATCGGTGCCAGCTGCACTGCAGTTTCTAGGGTGTGGATGCATGGGATGGAGACCTACCAGCCTGTCAAAGAGCACAGAGTGACAAGATGTAAAGTCTTTTGTTGGAGACTCATGCTAGGCAAAGTTAAGAGAAGGAAAACCCAGGCCCACAGGCTCTTGGGTCCCAAGATTTGGGATCAGGAAGGATCCTCTCAAAACAAGAGTCCCTGGTCCAGCCATGTCACAGAGAGGCTCTATTTCCCCAAAGCATGCTGGGAATATCATTGGTGCTTTGAGTGGACGCTTCTGACAGCAGGGTTTCATGGAAGATGACCTTACTAGGAGCACAGGAATCGCATGTGGTCCTTCCAGGTGCAAATTCAGTGTCTGACAGTGGTCAGAACCAATGCTTGGTTCCTAGACAGCACTTCTTTTCCCCTTCTCATTGTTTTACAGAGCAAGGGAGACACCTTTACTCTTCGCCTTATTCTGATACCCATTTTAGAAACTTGGGGCACAGAGAAGGACGTTTGCTTGAATCTTCTCCGTGAGGCAGTGGCAGAATGCGGGTGACCTGAATGAATTCAAGGTCAGCGCTCTCCCCACTAGGCAACTCTACCGGCCAGGTGAGGATGTTCCAAGAGCCACGGAGGATTTGGGGATGCTTTGCTTGCAGGCAGGCTCCCTGCACCTCTGGCAAAGGCAGCTTGGTTTGTGTTCTGAAGCAGGAGGGTCTCACCACTTCTTCTGCTCATTGGTGGCTTTGCCTCATTCTTACCCACCCAGCTCTCAAGCCCAAAGGACACTAAGAGATGGAGACAACCTCCATCCCAACTCAGCATCGGGCCCGGTATTGTGGGGAGGCAGAGACTAGGGTCTCGTCTGGCCCATTTAGGATGAACTGTGCTGCCATTGGCATCAGGGGTGGGGGGGGCCCATGGGCTCATAATTGTCCTTGGCTTTTGGATGGAGGCATGCAGGGGGCAGGGTGTCCGTGGCAGGCTGGGAATGGGGAGCAAGTTCATTTTTTTTCCAGGCAGATGCGTGCTGCTCTGCTGGGTCCTGTGTTTCAGAGCAGCCTTTAAACAGCAGCAGAAATAAGTGTGGGGAAATGGCTTTGCAAATCCTGCGGGTGCCACTTGGATGGTGAGCTCCTGGCCCAGCCCGGCCCAGACTGGGCAGCGGTGAGGTCTGCTGGGGAGGATGCTGGGTGAGAACTGGAGTTTGAGGAAGCCTCCCTCCCTCTGGTCATGCAGTTTCATCGACACAGGGGAGACAGGCCCGTGCGAGCTGGAATTTTCTTTTGGAAGAAAACAGGAAAATATCTCACGCATTGGAGCATCCTGTTTTGGCATCTCCTGAAGGAACAAAGGAAAGAAAAAGGGGACGTTGGCAATTGCATCCCAGCTGCTTTGTCTGATCTGAAAAAACCCAGAGTGGCTGGCTGGGATTTTCCTGAAGTTTGGGGCTTTCATTCTCACTGGCGGTGGGATCCAAAAACCCATCCTGGAATGGTACTGCCATCTTCCCCCGGCATTGATGAGGTCTCAGAGGAGGAACATCAGCTCAGCCCCTGCTCTTCTGGCAAAGTCACTGTCCTGCTCTGAGCCTCAGTTTCCCCTCTCACCGGCTGCCTAGTTTAGACGGAGCTCTGCAAGGCTCACAGTCTCTCATTATGGGTCTGTACAGCACCTCGCACTTGGGGCACCTTGCATTTGGGCTTGGAGGCAAGGGAAACGGAGATCCCCCGTTGTCTCCAGTGCTGGCTGATCTCTTGTTTTAATCTTCTTCCCAGTCAGTGCTACTTAGTGTGACAAGAGCAAATTGGTGCTAATAAAGTGCTGGAGGAAGTCAACTTGGCAGGTGACTCCATCGGTGCTGGAGGGCTCTTGGCAAGACGTGTCATGGGGAAAAAATCAACCTCCCTCTAGGGAGAGAAGAGTCCCAGAAAGTGAGCGAGTGGAGATGGGTGGACTTTGCGTAGTGTGTTGGGAGGAAGAATGGTCTAAACGCTGTCTGTGGCTTCTCCTCCCTCATGGAGGCTTGGCCCAGCCCTCTTTCCAGGGGAGGAACCTGACTGTCCTGCTGGTCGTATCACGGGGTTACATTGCGGGAGCAGATGGGGACAGAGCTGTGCAGGGAGAAGTGAATTTTGAGATTTCCCCCTTTATTTTCACTCTACTTGGGAACAAAACAAAACCCCTGACATTGCCAAACTCTTCACGGAGGAAAATTCCCCCCCAAATTGTTTTGGGTGGACGCAAGTGCTCTGTCTGGATTTTAGCCTTTTACCTCTTACATTACACTCTTCTTGTCCCCTGTCATAACTGGAACTGGAAACAAAAGCCCTTTTGAAGTGGAAAAAAAATGGAAACTTCATTCCAAAGCTGTAACGGGAGGATCTCGGCGTGGCTGGATGTTTGTCCTCCTGCAGTGAGTGAATCGGGCCCAATCCACATGACTTCACAGCGTTGTGATTTCAACACAGCTGCATTTTCCGATGGCAGACAATCCCCTTCTATCCCTGAACCAGAAGGGCAGGCTCGGCGCAGACCAGGAGACTCGTGTTCAGTCAGACCGTCACTAATGCAGTCCACAACTGTGAAATCCAGACCAGAAATGAAGGAGACTGTCGTGACAATACATACTTAGGCTTGGTACTAAGGAATCAGAACAGCGAGGTCTGTCTGTGTCCATCGGCCTCTAGAGAGAATCCTTTTTATCCTTCCCAGCAGCCAAACCTTGTTTCTTCCAGGACAGAGCCTGCCATAGCCCAAATTTACCTCTTGGCTCTGCCACTGACTTTCCCTGTGACCTTGGGCAAGTCCCTCCATCCTCCTGGGCCTCAGCTTCCGGGAAGCACCGAGCTGCTGCAGAGGGCAATGCTCTTGAGCCTGACACACTCAGGCTTGAAGGGTGTTTTCAGCTCCCAGGCTGGTCTCTTCGAACAGACGGTTGTGCTCCACGGACCGGACGGGGGCAGGAGGCCTGCTCCTTAGCAATGTGTGAATTCAGGATACACCAAATGGCTTTTGACAAGTGACCAGATCTTTACCCAAGTCTCTTTTTCCCTTGCACGGTCTAGGGCTGCCTCCTGTTTAACTGTCACAATGTGACCTTGTGCGCTGCCAGTTGTCACACCCAGCTGTGTTTTTCATCCTTTTCATAGACTGGCAACTCTTTGGGGCAGGGACGACTTTTTCAGTGCATGTGCGCAGAGCAGCTTTGATGGCGGGTTAGGATCTGTGGGTGCTAGTGTCGTCATCCTCCTCCTCCTCCTCCTCACCCCGACCCCACTGCCATGGCGCCAAGATTTGACTCTTAACGGTTTCACCAAATCTGAGAAGCCGAGCTTGGGAAACACATTCATCATCGTTCAGAATAACCCTGGAAAATATTTCTTCCTTCTGAGCCAGTCTCTGGAGAGAGCAGACATCCAGAAAGGACACGTTCCAATTATCAAGCAAGGAAATGTGTCTTTTTATAGGGGCGGGAGAAGGAATTGACAATTACCCATCGTTCCTGATTAATATCTAATCTTTCCAGGCGTTCTTATCAGGCGTGAAGTTGAAAGGCCTTTAGCTCGGCCTCCCTCTGGGTTGGAGCTGATTCATTTCTCTAATGGATCTTTGTATTCTGGGCGCTGAGCTTCACTCTCTGAAATCTCCCCAGTCAATGGCAGAGCTCCCCGAACTGAGTCAGGCCCTGGGCAGGTGTACGGGGCGCTCCCATAGCCTGGGTGGATGCAGTACCCTTGTGGGAACGGGAGAGGGCTCCGCGAGCTGCCGCACCTGAGCTCACACAACACCTCAGCTGGGTTCATGGCCTGGTTTCTGTGCTGGCTGGATGCTATTTAAAAAACTCTTGTGGGAGAGGCAGGCTAGAAGGGGTGAGATGACTGCAGCAGAGATGCTGACTGCTAGCTGCAGGTGTGATCTGCAGGCACCTTGTCATCTGCACTGCCCCGTGTTCCCAACAGGGGTTGGGATCATATAGGTGCATTTGCAGATGCTGCTTCTTGAGCTACGTGTATGAATTGCAACCCCAAAGTGAAGCCTGCTGAACTCAGTAGAGGCTCCTGCTGACCCCGCAGGCCCCTTGTACAGCTGATACAAACCTCAGCCTATGAACAAGCTGGCTTGGTCCACGCCATGCACATTTTCCCGCTCCATTCATCTCTTTAGCCCATGTTCAACTCCCCTTCTTTTTCCACTTCTGCACAGAGTTTATAGGTTCACTTTTAACTTCGGCCCCTGCGCACACAATACCCTGAGGAAAGTGAACAATTCTCTTTAAGGACCACCTGACTCGATACAGATGGGGGGCTCCTCAATCTAGGGAATTTTCACCTGAAGACCAAAGTATTCAAAACAACCATCTTTGACCTTCAGTACGCTGATGACTACGCCATCCTTGTGCACACTGAGGAAAACCTCCAGATCATGCCGGATCTCTTTGGAGAACCCTGTCAAACTTTGGACCTCTCTCTCAACATCAAGAAGGCTGAAGTGCTTTATCAGCTTGCTCCAAGCCATAAATGTGATGCCCCCCTTCCTCCAGTTACCGTTGAGGGAAAGACCTGGAGGTAGTCAAGCACTTCTCTTTCCTCGGTAGCTAGCTATGTCTCTCAGAGGGTGAACACTGATGGGGAGATCCAGCATAGGATTTAGTTTGTATTGATTGCAATCTCTGGGAAAACCCCAAGATCCAGGTCTACAATGCAGCCATCATGCCCACTCTCCTGTATGCATGTGAAACGTGGGTGACCCACTGTTGTCGTCTCAAGACGATGCCTTTGGAAAATCCTCTGAATCAGATGGGAAGATGCCAGCATGAATGCCAGCATCCTTGCTGAAGCTGGTGTTACCAGCATTGAACTAGTGATTGTTAAGTACTGGCTTTGCTAGGCTGGACACTGTGTGTGGATGCTTGACTCTCAGCTCCCAAAACTAGTGCTCTGTCCCCAGCTTTGTTGTGGCTGGAGATCTCATGGCAGCCAATGGACATGCTACAAGGACGCACTGACGGCATACCCCAAGAAATCAGATGCTGACAGCAAGACCTGGGATCATCTGGCTGCTAACTGACTCCAGTGGCGCTACAACTTCAACCAAGTGGCAGCCTGCTTCAAGGTAAAGTGCCTTGCCTTTGAAGCAGAGAAGAGGAAGCAGAAGAAAGAAAAGAAGAATCCCAACCTATGGCCCATTCCCCCCTGTGGAAAGACCTGCAACTTCTGCAGATGGATCTGTGGCTCAAGGCTGAGACTCCTAAGTCACCTCAAGACCCAGCAATGAGCTGTGGTAGAGATCATCCTTGAGTCAAGGGATTGCTGCCACTGCCGAACAATTCAGGGGCACAAAAATCACTCAAAATAGAAGGGAGGGGGTTTAGTTTGCAAAAATAGAGGATGGGGAAAGAAAAGCCCTTTACTATTTAAGCCCTCCTGTTGGTGCTTGTATGTGAGGGAATATTGCAAATATAGAATGTGGTTTTTTAATGGAAATTGCCTAGTGTGAGTTTATTCCCCTGTAGAAATTGCTTCCCCTAAAGGCTGATATTAGCAAGTTTGCTGGGGAGAATCTGGGGGAGAATAGTGCATTTTAAGCAGCACAATCATAGGAAAAGCATGAATTCAGAAGGAAGGGGCTTTATCAATGTGCTGAAAGGGTAAGCATAGGGATAAGAGAGTATTTTAGGCACCAAGGGATGATGAAAACAAAAAAGAGAAACTTTAACATAGGCTAAACTTCATGAAACTTTGTTACCACTGAGATCTGATTTGACTTTGACTCATCTCCTGAGGGATGGGATGGTGGCTTGTGGGCACTTTTAATTTGGCCTGGAAATTGCATTTCAAAATGCCCAGCTGAATGAGCCAGTCCTGACATCAGCCAGATGTGACTCAAGAGGTTCTTCCTCCCTCTCCTGGTTGCCTTATTGTTGTGTTTGGGCTCAGTGCTAACAGCAGTAATGGCTTCAAGATAAAGTCACGGAGGGCAGGAGCTGTTTGCTCCGCTGCTGGGAATGCCGTAGTAATTGTGCGTGCTGTTGCAGCCTGAATAACCAATCGGACCAAACTAGTTGCCTGTTTAATTCTAACTGGGGGTTGTTCATGTTTGGTTTCTGTGCATCTTGATCCTGTGCTGGGTGGTTTCA
>NW_017729018.1:5596164-5614337 GCF_001723915.1 Gavialis gangeticus | reverse complement strand
GTTTGGGCTCAATGCTAACAGCAGTAATGGCTTCAAGATAAAGTCACGGAGGGCAGGAGCCGTTTGCTCCGCTGCTGGGAATGCCGTAGTAATTGTGCGTGCTGTTGCAGCCTGAATAACCAATCGGACCAAACTAGTTGCCTGTTTAATTCTAACTGGGGGTTGTTCATGTTTGGTTTCTGTGCATCTTGATCCTGTGCTGGGTGGTTTCATGTATTCGTCTCTTACCTTAACCCTGAGAATTGCTGAATCTTTGCACTTCATCCAGATCACATGTGATAGTGGTCTGAGCTGCTCTCTTTAAGGGGTCAGCACTTTTCAGGTGGTTGAAAGGATGCCAGGGTAACTTTCGCGAGGTCCTGAGACTGATCCAAGTTCTTCAACTGCTAACAAGACAGCAAATAGCACTGAGCAAATGTACTAGACCTTTTGGTGTCAGTGTGTGTCAGTGCCAGCAGATGTATTTTTCTAGACTGATAGCCAGCTGGGTCACGAGCAGGGCTAAGCAAGTGATACCTCCTCTCTACTCAGTGCCGCACTTCAAAACAGACATGGAGAATCTTGAAAGGGTCCAGAGAAGGGCCACAAGCATAATTAAGGGCCTGGAGGGCAAAACTTAAGAGAAAAGATTAAATGATCTGGGATTGTTCAGCCTGGGGATGAGAAGACTGAGGGGGACTTGGTGACCATCTATAAGTATGTAAGGGGTGAATATTGGGAGCTGGGAGAAATACTATTCACTAGGGCACCTCAAAGGAAGGCAAGGAGCAATGGCTGTAAACTGTTAAAGGATGGTTTCAGGTTGGATGAAAGGAAGAGCTGCTTTCTGGTAAAGGTGACCAGAATCTGGACTAGATTTCCCAAGGAGGGGGTGCAGTCCCCAACCTTGAAAGTCTTCAAGTGGAGACTGGACAGACACCTTGCTGGGATCATTTGATCTCAGCAGTACTCCTGCCCAGAGCAGGGGAGTTGGACTTCATGATCCTTCGAGGTCCCTTCCAGCCGTTCATTTGTGTGAGTCTATGATTTGTGGTCTCTCCAAAATCTCTTTCTGAGCCACACCGCCTGCCTGGGGAACAAGGATATTTCATGGTAACTTAGTGTCCGGTCAAACGTGGCTCAGGATGCTGAGCTCAGAAGCTGTTCATGCACATCTCCCATTGACTCCTGTAGGAGATGGGTGGGTTACATGCTGGTTTGCTGTGTGTTGTATCATTTGCTAAGTGAGTGCCTGGCTGGAAGACAAGATCCAACTCCTACTACCAGGAATTTTGACATAATGCAGTAATTTAAGCCGGCGGCGTCTGTTTGCAGGCTGGTAGTCTTCCGTTAAAGAGAAAGGTAATTAGCCATGTTAGTCTGAAGTCAGGCAAAAGGCAGGGTGGCTAGGTACCTTATAGATTAAGTAAATATATATATCTATAGATATATATATAAATATATATATCTATAGATCTATATCTATATCTATATCTATATATAGAGAGAGAGAGAGCATAAGCGTTTGTGAACTCAAGCATCTGATGAAATGAGCTCGAATTCACGACAGCTTCTGCTCTCTATCTTATTTAATCTTTAAGGTGCCTATCTGCCCTGCCTTCTGCCTCACATTTAATCATTTCTGATGGCCCAGCACTGCACAGGGGCACAGGAATTATGTTTTATTGGCGTATTGGATGTGTGGAGCTGGAGACAGAATTGGGCTTGTTGGATTTTGAAGGCGCAGGACAGACAGCCCCAGAGCAGGCTGCGCACCAGGAGTCAGTCTCAGGGAGGAGTGGGCAACCAAGCATGTTTGGGTGGGGGTGCTGTGACGTTCAGTTCTGTCGCAGTGCGAAGCACCCTGCATCCACTGCACTGGGAGCAGCAGGCGGAGCAGTGGGAGGCCACAAGGAAGGAGCCCTGGAGCTGCGTTGCTTCCCAAAGCCTTTCCAAGGACTGACTGATTCCCATCTGCTCAGACCCAGGGCACTGCATAGCCATTCCTGCCCCTAGTGCCATCCACCTCCCAGACATGCACCCTCAGCAAACTGCCAGGCCCTTGATCCAGGTGGAAGGAATGAAACATCCATGCCATTCACAGCCTGCAGCCATGCAGCAGGGCCTGATGCTGATCCCACTGGTGCCGAGGGGGTTCATTTGGTGGCAGTGGAGTTCCTCTGGATTGTGGAGCTGGTCAGGAAAATGCTCCATCCTCTTCCGTTTCCTGCTGTGGGCCAGCCTCCCTTTGTCGATGGCATCTTTTCTGGTGCACCAATCTTCCCCTCGGCTGAGCTAACCAGGCAAGCTGCAGTCTGACCAGAAGCCAAGTCCATGGGCAGAAAAGAGGTGGTAAAAACACAATTCCCCCTAGGCACTGCAGCAGCTGAGCTGGAAGCAGAAATAAGGCAAGCCTGGCTCCAATGTCTGGAATATTTCAGAGATGAATCTCCTGTGAAAAGTTCTGAAATATGTATTTGCTGTCCAAGGCTGAAACAAAACCAAGAGCTGAAATACCAGTTTCCTGCAGGATGGACGCTCCGGAGTCCAGTCAGGTCCTGCTGATCTACATGGATCAGAGTCAAGACTCATCTTCCATCGGACCCCTGCGAAGGCCACGAGTGAGTTTGTCCCTGAGGCTTTTATGGGGGTCCGACCAATTCCAGTGGGAAGACTTTGGCCTTGTGGCTCTTGCAATCAGGTTTCCGTTCCACTGGCAGCCAAGACCTTGTCAGCTAAAACAGCGCCAATCAGCTGATAATGAAATTCCACGGGGTTATTAATTTATTTGTGACAAATACGAATGGCAAGTTATGAGCTGCAGCAGCCAGCGCGGGAGGAACCTGCCCAAGTAGGCCATCACAAGCAAAGGCATGCTCTTAATTGTCTTCCTTTTTACTGCTTTGAATGACAGCATGGCAGAGGGAGCTGGCACCTTCAGAGTCTGTCTGGGCTTTGCTGGCATTTTTCCCTCCCTTAAGGATTCATTTTGCATTTCTGGGTTGTTGTAGCCAAATAAATGTACTTGGGGATCAGGGGGCCTTTCATCAGTGGGATGCCTGGGAGCTGGGGCACCCTGGCTGAGAATCACTGAGTGAAAGCAAGGAACCGAAGGGCTCAGCACCCGTTCGAGAGAGCAGACTTTCAGTGACCCCGGTTGAGAATCACCGGCTTGGGGCATGAGGAACATTGACAAGAGAGAAAGCATCATGATTTTTCAGCCAGCGCCAGCTGAATTACCCCGGTGGTTATTTTAGGTTAATGCATGAATCATAATCTGGACTGCAATGATCATAAGATTCAAATAACTCTAGCATTGTGCCTGCCACCCTGAAACCCTGATGAATCTCAAGAGTATTTTCAGGCCCAAACCTCACGAACTTTCCCGAATCCTTACTTTGCTCCAACTCCTAATGATTCAAATAAAATAAAACGGCAGGCTTTGGACCTACAACTGCAAAGGGCACTTGTCTTTGCTAAGAAAGTGCAACCGCCGCTGGCATGAGAGTAGACAGCAGCTTCGACAGCTACTTCGCAAAGAGGTTTAGAAAAAACGAGGGCACAGCTCCTGTGGTTGTATATGCTAATTCATTTGTGGTCAGTGTGCTAGAGGTGATATCTTCTATTAGACCCACTAGACAGTATCAAACAATATTTTTCTTTATTTGCAAGCTTTCGGGCACGCGCACCCTTCCTCGGGCACAGGAGAATGCAAGACTTGTAAAATTTCTCCCAGGTAGAAATGACAATTCATATTATACAGGAGAGCTGGAGGGTGGTGTAACTTCTCCTGATTGGAAAAGTTCATTTTATGCAAATTAGCTTGCAAATAAAGATTAAAAAAAATTTTTTTTTGCAATGGTCTGGTTGCTCTAATAAAAGATATTGCCTCCAGCCCACTGACTGCTTGTACTTTTCGACCAGCACAGCTACAACCTTTATCCCTAATTCATTTGTGGCATCACATTTTCCTTCTCTTTTCTCTTTTTTAGTAAAGTCAGCCCCCCCCACACAACACAGCAGCTTGGGACATTCCAGCAGGTCCCTCCCTGCAGAACAGGTGGGAATGGGACACTCCAGCCATCACCCCTGCACAATGGAGCATTCCAGTAGCCACCCTATGGGGCACAAGGTACACAACAGAAGGGAATGGAGCATTCCAGCCGGCACCCCTTCAGGACAGGTGGAATGGAGCACTCCAAATGCACCCCTGCACTACACAAGAGAGTGGGACATTCCAGCTGACACGCTTACTTGACACAAGGGAATGGAACAGTCTAGGCAATACCCCTACAAAAGGCAAAGGAATGGAGCATTCCAGCCCCTGCATGGGGGGGGGAGGAAATGGAGCAGTCCAGCTGACACATCCCAGTCAATGGAGCTTTCCAGCCAGCACCCAAGAAGATACAAGAGAATGGGGTGTTCCAAATAGCACACCAAAAGAGTGGGGTGTTGCATCCCTAGGTGACAAAATGGAATATTCCACCTGGCACCCCTATAGAGCACAAGGGCATGGAGCATTCCAGCAGCATAATGCAGAGGGATGGACCATTCCAGCCCCCCCCCCATGGGGGAAGGGAGATGGAGCTGCCCATCCAGCACCCCTACATGCCACATGGGAATGGAACCCGCCATTGTGCATGCATTTCTGCTCCTGGGTGGGGCAGGGGGGCCCTCCACCAATCAGCAGCCTCTGCTTGGGCAGGTGCAAGTGTCCCGTGCAAGAAATCACTCATTGCAACACACAAGAGGATTGTGGGCCAGGCGGGTGGAACAGAGCGCGCTGATTGGCTGGTAGCCCAGCTGGCATTTACGATGCAACATAAAAACAAGCACTAATGTGGTTGGCACCCTTGGGCCACGCCAGGCGCCAGGAATAATCAACTGGCTTTTGACGTGTGTCTGCAAGATAAATGTGGGTCATTTGTACCCCTAAGAGTAAAAGGATTAGCAGCTGGCAGCGGGCTGAGAGCAGCTGGGTAGCTGGCTGGGACACCGCTAATAAGATTAATGTGAATATTTACTCCTGGCATAGGGAAAACTATCTGCTCAAACACTTGGGCTTCCCAATAAATCTGCGTATGGGATGGATATCAAACTGGAAGTACCCAGAGCCAAAGCTATTCATTACACAGGAAATCAATGCTTTTTTATTATTTACCAACAGAGACCGTCCCAAGGCCAAACAATACAAGCAAGTCAAAGCAATTATAGTAGCTCAGCTTCATCTGGCTGGGAAGCAGCTAATTGAAATGCAGGCTGCTGACCCTTACAGCGCTAACCTGGTTTTTACATACGCACATATATATTTGTGAAATAACTACTTGTAATTATTGGAACAATATGAAAAAATAATGCTCTCTGTTCCGAACAGCTGCTTGGTGGAATGTGGTCTGTATCGTCACCTCAAAGTGACGGCCCCCTGAGACTGTCAGTGCAGATTCTCAGAGGTCCTCTTAACCCCGATGCAAAGATACAGAGCTAGGCCCCGGATACAGTTGTTAAACCAAGACCCACAGTGATAGACAATTGATTTTCAGTTTCCAGTTTTGCATTGAAAATTGGAACATTTTATGGAACATTTTGCTGCTTTTTTTTCTGAGAACATGTTCATTTTTGGCATAAGGCCCTTTTGGGGCCCACATGACTTTTTGATGACAATTTTTTGAATAGCTAATACTCATGGGTATACAATTATACACCTGATCTCCACAGAAGTAGAAGATGTGAGGGCCTACTCAATGCAAACAGTTAAAGAACTGGAAGCTAAACTCTCAGGAGTGAGATTACTCTTGCTTTGAGATGGGGAACATGCATGGTGGCAAGCCAAGTCAGGTGAGTCCAGCCCTAAGCTAGTGACTTTTAATGCACCGTTTCAACATTATTAGTTCTGCTCCCTAGGTATTTCAAAGAGTAATTGCATAGATCTGTGAGGGATTACAAGATGCTGAAGTTATAATGGATGATGTTTTAATTTGGGTTAGGCACCACAACACAGTAAAAGACACAGGCAAATTTTGCAGGGAGTGAGACACTTGACTTAAAAAGAAACCCTCTCACTTCCCAGAGTTACCTGGATTGAAAGGCAAACATATAAACCTGGATCCTGTCCCACTTAATAGACATCTAAGTGGTACTGGGCGTATCTACGCATGCATTAATGTGCTGCAGGTACTGTACTTTGAGTTTAGTACCTGTAATAACAAGTACTAACTAAATGAACACTAACCGGTGCTACTGTGCAGTCGCACTGGCGCATGCCTTTTTAGTGACGCTAATGCGCAGTAGACTAATTCTACTGCGCATTAGCGCAATGGCATGGCTCTTGCTGTGACATGCTAATGAGCAGTGGAATTAGTCTACTGTGCATTTAGTTTCTCATGTAGATGTACCCACTTACACGTCTAAATTCAGTCCGCTTCCACTCTGCTCATATACCTGAAAATTTGCTAGCGCAATTATTTTTGCCATGTACTCTGACCTTAGCCTTCAGACTAACTCACAACAAGTGTCAGGGAAGAGGATCATCTAACTGCCCCTTGGGTTAACATTTTTCAGGGATTTGAAATAGGATCACAGATAAACATCTAAGTACCATTTAGACACCTATTAGGTGAAGTAAGATCCAACGCACAGAATGAATTCCTATTCCCCATTGAGGTCAATGGCCAAACTCCTATTGACTAAAATGCTGTCAGGACTTCATGCTGATGGATTGATTGCTGGTTCAGATAAACACAATCCTTGCATGCATGGATCATATATTGCTGCATATGATGCAGTATACCCTGAGATTTATAAAGATGATGTCCTATTTGGCAAAATTAACCCCCCAGTTTATCTAAGCTCATAAGGTGATTGGAAATTGGCATTGCCTGGCATTGAGGTTATTGGTACTGGAGCACTGAGATCTGCTGATCACACCTCTGCGTATCTGAAACTGTTATGATCTTTTGATCCATTTTTCTGAACATCAGAAAAGATGTTTTGTGTAGGAAGAATGGACAGCTGTGATCCCCTCGTGAGGCAGAAAGAAACTGCATCCAGAATGAAGAGACCGTGCAGACAAAGACTAGGGTTACAAGGGTTATCTAAGGAAAGGGTGGGGTTGGCTCCCCAAAAGGACACAACACAGGACTGAAAGGGACTTCCAGGGTCATAAAGCCCAGTCACTGAGCAGCCGTATCTTATAAACCGAGGACAAGTGCGGCATCTTCGGAAGATATCAATGAGAAGGGCAACGTCCAGCTGAGAGAAGAAAGGCTTGCCCAGGTTGTGAGAAGGGCTAGAAATGTGTTCCTGTCCCAGGACGAGGGCTGAGATAACAGGCACAACAGCTCATACTAATCTTTTAGGGCTTGATCTTGTAGGTGTCCAGCAGCAGGGCTCAGTCCATCTCATAAGCCTATGATCTGAGTTAAGCACAAGAGTCTGAAGCACTCAGTGGGATTATCCAGTGGTCTAGAGCACTAAAGATCTCAAAGCATTTTGCACAGGTGGGTCAATTTATCCTGCCTACTGTATAACCAAGGAAGGGGAGGCAGTGAGAAGGGAGGTTGCACAGTCAGCCAGTGGCACAAGAGCCAGTGCAGGTACTGAATCCTAGGGAGACCATTGCCATGGTGTAAATAAGATGTTTCTGAATTTGATAATGGCTGGGTCTGCACCATCAAAGATCCCCACTAAGGGGCACTGCAGCTCAGCATGGCATACCCGCTCTGCCCACGCACTTCCCCAAATGGCTGTCATGCACTCACTATATATCGGGGCTGGGTGCATGCCCAAAAGCTCTCTGCCTTAGAGGTACTTACTGGCACATGCCCAGCACCACATTAACACGGCTACGTTACATCTGCTCCGGAGTAGGCACTCCATGCTTGGCTGTGCCACTGCCTGGCACGGTCCAGTGACAGTGCAGGCGTGCAGCCGGTTTGCTGGACTAAAATTCGGAGACCCTGGATTTCCAGGCTGACAAATGCAATGGGGAGGCAGCCTGTATCAGACAAATGTATGATGCAGAAGGCACAGGCCAGCAGAAGAACTGACTACTAATCGGGGTCCATGGTTCTCAACAGCAAAAAAAATCTCAGGACGATGCTAAAATCTGCCAGCAGAAGCCCATTCCCTTCCATCTGAAATACCCACAGCCTAACAAACAGGATGACTGAGAGAGCGCTGCAGACAAAGACACACCCCTCGCAGAGGCTAAGCAGAATCATAAAGATTTGCCTTTAGCCTTGCTGGAGCTGAAATACAAATAATAAATAAGGCCCAGGGGCCAGATTTTCAAAAGCACTAAGCACATACCAAGCCCTTTTGAAAATGTGGCCTTGTTCCTAGGGGGTGAGCACTTCTGAACCTCGGTCCCCTTCTCTGTCATTTCAGCTCACTGAAAACAATGCAGTGAGAATGATATGTCATTCAAAATTGTCCAAATACTTAGCAGAAGCAGTTAATGGCCATGGTAAAAAAAAATACAAAAATCCTATGCTGGGTACTGAAATAATGTCCCAGTTGATAACTGCAGTGTAAATGAGAGTTGTATTTCAAAGAAACTGTCTTTGGACGGAAGTGTACCGAGACGAGGTGGGGGGGAGCCAAAACAACAGCCTTTGTGCGAACCGCGACTGTTTTCATTCAATTTAAACTTGAAACAACAGGGGCCATTTGTTTGATCTGCTCATGGATTACAGCTTTCCACTTGTTTTCAGCCTAAAGGATCCCACAGCACTTTAGAAGCTATTATGAGGATCCTTCATTGTTTGTTCCCTTCTAGTCCCTTCCTTCTCGTGAACCAGTGAGATCTTTACCACAATCTGCAATGACAGCAGAGTGTTGCTTTGACTTCAGTGGGATCAGTTTAGGCCAACACTGACCGCTTTTGGAAATCCTGCCATAAGGGCACAATTCTGCAATGAACTTTGCACAATCCCTTTGAAGCCAGGGAGGCCTCAGGAGGGAGAGCCTGTTTGTAATGAGCTCATTGCAAGATCAGTCAAAGATTCATTGCTGTTTTTAACTCGGTCTCCCTGAAGTTGCCATAAGTTTATAGGAATCACTGTTGCTACCACTAAAATGCATCCCCCTCGGTGACAGCATGCGGTAGCTACATAACAGCACACTGCAGAAGAGCTTAAGGTAAGAAGTAAGAGGGAATCTCATATCCAGGTATTGCTGTAGGGGGAATTCAAGTCCATTTAAAGTAATTACTTTGCTTGGAATTTGGCCATGAAATTAGGTTGAACACCTAGACTCTTGTTCTGTCCTAGAATTGCTTTAAATATAAGCCCCCAGCTACAAAAGTAATCACAGTTAGCCACGGTTCAGCACTGATCTGTAGTCACCAACCACACGGGCTTTGCTAGAACTTGACAGGACACATGCTTCTCTAGCGCTGGTCTAAGCCATGAGTGACTCTACTGAATTCAAGGGTATCCCACTTGCGTGGCAGGTGAAGCAGGCCCTTT
Source organism: Gavialis gangeticus (assembly GCF_001723915.1). Classification (NCBI taxonomy): domain Eukaryota; kingdom Metazoa; phylum Chordata; order Crocodylia; family Gavialidae; genus Gavialis; species Gavialis gangeticus. The sequence continues at coordinate 5,604,891 of NW_017729018.1, read as the reverse complement.
TGACCCAACCTGCCCTGTGTGGGCACCAAATTTGGAACGTGTGATTTTTGCAATTGCAACAAAGACAAATGTAGAAAATTTGGACAAAAATGTTCATAAAAGTGTGTCATTTTCCCACCTGCTCTACCAATTGCCGCTGCTTGGAGGTTTCTGCTCTGTCTGGTGCCCCATAATGGATAAGTGGCTACTGTTAGGTCATGTGTGCAAATCAAAGGCATAATATATCTGGCAAATATATCTGGCATTTTCCAGTATGCCCCACTGCAGTTGGGACTTTGGACTGGTTGAACCTGAGATTTGACCATAGGAAAACTAGTCTATAGATGGGACCAAGCCACAGCTCCTGGATGCACATCTTGTAAGTGTTTGACTTCTTCCCCAAATCTGGATCTACATGTGATAGCTTGGCCATGACTCTATGCTGCACCAAACCAGAACCCTTGATCTAAATAACCTTGGGGCTGTTCCAGCTGAAGGTAACTACTCAGGGCAATGTCTATGCCAATCCTTTGTAACCTTCGGGCCCTGGTTTTATAACCTAAACAAACTGGTCCTGACTCTTCCACAGTCAGGAACAGGATTGAAATGGTTTTATTTTCCGATTGTCCAAAGAGCACCATGAAGTCCAGCTTCAGCACTTCTTCAATGGCTTAAGGAGCGAGACAGCACCTACTACAGCACTAACCCCACTCCCTGTTGAAGGTTGGACTGGCTTTGGAGGATTCCCTTCCAAGGACATTAACCCAGCCTGACACTGTTTAGCTTTAGCCAGCTCTAAGCATGTTGATGGAACAGTTTTTTATCCAAAAATATTCACTGCAAACCTGTCTGTACGAATCATAGCAGCCTTCTCATTTTGTTCTGATCAGGTTAAAATGATTCACTTGCAGAAGTAAAAAAAAATATTTTGTTTTGATTTTATTGCTGCGTTTCATTTTGACTTTTGTTTTAGCTTTAAACGCACACCTGAACATGACGTTATATTTCTATGCTTTGTTTAATATTTATTTAACATTCATACATGTTGTTTAATAATATAGTCTACTTGTTATTTTCTAGGACAGTGTTTCATGTCTTTCAGCATGCATTTACCTTCTTGGACTGCACACTGGTTTTCTATTCTGTGGGAGGGGTAGAAATGTGGACATTTTATTCTGATTTCAGCATGCAAACGGGTCTCGAAGTGGCAGGATTTGCCATGAAACAGAACTTGCATTTGCAGCCAGCCATCTCAGACAAGACGCCTCCTCGCAGCCGTACAAAGGGAAGCTACCTCGCTGACCAGCTAAAGTACGTTCCCTGCCACCCTTCAGGCTCCTCTGTCTTCCCCCAGTGGTCTCTAATTATTTTTCAAATCAAATTGTGAATTTAGAAACATGTTTCTATTCCCCACCCCGCTCCCTCCAAACTAGAATCTGACCAAAATAAAGCAACAGTAGTCGGGATTAAAATGGCAGACTGGTTTGGTGCATTTGATTTTCCCACAGATGAAGTCACAATCTCTCTTTGTTTCGGTCCCCCACCTGATTGGCTTTTAAGTTATCATTTTCCACCTCCAGTTTCAAACAGCTTCCATCACAATGGGGCCTTTTGGGTGCTACAACAGCGAGAGTTTTGCAGATCTCATTGAAACATAAGATTTTCCTCGGCAAATCCTAAAATGCAGCTCAAGGAAACTATAGATCTGGTGAAAAGGCTCCGTGCATCTCACCCGTCTGACAACATCACTAATCACTTGAACTTTGTTCTTACAACTATCTTGATCCCTTCTGAACCTCTCAAGGGCTAGAGGCAGCTTTTTAGACCTGGTCTGTGCTTAAGCAGAATCGCATGGGTTGGGGATGTGATGATTTTTGCCAATATAGTTCTGCTGGTAAAAGCCCTAGTGTGGATATAGCCATGTGGACATCAAAGGGTTTATATTGGGATAACTTCCCAAGCAGAAATAAGCAATACTAGGCTAAGTGACAGTTGTATCACTAGGAGGGCTTTAGTGGTTTGTGCCGGTATAGGTTAATTGACCAAACTTTCTAAGGTTGACCTGCGCCTTTGAGTTACCCAGGCTTTATTTGCAACCCTCTCTGACCTCTTTTACACAAACATAAATCCAGAGTAACACTATTGATTTCAGTGTGATCACTCCAGGTTGTTACTGGCCCAAGTTGGACCCAAATGCCTCTCTCTTTTCCCTTTTCTCATTCTGTCTCTTATTTTTTCCCTCCTGTGCTTCTTTGATTGTCTCAGTCCTTCACGCACACCTGCGAAACCTGTCAGAAAAAATGCTTTTGCACCCGCACATGATATATGCTTTATTGAATCCGAGCTGCAAATGTGGCTTGGGAAGAAACTTCCAGCCCAATGTTACCTTTAAAAATGACCCCCATACAGAGCTGTTCCTACTGGTAAAGAAGCAATTAATCATGGGAAGTATGTGATAGATTTGTAATCAGATCTCTACCCTGCCTCCACCCCCACCGCATGCATTTCACATGCCGAGATATTTTTCCTCCTCCCTTCTTCTCTGCACTGTGTGTGCATTGGGGGCAGGGAGAAGCTGGGGCAGATCATTGATCCCTGAGCCTGTCAATTTTATTGAAACCCCCACGAGTAGCTTTAACTACGTGTTGGATATTGCTGGCACACCAGTTTGATCGCTACGTGACTGGCTTTAAAGCTCTCGGCAAGGTTTGTAATAAGTGAGGCAGAGGGAAGTGGCTTCTGGAGAGGGGTCTTTCTGTTTCGGTGGGGGAAAGGTAGAAAGGAAGAGATCCTGGTGGTAGCGCCTACAAAAATCCAGTCGCATATGAGTTATCCCCTACCACGAGAGCTTGCTATTTCTTACCAGAGCCCCAGCAGCGTCTGTGCGGAGGAGAAAAGACTACAGCAACCCCCCCTTCCTGGGCAGGTTTTGTTGATTTTTCAGCTAAAAGATTTTTTTTGGACCCAGAGGATGGGGTTTTGTGTTGGATTTTCTTTTGTGGCCAAGCTGTTCTCATTAAGCAAGGACGGATGGATGGGTGGAAGTTGGCTCTTGACTGTCAGTATTTTGAGGTTTCTTTCCTCCTCTTCCTCACCTTTTCTCACCTCCTTTTGCTCCCATTTTTAAACAGAAAAGATAAAAAAGAGCCAAAGGGAGGTGGGGGAAATAACCAAGAAAAATATTTCCCTAGAAATGGGAAACAAAGGAAAACTGAGCCCGGGAAGGTGGAATGAGTCACCCAAGACCAGAGGGAAGGTTAATGGCAGCGCCAGGAATGGCACCCAGGTGTCCTGACTCTAGATCCCTCCCTCACCACCAAGATAACGCGGCCATTAATTGATACGTGCGCTGTTTTCTCTCTACAACACCCTATTCCTCTGCACGCATGCCCCAGGGTGGGGTGGGAGGAGGCTGGTACAAATGACACGCAAGGATAACTGGCAGGAACTAGAAGGCCGTAAAGGTGATCATACAAAAGCTGTGCAAAGCGCTATGGGAGAGATCCCCAACCAGAGGGCAAGGTTTGAGGCACTGGATTGGGAAAAGCTTGCTCCAGACATGGCTTTTCCAAGAGAAATGACAGTGCTTGGAATGCCAAACACATGATTAAGGAACTGCTCCCTGCCTCTATCGACCAGCAGCATCTTGCAGTGTGCACAGAAAGGACTCCGGCTCGCTTCCCCCCGCCTCTGAATCACACTCGCGTGGCAAGGGCCAAATCCAGTCGTAGTGTCGCAGCACGGCTGTGCCCCGACTTGTGCTAGGGGGGATTTTGCCCGCGTGTGTGCAAACATACAGTGAGACACTTGAGGGCCCATGCAAACAAATATGATTCCCACTATCTTAATACACACCGAGGCAGGAAAGCTCGTACACTCATGCATGTTCATAGAGACACGCATACATAGACACACAAGTGCTGAGGTGTGCACAGAAACACACAGGGACCGAGCCAGGCATCCTAATGTGCCTTCAGAAATATTTCTCCCCCTTCCAGTTCATGCATGCATACAGGTGAAATGTGTATGAAAACCATTTTTTGTTTGTTGATCGTTCCAAAAAAGCATTAAAAAAACAATGATTTTTTTTTTGGTCAACCTTAATAAACTGGGGGGGGGGGTTGGATTTTTAGAAAACGCTGGTGGGATTAAAAATAATTTCAGGACGGGTGAACTACTTTGCTATTGAATGTTTTCTTTTTGGGGTTTTTTAAAGGAAATTTAGGAGCAGAAAGCTGATTGTGAATGACAAAAGGTAAATGGTTGGACTTTTCCTCCCTCAGCACAAGTGAACAAGTAAAAACAACATTGATTTGGAACGGCTGGACTTGTGTTTTCATGGTAAAAAATCTTGCTGAAAATTATTGCTCTCTAATGTAGAAAGAAGAAACAAGAGGACCCCCCTCCCTTCAAAACCAACAACTAGAAACCCCTCCACCCCAAAACAAAATAAAAAATAAAGCCTGAACTCATGGAAAATGCCTCCCTCTCTAGCACTCTGCAAGCCAAGCCCTAGCTAGCTTCATCCTTTCTCAGAGCTCACACTCATGTCTCCCAGACAGTGAATGGCCACGGTCAGAGAAGGCAGTTTGTGGAGTTGCAATAGGTGACACTGGGATCTGGGTGTGAGGTTGTACTGGGGGAGGCAGCAGCAGGGCTATAAGCAAGTTGCAGGGTCATGAGCTGCACTCATGAGGTTTCCATCGGGCTGGAGAGTTCAGGTACCAGACAGACAGACCAGGTGCGGAGCCAGGTCCTTTCTGGTTCTGTATATGACAAATGTCTGGGCCAGGATCTGGACATTTGAAGCTGAGGCCCATTTGCCTCCCGGTGCCTTCATTTCCTCATGCCTAAACTGTGTGTAGTGTCATTTCCCTGCTCCCTGGGTGCCCCTGTGGTGCTGGTTGAGCAGACATCTAATGAGAGGCAGCTCTTGCCCTGCATACAGGTGGCATCTGCTAGTCTCCTGGCCTCTACTTTCCCCCCAGGATGCCCAGCTGTTCCCCGTGGCTTTGCTGTGAGACCCCCCACAGGCTTGATGGGAGCCTGAGCCATACAAATCCTTGGATTCCTACAAATCCTCTCTCTCGGGCCAGATTTGGGACTGAGTAAGGGTCTGAGTAAGTCCCCTGAAAGCCAGCGGGGGGTGGTTGAGTGTTTCTGCAGGGACCTGGCTGCTGGCTGCACTGCCTTTGCCTCTTTGCCTAGCACTATGGGGTCCAAGCCTGAGATGGTGGCTCTGAGGTACAGCTGAAAATCCAACTCAGTCAGTCAGCTATTCAGTCATCATCCCCTTCAGGTCCCTCTTATAGAAAAGCCAGAACCTTAGTACTCTTGCCCCAAATGGAGAGATCAGGCGGTACACAGAGGATAGAGTCCACGGACCCATGGAGTTTGCGCTGTTTTGGACTCCACGGCAAAAATCCACGCTCAATGCACTTCCCCTGACACGTTTCTGGCTCATTCAGCCTCCTCCCACTCTCTACAGCCTTGCACCTGCAGCTGTCTTGAAGCGGCTTGTGGCACGTAAGAGATCTGGAATAAGAGCACGTAAGGTCTCCATTACTGGGACATCACCCCCACTGTAACAAGCTCACAGATCCGGCCTCACACAGCCTACAGCCATCAAGAACACAGCACAGGATGCTGCTACCTGCGCAAGAGGGAGACTCTCCTTTAGCACTACAGGGCCTATGAAACACAGTTGAGTAGTGCTGATTCCACCCAGCAGACAGCAGCAGTGACACACGTGCACTAACCTGGTTCCCTGCATCTCATTATAGACCAACAGACTAGGGAATCTTTGGAGTTATCCATGGAGTAGATTAATGGAAGAAACAAACCATCTAGCCTGGTTCATCTAGGCCTGATAGCCATGGATCATCTGAGAGGGTACTAGGCCTCCCTGCCTTGCACCGAGAGATGAATTTTGCACCAAGGAGCACCAGTGTCCTGACTGCACCCTACAAGATGGGGAGGTGGGAGCAGCAGTTTCTGGAGCTGTTCTGTAACTTGGAGGGCAGCTGGATTAGAAGAAAACCTCGGGGCTGGCATAGCTGGGCATGGAAACCATGTGAAAGGAGACCTTGGGGGAAGGATAAGCAACAGGAGGGAGATGGTAGTAGGGGAGGAGTGGTGCCTGGGCTTGGAGGGGCTGTGACATCTTCTCAGTGGTGGGACACCAAGCCTGGGAAGCCCTGGGCTCTGTTCCTGGCCTGCAGGGTGGCTTTGGGTCAGTCATGCACCTCTGTGCCACCTGTGAGACAGGGACAGGGGTGCTGACCTTTGTGCAGCAGTGAGAGGTCTGCTGAAGACAAGTGCTCAGGGCACAACGGCAGGTTATCAAAGCAGGGCAGCATTGCCTGGGGGAGAAATGGTTCTGTTCCTTTCTTGTTAGCGTCTGTGGTGTGATTCTCTTCTCCCAGTTTTGCCCCTCTGGTCCATTTGGATTGCTAACTTCTCCTGTGGACAGACGTGCAGTACTTTGCACAATAGTATTCAGTGGAACATCTATCTGCTACTATTCAATCCTGGGGAGCAAGCAGAAACTTGGAAAAGAAGTGGAGAGAGATATCCTCTGACAGGTCAACAATGAAGAGAGGTGAAAGAGTTTTCTAGCCCATGAGGGAAGTGTTTCAGAGCCTCAGGGCTGGCCATGCAGTTCATTTACTGTGTTCTGCTCAACTGATGATCTGGAAACATCTTCTTCCTGGTGCCTCTTGCCTTAAGATCAGTGTTTCACCTAGCAAAGCTGAGGCAGGACAATGGGCATTGCTGTCTCCAATTCACAGATGGGGAACTGAGGCTTGGCAGACTGAATCCATGATGGGTTGGGAGCATCTAAGTGCAACTCCTGATGCCCAAGTCCAGCTGTTAGAGGTCTTCAGCACCTTCCAGCTGTCTTGGTAGCATGCCTATATCTGTAATAATCACTGATCAAAAGAAGCCCGTGACTAAAGTACTGTGGAGTGTCCCAGGACAGGCCTCATGCACAGTTTCCACTAGGTGTGGGTTTAGGATTGGCAGGAAGGAGGTACTCCAGCCCCAAATATATGGACACGAGCAGGTTGCTGTGTGGAGAAGCTGAGGGCTGGCATGTGGGTCAGGACTGAGGGGTACCAACAGAGCTACATGTGAGAAGGAGCCCTAGTTTGGGGTACAGCTGTCAGCCAGTCATGAGGGGCATCAGGAGCCCCATGTTCAGGGCATTGGCCTAGCACTAAGCCTTGCTATCTTTGGGTGAGGAGTGGGTGCTGCTATCTTCCTATTTTTGTGTGTTCATCACCCTCCTCCCCAAAACAACAATGCAAAGGCTATGTCCTGGGCCTGCACTACCAGTGCCCAGGTTCAAAGTCCCTCTGAGGTGATTGAATAAGCAGGTGTGACTTTAATTTGCTGCATGGCCTAGGTTCCCTTAGCAAATTCACTGCTAGCAAAACCCCAGTGCCTTCACCGAAGTCAATCAAACCAGTGCCATGAATCTGTAGTGCCCTTTCAACCATGAAAGGTGACACACGTGCTCCTGAGAATAGTCATCATGCTGCCATGGGTCACTTGCGTCATGAAGTCACTGCATGGGGTTATATTGGCATCAGGCTTTCCAGTATTGCAATCACACGGTGACACTGCTGTCCCTTATAATACTGCAGGAAAGGATCTTTCACACCGACCCTGCCTTCAGCTCACAAATAACCCTGTGTGCGAGTGTGCCTACATGTATTTTGGTGTGCATAAATGCATGCATATAGATATGATTGTTTTCAGTGTGTTCCTCTGTTTGCAATTTGATATATAGTCACATGTAAAATCCCCCTAGAATATTAGGATTTGAAGCTTGTTCTCTATAAGGTTGGAAAGATAAATTTCCCTGGATTTCCAGTAAGATCCTGGAGTTGACACATTTATCTTTGTGTCATGATAATGCAGGTGTTTGGAACAAAAACCAAATTGAAATCGATGGAGTTGCAAGGGTTTCACTGAGGGCAGAACCGGCCCTTTGAATTGAATGACTTCCTTGGAAGAACTGAGGTGGGGAAAATCACAGTGAGAAATGCTGATAGAATTTTGGTCAAAATATTGAAGTTTGTCTCAGAAGGAGCTGATTTGGGTGAAAATACTGATCTGTCTTTCAATCAATCCTAATAGACAGAGAGAGAGACTGCTTCCAGGGATGTGCTATTAAAAGCCTGAATCTCTCAATTTTTTTCTGCCTGGGGCAAGCCCCAAGGAATTCAAAGCATATTCCATGCACTGACACGCTTGGACTCCTGCACCCCCAGCATCCATCTGCATTTTTATAGTAGGTTGGGGATTGGGCTGTTCCATCAGTGGGGGCCTTTGGAAGAATAAACAGGAGAGGCAGCAATTTAGTTAATAATTGTTCTGGTATAAATGGACTACATCCTGCTCCTGAGTTGTTTCGGGGCCATTCAGTGGAATGTGGACCTGCTCAGCACCTTTCTAAAACAAGCCACTAATTTGGTGAGTAAAACTGGGTGTCTAAGTTTAGGCCCCCTGGCTTGACAATCTCTACCCACATGGTCCGTGCACCTAGGGGATTTGCCTAGCTCCCTCCCTGTAGTATCTCACAATGTCACAGTAGCCCCGTGGAGCGGGACCATGTCATTCTATGCAGAGATGCAGACTTTCAGTCCTCAGTGCAGCAGCGGCACCTAGATCCCATCAAGAGCTTGGGGCAGAGATGGATAGACTTGCCCCTGGGCACATAAGAACTCTGTGCTAAAACAA
>NW_017729018.1:5578347-5591164 GCF_001723915.1 Gavialis gangeticus | reverse complement strand
GTCCATGCACCTAGGGGATTTGCCTAGCTCCCTCCCTGTAGTATCTCACAATGTCACAGTAGCCCCGTGGAGCGGGACCATGTCATTCTATGCAGAGATGCAGACTTTCAGTCCTCAGTGCAGCAGCGGCACCTAGATCCCATCAAGAGCTTGGGGCAGAGATGGATAGACTTGCCCCTGGGCACATAAGAACTCTGTGCTAAAACAAGAAACCAAGCACAAGTTTCTGGCATGTGCTCTAGTGAACAGCTCATCCTTCCTCAAACTTAGCAATTATGTCCAGCCATCCTTCCATACCTTGGTCAAGCCAGCAGGTCTCACGTGTTACAGTTGCCAACAGCTGCATGGCACCATTAGTTCACTGGTGCGAACAAACTCACTTGCAACTTCTTAGTCAAACCCCTTGTGTCACGTGTGCAACATGGAGCTAATATTACTGTACATACAGCAATGTGCACTTACAAGCAAACATCAGTCACCCAGCAGAGACAGCCTCCAACCAAGAGGCAAAGCAGATCGTGCTACAAACCATAGGGGCTCTTACAAACCTCTGGTAGATCCAAAAATCCTTCTCATGCACTTTTACCAAGGTGATAGGGAAGGATACACTCCTGATCTCTACTCACCCATCAGAAACACTTGCTGTCCCCTGTACACAAGTGAGCAAAAACTTGACACGCTGACAATGCATCATGTCTCCCTCTGGTAGCTGGTCCACATTGAAGATAATAGCCTAGTGCAACCACCAGCTCCTGGAGTTATTTGCTTAGCTCAGGGAACTAAACACTTTGCTTGAAAGTCTTGATTCTACAAAGCACTTGAGCATGGGTAAAAGTGCCAGTGAAATGGATTCCCATTTGCTTCACTGGGATTTAAGCACATGGTTAAAGGCTTTGGCCAGCAAAACTGGGATTACTCATGGGCTTAAAGAGGGCCACAAGCATGCTGCACTGGTCTGTTCCTGCACACATGTCCTGAAAGTGGAGATATACCACTGCTGAGGACACTTTGGGATTGTCCCCATCAGCTGCTCTTGAGACCTCAGTCTCATGTGTCTGAGAGCAGCCACTGGGGATGACCACGTAGCATCTTCAACCAGTGTATTTTGGTGGGTGCATGTGAGAGCATGTTAGTGGAGCCTGGCAGGGAGACACTGCCAGTGCAATGTAGACCTGCCTGTAGGCACGTTGGGCACAATGGTAAGGGTATCTACACACCTACATAGAGGCTGGGCATTAGGATACCCTACCCTTAGCACCATAAGCTCCTTTGCCAGCCAGAAAGATTTAGGTTCATAAGGCTCTGTGCTATTTTTACAAATGAGTCTTGAGTGCTATGTAATACCGGTGCTTTGCCAATGTTACTCGAAGTCTTTGCTGACTCAGGTTCCAGTTGTCTGAGGGTCCTAACTTCAAATCCAACTGGCAACCCATAGGAGAACTTGGTGCTCAGCCCAAGTGGGTGCCTGTGAGTGGGGGCATTTCTCGTTGCACGTTCCACTTGGCAAGTTGTGGGCTTCCAGCAGCAACGCTCTTCTTACCTAAAACACCCCCACCATAAAAGGCAGAGCTCTGCTCTCTGTGCCTGGGATGATGTGGCCATGCATGAGACAGTCATTGGTTAACAAACAGCACTCCCACACCCTGGGACATACTGAATCAATTCAAGTATTTCAGTCTTCTTAGCACTCTTTCCAAGCTTACGCTATGGGCACTGCTCCATTTCCATACACACTCCTTCCCTCTCACGGGAGTTTTGTGGGTCAGTGGGCTTCCCAGGGAGAGTGACATCTCATTTGATTTTTCTCTGGTCCTAACTATGAAATAGCTGCCTGGGATGGATCCTGCATAAGGAAATAAGTGTCCAAACTGTGGTCCTAAACATTCAAGGCTTCGCTGCTTGAGATAATGGACAAAGCATCTTAACAAGAGGGAACAGTAGTCATAAACTTCGATCTGTGATCCAGCCACTAGAGAGAGACAAAGAGCCATCCAGGGATGTTACTGTAAGGTTTCACTTCCTCCATTGCATGGAGGATTGATGGGGGTGCTGCCTGGAGATATTCAGGAAGGCCCCACAGCAGCTCCAGCCAAGGTGGTGTGGGCACATCACCTGCTCTGTGCAGTCCATTGGCTTCCTGGTGCAGTTTAAGGGGTTTGGCTTAAGCTGCCTGGCCCAGTGCTGTTCTGGGACCTGCCTATCCAGAGCCATCCTCTCCCCATCCCCTGGTCCATCTGAGATGACTTGGCAGTGCAGTCAGAGGTAGGACCGCAGCATGGGCAGCTTTGACCTGGGTAGCAGATCAGAGGAGGATTCCAGCATAGGCCGTGATGGACATATTGAGGCTGCTGGTCCATGCTGAAATCCTCACCTCCCCACCCTCATGAGCAGTGTTTCCCCTAGTTGTACCATGCATATTGCCATCTCCCCTAGTCTTGTGGTGTAGACCTGCTCAGCCAATCCACCTTTAAAGGCAGGGGTTGCTTCTTGCCGTGTGTTCATACAGCACCGAGCACCATGAGACTCCTCCAGCTTAGCTGGACCCTTTAGGTGCTCCTGGCAATAAATAAAATGTGAACTCCTGATCTTTATGCATTTTTGTGCATTGCAACTTCTCTGTGCAGTGCCCTGATGCCCATGGGTAGATGGATGGACTATAAAGAATTCAAATGAATGGATAACTCCATAGACACACTGAACACATGGACATGTGCACAGCTAGTCTGTGTGCTGCTTGCCCTGCCCATCATTGCCATCCACTTCCACACTCCGGGGCTCTGTGACAGACAGTTGAGTTCTCCTGCCTCCAGTGCTCTTTAAAACTCTGTAATCGCCGTCCACGGGTGCAGCCGTAAAGTCGGCAGCGTTGATATCCCTGTCAGCCCCGATACAATCGCCCATCAGCAGCTCCGAATACATTTGCAAGTTTATCCCTAATGGAGAGAGCCTGCCCATTACTCACTATGTATCAGCACAGGGTTGGGCAGCTTTGCAGAGAGGGAAATTGTCCTTGAGGGAACCAGTGAGTTCAGAAACCTGGGCATCATCCAAAGTGCATTACCATCCAATGGCTTGCAATACAAATGATGCTGTTTCATCCAAGCACACTGAAGAAGCTCCATTGTTTCTTTTTTATAGATTGGGAAACAGAGGCACAGAGCGTAGAAATGACTTGCCTGAAGTCACTGAACAGGATAGTGGCAGAACCAACAGAACAACCTAAGCCCAATACTGCAAGCTGCATTGCACTGAGCGCTTTGCGCAATTCTGGCAGGCCTTGTGTATGTGCATGGATGTGTGGGGGTGTGTATGTGCATGGATGTGTGTGTGTGTGTGTGTGTGTGTGTGTGTACATGTGCACCCACTTTGAGGGAGGAAGATGAGGCCTGGAGGAGACAACACTTAATTTGCCCGACTGGGATTTATTACTGGGATTGGCCCGATGGACTGAGCAGCTCAGAAACCACTGAGTCAGAAGAGGCCAGGGTGGGTTGTAAAGGAAGCCAGTGCCACCCTCCCTGGTTCACCCCCAGAGCACTGGCCAGTGTCCACTAAACAATCCTCCACGGGAAAACACTTAGATGCAGGGTGGAAAGCAGAGCTGCTCAGCTTCTTCTGCTGCCAACATAGCTGTTAGTGGTTGTGGGGAGGTAGGAAATGCACCTAGTGCTTCTGCATGGGCAGCAGGCCAAAGGCCTGGATTTGGCAGTATTTGGTGGAGAGATGGCTCCCTATCTGGAATCATCTTACCATGCCTCAGTTTCCCCATTGACCAAACAGGGATATTTTCCCCACCCCCTGCAGCACAGGAGATCTGGGAGGTGTCATTAGTGGCTGTAAGGTGTTTGGGTCCCACAGTGATGAGAAGCATGGACATGCCAGTGTCATGGGCAAGGCTGGGCGTGCATGTTCGTTAGGATCTGGCTCCTGTACCTCATTTTAAAACAGCCTCTTGCATGAGGTCTTACTGCTGGTAAATCAGTCGCTCCTGTGCCCTGTAGCTCCTCCAGGGGAGCAAACCAGTGCCTGAAGCCTTGGGTCCTATTCCTGCCTTTGGTGCTGGCTGCTGGGAGGAAAATGTCTCTGTTTCTCCCTGTCAGCCATATAGCTGACTTCTCCACCCAGGACCTGCTTAGAAGCAAGGTATATTAAGCTTGATGGAGCACTGCACATAGACACACTGATTCAAGGATGGGAGCTGGCATGGGTGTCTCTGCACAGCACTGCCTGCAGGCCTAACCAGGGAGGCCCTGGCTTAATATTGACAGGGACTGCCAGGCATATGGGGTGTATGTATGTGAGAGGGAGGCAGGGAGAGTCCCTTACAGTCTAAGGAGACCATGCACGTGAAAGACAGGAGAAATGCAGGGTTGTCAACCAAGATTTCAAAAAGCAACGCATGATTTTGGAGGTGCTGAAATCTCTTGACGGTGCCTCAGGCTGGAAAGGCGAAATGCCCCAAGTCACTCCTAACTTAGAAAACCTCAGTCATTGCCTCCACTTGCCAGATGGCGAATGAGACAGCAATCAAGTGACATGGTAAAGTCTGTGCCAAGTGGTTGTGGCAAAGCTGGCAACTAAGCCCAGCTTCGCGGTGCCGGCAGACCAAGTTAACCCCAGACCAGGCCTTTGCTGGCACTAGCAATGGCCAAATCTTCCTCTGTGCTTTCTCTTCATAGCTAATGTGTATGAAGGCCAGATCTACCAGCTCACTCACTAGCTAAGGGGAGCCTACAGCTGCACTGCCTCACAAGAGCTATGTAACACCCTCTCGTGTAAGAAGTGATGTGCTCTGAGACAGTTCTCCGTGTCTCCTAGGTCCTGTGTCCCAGAACATAGGAGTGAGAGCCAGGAGCATTAGGGTCTTTTTCCCACTCAGCTGCTGAGCAACCCTGGCCCTGGGTAATCACATCTCTGCTTTGTGTCTCAGTTTCTACGTCTCCAAATGGAGGACATGCTGCCATTTATAGAGCAACTGGGCATTATTAGTACTCGTCTCCAACACCCTCAGACCTGGGCTCTTCAAGTCATCAAAGCTTAGATTCCTCTGCACTTCATATCAAGGTAGTGTGTGTTCCTTCTCAGTGCCCCCACTGGGCATCATACTCTGGCAGGGCTATGCCATGCTCCTAGCACAAATTCAGGTGCTCCCCAGGCTCTTGGCCTCTTACTCCCATTTGCCTCTCACTAGTGAACTCCTTTCTCTCTGGTTCTCTTCGTTAATTGTACACTATTTCTTTTACCTAGTGAGGCACCTCTTTAGGGCATAAACAGTGTCTTGTATGCCTTTAAACAGTTTGTGAGGCCTCTATTGGTCTCCCTGTCCTTTATTGCAGCACACACAACCTAACAGAGCAGCAGTGGACAAATGCAGGCAGGTTTGGGCGTTTTTATATAGCTAGGCAACACATTTATTTGATCCCAGCTGTGTCTCAGTGACTGTTTCCTAGCCCTAATAGTGCTCACTGCTCTCCTGAGTCTTTTAGAAGAACATTTCTCTCCATGTCACCATCCCATTTGGCCTTTTATTTTTTTTAAGGCTCAAAATGCATTCAAATCCATCATCCCTTTTGCTAGCCACTCCGTGGCTGGGTTTAAATCTTCCCAGAGATGATCTATATCACTCGAGGTATTAATGAGATTTCGAATTTCCGTTTAATCAGCAAATCTTGCCGCTTTTCTGCCACAGCCTTGCACTAGGTCATTAATAAATGCACTGAAATGCAGTGGACATTGAAATATCCTCCTAGTGACCCCTTCCCACTACATCCAGTTGCTGTTTTTTCCCCACTCATTTCACCAGGGTGTGAACTTATGTATAGCCCTATCCCTAGCTGGCCAGCCCCAGTCAAGTGCTATGAAGTCTTTGCTGAAGACTTTAGTAGTGACTAGCTTCAAGCTAGCTCCCGGATTGCCTCCTGGATTAATCCTGCCTCCTGGAAAGTGCTGGACAGCCAGGAGTTGGAGGTGATCAGCATTATGCATGGCCAGGCTGCCAATAACTTCTGGCATGATGGATTTCTGGTGAACCCCATCTAGTCCTCATTCACAGCCCCCATCCGCATTTCAAACTATTCAATAAATGAAGCTTTGTTGGCAGTCTCCAGGATTTTACCTTTAGCTGCGGGTGGTCGGGCATTGGAACAGGCTACCTAGAGAAGTTGTAGTTTGCTATTCAAGGAAACTCTTGAAAGCAGGTTAGACAGACACTGATGAGGGGTGGTTTAGTCATAGCTGATCCTGCTACGGCCTTAGAAGGTCCCTTCCAGCCCTACTTTCCTATGATCCTATGAAGACAGGGTGGCTGGAAGGTAATTGCCTTGCTCACTCCCCATTGCTTAAATCAGAGGTTGAGAGAAGCCACGCAGCAGCCTTCTCCTTCTGTGCCCAGTACCAAAGAAAGGCAGAATATAGCTACTAAATTGATCCAAAGCGGGGAGGCATCTTAGCTTTGATAACAGGCCAAAAAGCCTTAAGTAACCACATGTTTGACAAGAAGAAGTGATTTGAGCGTCATCTTGGATGGTATCAGTGTGTGTGTCTGTGTGTGCGTGTGTAAAAGCAGAGCTAGCAGAGGTGATGCATGTTTACGAGAGCTCCCTTAATAATCTGGCTACAAGACACCTAGACATATGCTGACATATAGGAATTAGATGCCCAGTTGTTGTTGAAGTTCAGTAGGATTGGGGCACCTAACTCCCCTGGGCTCCCTTGAGAAACCCAACCTTTGTGACTTGGGCGTGAAGGTTGGTTGATTTTTAACCTGTTTTTCAAGCCAGCCCTTGCTGCCCTGGTCCAAAGCCCATTTGCATCAATGGAAAGGTTTCACTTGTTGATGACTTCACTGGGCTTTGAAGCCCCATCTCCACAGTCCTTCCTAGCACATCTATCCGGGCTTGTCCACTCTCCCATGGGTCCTCTGAGAAAACAGTACTTAGCTCATCAAAGGTTCCCATACCTCGTCTAGTCTATTCTGGTCTGCGTGAGCTCTATTGTGCTCATGCCTTTGGGTTGTGCATTAAATAACATGGTACTGCTATCACTTGGGCAATTGCTGGTGCCTCCTCCCTCCAGGGGAAAGGTGTATGCACTATGCAGGGAAGCGGATGCTTAATTAATACATGCGTGCATTGCTACATGTGAGAGAAGCCAAGGACTTGTGTATGCACCAAGCACTTGGAGCTGAAGCACGTGGTTTCTGGCAACCCCAGGGAAGTTCATCCTGGAGCTCTGTCTCCTGTCTTCCCCAGTCCCTACTCCTCTTCCTCCTTCACTGAGGGTTTAGAAGCCCATGGGGCCTGCCTGCAGCCCTCAGCCCCATCTATTTGTGTGTGCTCCCCTCCACCACAGTCAGGAGCACAGCTTTGCTCTGGGCATTGCTCACACCCTGTGCAGAGCTGTTCCTTGCCCAAAGAATTAACAACCAAATGTAATGTTAGTCAGCGGCAAACTTCCCTGGAGCTGGTCACGGAAGTCAAGCTCCTTTATACCACTGAGGGCTGCACTGTGCGTGCAGTTTCTCTCCGTGTTGGCCCCTGCTGCTTCCTGTATCTGGTAGCCAGAATTTTCCTCTAATGCATAACAAATTCATAAATAAATAACAAAACAAAAAAAAAAGCCTTTTTTCCCCTTCCTAACTTCCCTGCACCTGCCTCTTCTTTTTAAAGCAGTTGCTTTCCACACAGACTCTCAGCATTTCCTGCCTTACAACTGCAGCTTAACAGAATGACAAAATATTGGATTTGTTTTCAAGAGGAAAATCCGATATTCTGTCTGCAGCTCCCGACTCTGTCCCTTTTGCTTGGAAGGTTATCCTAGGAAAAGGCTCTGAGCCCTGAACAGCCACCCTCCTTTCCAGAACAGCCTGGGAAAGGCAGCAACAATTCCTCCTTAACCCTCATCATTTTTCATGCAATGGTGCAATTTCTTTGTTGACTATTGCTTAGAGCTTTTCTGGCAGATATTAACAGAGCCCGCGAAGTCTGCCTTGCAACTCCTTCGCGGCAGTACTTAGGCACCAGCAATGGGATTTTAATAGATGTATTTTCAAATTAGTTCTGGGGCTTTCAAGACTTATCAGTTAAATGAGCTTTTTCAAATTGATTCAAAGGTCACTCAGAGAGTTTTCTCTTCTCTGTTATCTCTCCCTTAAGGTTCCAGTGGCAATTGGCAAGGAAAAAAAAAATCCACAACACACAACGATAATAACCCCCAACCAACCACCACCACATCCAACCCCCCGCCCCAACCTGGAAAAATGGGCACACAAAAATGACACAATAAAATCCTGCATTGACGTGAATGTAAAGTAAAATATTCGGAGACACTTTTCTATCCCCTTCCCTTTTCAACCTAAATGCAGAAAATGGAAAGACGGGTTCACATGGATGCCACCGAGGGGATGAGCATTTGGGGTGGAATATCCGGGGTTTGGGCTTGATAACAAAGACCTGCTTGTTTTCCAGAAACAATGGCAATTTTACAGAGCTGCAGGAGTGCTAATTGCAAGTGCAGCAGCTCGGCAGGGCCCGGGGAAAGAAACAGCTCAAGATAATTTCCTTGTTGGGAAAAAAGAAGATATTTAATATTTAACCCGCGATAGGCTTTATTGGGCTCCTTCTCTGTGCGATTAGGAGCAAACAGCAAATACTTTGGGACTCAAACGCGGGAGCCGGAACAGAACAAGATTATTGCTATTATTATCATCATTATTATATAACATTATATTATTATTAATGTTATCATTCATATTATTATTAATAGTGTATGATAATGTTATTGCTATTGTTATATAATATATTATTAATAATATTATTAATAATATCATTAATATTATAGAAGAAGAAGAAGAATATGCTCAGCTAAGGATCTGATCCATGCTGTATTTACTGGCAGGGAAATTTAAGCCAAAACCGGATCAGAATCAGCCTGAAAGTGAGGCGTGTAAACGCAGCGGTGCGTTTCCTCCTAACTGATCCAGATCCGTCACTTCTGCGGATCTCGCATTTACGAGCTCGACTTCAGGGAGGCGGGAAAGGAGATGATTTTCACGACTTTATTCCTCCTCCCAGCCCCGGATCTGTTCGGGGCTGGCTGGGGGGCGATGCTAAAGGGACGGCATGTCTCGGGATTATTTGGGAATGAATCAAGCCCCAAATCTGTCGGGGCGCTGCGGGGGGAAGGGGCAGACAGGGAGGATCGCGGTTGGGACGAGCTTGTCTTCGCCCAGAGAAGCGCGTCCCCGTTAACATGACCGGGGTAACAAGGGCTGGGGAAAGGGGGCGACTACTGCAGCCTCGTGGCGGTGACCCAGGGCGGTGAAAGCCCGGCTCCGAGGGGTCCCTTTGGTGAAGGTTTCAGCTGCGGAGCCGCTGCTCTGTCGGCGAGCGGGGTTGAAAAGGCCCGGCTGGCAGCGCCCAGCGCCCACCTCGTGCGCCCGTGCGGGGTCCCGGGCGCAGCAGGGGGAATCGCTGCTCACTCGCTCCTCAGCACAGGAGCCGGCTCCTCCCGAGGGGAGCCGCGCCCGCGCCCCGGGGCGTCTCCGGGGCGCTCGGGAGGCGGCGGCCGCCGGGGGACGCCGCTTGGGAGCCCCCTCCCTGCCGCTACCTCGTGCGCTCGCAATGCCCTGGATTTAACCCGGGGAAATCGCCTCGTGACAGCAAAGCTGCACCGCCCGCTTGTTTTAAACCGGCTTCCCTCCGGAAGCAGGGGACGAACGGGCCCGGGGGCGAATGCGGAGCTGGGGCCTTTGCCCGACCCGAGCGGGAAGGGCCGGAAACGCCGGGGCGACTTCGGACACCGGCGTGTAAACGCGGATGAGTGCACCACATGCACACACATGCGTGTATGTGTAGCACACGCCCACATACATACACACACACGCATATTTATATGCGTGGGTATACACACACGCGTACATGTGTGCGATGTGTAGAGATAGATGAGCGTGCGTGTGCGTATACGTGCAGCCCCTCTGGGATGCAGGCTGGATACATCTCTGTGGGAGCGTGCCTCTGCCTGTGCCCAAGGGTGTGAACACGGGCTGGGTTTCTCCCCCGCCCCGTGCTGTCGCCCCGGTCAAGCGCAGAAGGCGCGTGCACGCCCCGAGTGGCAGGCGGCTCTGCACACGCGCCGGGTCGTTGCACACCCCCCGCATCTGCTGGGAAACGAGGTCCGTGGTGTGTCATGGATTTACGATCTAGCTGTCGTGTACCATAGGGCACGTGCGAATTGAACATCCAGGTAATCTTTAGCTTTCATAGGTACCTATAATATAATATCCTATAATATCATACAACAGCGTAGAAATCATTAGAAATAATGCTCTCAGATGATAAACATGTATGATATATTATAATATAAGCAGTGTGCGTATATGAGAGCTAAACGCCGGCGTAGCACGCCTATTTCTCATGTGCACACGCGAACATGCGTATACCTGCTCTAGATGTAACAGTCGTTTCTATTGCTCTCAAATGATTTGCGAATATGACTTTTCAATATCTCGAATTTCTTTTTTTTTTTTTCCCCGAGTATTATCCAATATCATGAACTTCAAATCCACCCTATTAAAAAGAAACGGTAAAACTAAAGAGAGCCCAATAAAAAGTCCATAATATCTCTTCCCAGCGCCGGCTTTTTAACAAAAAGAACTCTATTGACTTGCTCATAAATCTGATCTGCAGATCAAATGCTTTATAAAGTGCATCTCATAGGAGCAAGGAAAAAACACCGAATGATTTATTAGCAGAGCGCTAATTCAAGTTAAGGACAAATAAATAAGGAGATGGTGGACTGATTGTGTTGCTCAACAGAAACAACTACGTTATTGACTCCCCCCCCCCCGCAATAATAATCGCAAGTGAATTTTCTATTTCTGGATCTATTAATAAATCTTTGGCGAGCAGATTTTTGATGCTTTCCTGCTAAGTCACCTGCCGCGCAGGAGCGGGGGGACGCAACGGCATTGATGATACCTGCTTCCCCCCACCCTCCCCGGCCAGAGAAATGACCGCAGACGGTGGGAGCTGGGCCGGGGCTGAACTGGGAACGTGCTGCACTTGGGGGCTGTATTTCTGAACGCAGTTATTCCTAAAATGGCAACAATCATAATGTGTGAGCGGCTACACGCATACTTATTGTGTGTGCATATGCGCAGACACATTTCAACAAGTACACACTGCAGTGCGCAGATACGTGTGGAGGTGTATGCACACACGCATATTAGCATTTGTGACTTCTCGTGAGGGAGCACAATTTTCAGAAGAAGCCCCGATAAAATCCCTTTCAAACTCAGTATGTGTCTAGCTCCCCTTGCCTGTGTCCGAGGGGGTGGGCGCATGGAAACGGGGTACGTAGGATATAGCTTGTAGCCATGTGGGTCTAAGAAGCGTAGGTAGGCAAAACTCTTGGGATAGAGGCAAGATAATGTATTAGACCAACTAAATAGCAGCAAATTTTTTTTCTTTGCAAGCTTTCAGGCCCAAACGCCCTTCGTCAGGCAGAGGAGACACACACACATACGCACAATAGGAGGGTGGCAAACACATCTGCTTCTACCGAGTACATCCAGAAGCAGATGAAAGAAAAGAAACTAGACACATGATATATATGCATGTATGTATATATAATCTCTCTCACACGCACACACATATATGTAATATATGTGTATATGTATGTATACACACACATTATATGTACCCACGCATATTTATGTGCATATTTATGTGTTTGTCTGCACATAAACCGTATATACAATCATATAATCGTATATAATCATATAAATACACGCACACATTTATATATATACACACACACATATATATACATCATATATATATACATATATACATCATATATATAGCGACATATAAATCATATATATATGTACACACAGATAGATAGATAGATAGATAGACAGATAGATAGATAGATAGACTTCTTTCATCCACTGCCGGATGTGCTTGATCGAAACAGCTGTATTTACCAGCTCTCTTTCTGCCCTTTTGTACTCGGGATTGAGCCCAGGCAGATCGGAGTGAAACCCTTTCGGATCTCTTTCAGTTTGGGCGTTTTTAGGACAAAGATCTGTTTGGTCCTGGCTGAAGAGTGGGGCAGAGGGGGAGGAGGGAAGGGGCAATGATCCTTCCTGAGAAGAGAAACCAGCTTCTGAAGTGAAGGGGGCATGCCCATAATGCCCGGAGCAGGAGACGACGAGGGGAGAGAGGGAAGGGAGCTCGGCGGGGCCGGCTCGTCTGCTGTGAAACGATTCTCCGTGCAGGCGAGCGGCCCTTCGGCGGGTATGGCCTGCGTCCACACAGCCTTGCATGCAGATCTAAATGAAGATCCAATACGCATGGTCCATCCAGCCCCACCGCCGTGGTCCTCCCCCGCCCCCAGCGCAGGCATGAGTCCTGCGGGTGGGTGTACAAGTCCCCCGCCCGGCCGGCAGCCCCGTTTCAGCGGCGGCGGTGCGGGACTCGCAGGCTTTTTGATCCCCGCCAAGGATGCGGCGGAGGGGGAGGCAGCAGCTCCTGGCCCACAGACGAGGCGAAGCCAGGCTAGACACCGATGCGGGCTCCGGCTCAGTCCCCTCCGCACCGGGGCAGCCGGCGGCCGGCCCCGAGTGCCCCGCAACCCGGCTCCCGGGGCCGGAGACAACCGGAGCAGGCTGGCGGGCGGGATGCGGGGAGCCCCATGCCCGGAGCGGCCTGATCCTCCCCCGGCTGGGAAGGGGAAGCGGATCCGGGCTCGGGTGTAGAAGGAGCCGCTGCCAGCCCGTGTCGCGCCGCCTGGGCCTGCAGCCCCGCGGCCCGCG
>NW_017729018.1:5576225-5577800 GCF_001723915.1 Gavialis gangeticus | reverse complement strand
GGGCCCCGCACCGGGCTGTGCCTCGGGGATTGCTTTTCTAGACGTGCGATGCAACCGCGAGGCCCTGCCTTTTGCTTCCCCCTTCCTCCTCTCCCACTCGCCAAATCCGGTTCCGCTCCGGAGTTGCCAGGCCGAGAGGATGCGGAGCAGGGAAACGAAAAAGAAAAAAAGAAAGAAAGAAAGAAAAAGAAAGAAAGAAAAAAAAAAAGCCGGATCGATTGGCGTGACTGTGATGAATTAGGGATAGTAATTCGAAGGTATCGATTGGAGCTGCTGGACGAGGCCTGGCCCCGTCCCCCCCTCCATATAATTCCGCTTTAAGAGACATCAGTGCCACGCGTACGCAGAGGCGATGCAAAGCGGGCGCGGGGCGAGGCGACGTCAGGGGTTCAGCAAAAGTCCCTGCGGCTGGGCCAAAAAGAAAGAAGAAAAGCTCACACGGGGAAATGCGAGCCAGCCCCGCGCCTTCCAGGCAGCCTGCCGATGCCCCCAGCCTGCCTGCTGCGGCACCTGCCCGTGTGGACGCGGCCGGAGTCGTGTTAAGGCCGCCGTGGGAAGCGCAGCACCCAGGGCCGCGGGTGGGACGGCTTACAGCGCACGGGACTGGCGGCATCTGCACCGCCAGGCCTCGGGGCCTGGGCTCGCACGGCGGCGGCCGAGCCCGAGCCCGAGCCCGAGCTCTGCTGCGTCCCGTTTTGGAACCGGACACTGGGCTTGGCCCGGGTGATTCTGGGACTGATTTAGCCTTTGCAGTGAGATTATGTGTCTGTCTATGCACGCGCGCACACACGTATAGACACACACATACCCCTCCAGGCCCAGCCACCCGCCGCCCCACCCCTTGGCACAGCCACCCGGGCCCTCACCGACTACTGTTGCTCGCGCAGCCCTTGCCTTCACGCGGGCCCTCCCCGCCGTGCAGCCAGCTCCGCGCTCCCGCTCCCCGGGCCCCGCCCGGCTCCGTCTGCCCGCGCCGCCGGAGCTGCCCCGGCTCCCCGCGGGGTGGCTCAAGGAGTCCCAGCCAGTCTCAGCCTGGGCCATGCCAGGACCTTGGCAGAGGGCTGCAAAGACAGCCGGCCGCCCCTCCCCGACACGAGCAGCACGGGCCTCATTTCCAAGAGGTCCCCTTTTATTTCGCTTTTGCTTTGCTCTTGTCCTCGCTCCGCTTTTTCCCGGAGAAATAGGATCGTCGTTATTATTGTTCTTTTTTGAAGCAGAACACGATCTTTCCCCTTCCGAAAAGGGGAATGTTTTCGTGAACAAATCTATTCTGGTCCTCGCCCTGCAAATACCTTGTGTGGTCGCAGTGCCCTGAATTTAATCCGGGGAAATCGCTTTGTGAGAACAAAGCTGCACGTTGTAAGGTTATTATCTCTATAGATATTTGTGTGTGTGTGTGTGTATGTCCCTATCTATCTATCTATCTATCTATCTATCTATCTATCTAGTTCTATATATAATAAGCTGCCTGCATTTAATGGCTGGCCCATACTGCAGGGGGATCGTTTTCTTTTCCGGGTGTCCCGGTTTCAGAGGTGCCAGCGAAATAATCCTGAAAGGGGCCTTGAAATGCTT
>NW_017729018.1:5569241-5571225 GCF_001723915.1 Gavialis gangeticus | reverse complement strand
CATACTGCAGGGGGATCGTTTTCTTTTCCGGGTGTCCCGGTTTCAGAGGTGCCAGCGAAATAATCCTGAAAGGGGCCTTGAAACGCTTTTCCTATCCTGCGGGCTGAATTTTTATTTTCAACGAAACCGTATTTTCCCATTTAACCTAAACGATCTTTATATGTGTACTATGCTCCGGAGGAGATCGCTTTTATTTTTCATATATATATGTCTATATGTGTGTGTGTGTGTGTGTATATATATATATATATATATATATATATATAATTGCATTCACATATATTAAATATGTATATACATACACACATATTAAATACCGGTGTGCAAATGGGGAGCGGAACCGATCCTATATTCCCTAATTTTATTCTCATCGTTGTTATTAGCAAAACTGCAGTTTAACGCGTGCCAGGGCGGCACAGTGTGCAGCCGAAAGCTCTGGATTGAAAGAGGGGGGCTGTCACCTACCGCAAAGCAGCAGCCGAGCGACCAGAAAGTTTGTGGAGGATTTCTGCCGTGGGAAGGGACGCATGGATTTGAAAAGGGGAAGAATAAAATCTGGACTTGTTGAAACAATATTGCGCGCGGATTTAGCCCGGGGTTGTCCTGAAGCTCTGAAGTTTTCACAGCCCACCCTCCGCCTGCACAGCGTATTTAATCTCTCTAGCTGCGCACGCAAATAAAACCCAGGCCTTCTATATTCCAGCGAATCCTTGAATCTTTATGTTTCCATTTTTTTTTGGAATTATTTTTATTTTTATTTTGGCGAGTCAGAAATAAAACACCAACTGCTCAATTAGATTGAACAACAGGGGTACTTAAAAAGCCAATTGCGGCAGTGTTTAAATCTTTATTTACCAGAACCTTGTAAAGGCAGGAACAATTTGCATTCTATTAACTGCTTTTCAATAGGGCATCGACTGGAACTAAAGGATGCCACTATCCTGCCCTAATTAAAGAGCAACTGAATTACACTAAATACATATGAATACTGCTATACGCCCATAAATAACCCCCGACACCTCGCTATATGAGCGGAGGGCTTCATCAGACGGGAGATCTCCCAGGCTCTGTTAAGATCTGCTCAGACGCGCTGACACTAGATGGCTCACGGGTCATATGCAATTAAAAAAAGAGCCCAATCCAGCTCTCTGCACCCACAAGACATAGACGCTATGATATAGAGGTACTATATGGTATGTCGGCATCATTCTAACATTATGATTATACCGTATTATAATGATGGTGGGTATACATCATTTAACGTATACGTTATATAGGCACCCGCGGATCCCCTGGATCAGGGGGGACGGCGGGGGGTCGTGGCCTTGCTGCCTCCTTCCAGGCCGGCTGGAAGGGAGCCCGAGCCCCCAGGGGGTCAGGGAGTGGCGGGGAGGTGTGTGTAGCCCCCACCCCAGGACCCCACGGACACGAGCGGCGTCTCTCGGAGCAGGCTCCGGCCCCCGGCACAACGGTGCTGCGGGAGTGCGGGCGGGGAAGAAACCACGGTGCGTTTCCAACTGCGGAAAATCGACGCGGGTCAATATTTATTGCGTGCATCGCGCCTCGGCTGCCATGCCACGGCGAGCCCCCCCCAGCCCGGTGGGAAGGCGACGTGCCCCCGTCTCTTGCGCCCACACGCCCGCAGACACACGCAAGTCGGGACGCGGGGGGAAAGGCTCCACCCCGGGTCGTCTAGAAAGCCACGCACATATTCAAAGGGCGCCGTATAAAACATATCCATGGGACGCGAAATCCTGTCTTCATGTATGAGAAAGGAGGCTGAAGGGAGGCCCCCCCCCCCCGCAGCTAAGCGCGTTTAACATGCCAGGATGCACCCCAGTGCTAGCTGGTGTGGCGGGGGGGGAATGGGCAGGCACCCTCAGCCTTTCCGCCCGCAGCCAGCCAGGCCGCCCACCCCACAGGCTTTACAGTTCACAGGTCGGGCTCTGGGATCTCCTGGAGCTAAGGGTGCCCTAGAGAGCCC
>NW_017729018.1:5568016-5569224 GCF_001723915.1 Gavialis gangeticus | reverse complement strand
GCCCTCCAGCGAGCCCCCAAGCCGTACGGGCAGCACATCTCCCTCCACTGAGTACGGTCCAGGCTCCAGCCCCCAGGGGCAGCGGCTGCATTTTCAGAGCCTAACTCCCCTGCGTAGAAAGCCCGGCTGTGCTGCGAAAGGGAAAAGCCGAAGGGGAGAGGAACCGGTCATCCCGAAGGCAACTCCTTGCCCGGGCGCTGGCTAATGGATTGGCCGGGCCATTTGTAAAATGAAGGAGCTAAAACATCGATCCAGCGGGAAGGGGGAGGGGAAGGGCCTGGAGCAGCTGACTTCTGAGCCATTCAGCCCCGCGAGGAAGCAGGCCGAGGGGCGCAGAGCCCAGGCCAGGATCTGGGTCTCGCAGGGGCTGAAGGGCGAGGGCGAGAGCAGCTGGGGGCAGAGGTGGCTGGACACCCTACAGACGGGGGGGCCCTACTGAGGGCAGGCAGACAGGTGGGTGGGAGGACGGATGGATGAAGGAGGGCGGTGGATGGATGCCTGAAGCCGACACGAGCCACCAGCAGCATTTGCACTCCTGGTCCCGCTGACCTCTGCTCTCTGGCGCTGCGGGCTGGCAGCGGGAGGCCGCGGGGGGGCGGCGGCTAAATCGCATTTCCTCGCCCGCCCGGCGGTTTAAAGACTTGAAACACTCGGTGAGGCGGGGCGGGCCGGGCCGGGCCGGGGAGAAGAGTCCGAGCGCCAGGGCCCGCGGCCCAGGCAGCACGGCTGGGGGAGAGCACCACCCTGCGTGTGCGCGTGCGTACGTGTCTGTGTGTGTGCGTGCTCCCTTCCTGGGTGTTAAATCTGTGCGCCACTAACGACGCGTGTGCACCGGCTCGGCTCACCGCGCACACAACCCCGCGCACCCCGGCAGTGTGCACACAGACATCTCCCCCCGCCCCCCGGCCGTGTGTCAGGGTTAGCAATGCACACCCCCGGCCGCGTGTCAGGGCTAGCGATGCACACCCCTCGGCCGTGTGTCAGGGCTAGAAATGCACACCCCCGGCCGTGTGTCAGGGCTAGAAATGCACGCCCCTCGGCTGTGTCAGGGCTAGCGATGCACACCCCTCGGCCGTGTGTCAGGGTTAGCAATGCACACCCCTCGGCCGTGTGTCAGGGCTAGCGATGCACACCCCCGGCCGCGTGTCAGGGCTAGCAATGCACACCCCCCGGCCGTGTGTCAGGGCTAGAAATGCACACCTCCGGCC
>NW_017729018.1:5567305-5568006 GCF_001723915.1 Gavialis gangeticus | reverse complement strand
TCAGGGCTAGCGATGCACACCCCTCGGCCGTGTGTCAGGGCTAGAAATGCACACCTCCGGCCGCGTGTCAGGGTTAGAAATGCACACCGCCGGCCGCGTGTCAGGGCTAGCGATGCACGCCCCTCGGCTGTGTCAGGGCTAGCGATGCACACCCCCCGGCCGTGTGTCAGGGTTAGCGATGCACACCCCCGGCCGTGTGTCAGGGTTAGCGATGCACACCCCCGGCCGCGTGTCAGGGCTAGCGATGCACACCCCCGGCCGCGTGTCAGGACTGGCCGCGCACACACGCACGCACACACGCACACACACACCAGCAGTGTCAAGCTGCCCCCCTCCCCCGCCGGTTCAATCCGGGCTCCTCCGCTCGCCTCCCCCCGCGGGGCGCCGGCGGCACCCCCAGCCCCCTACCTGCGAGCCTCAGCGCCGACATCCTCTGAAACTCGGGCTCCTGCAGCCACTTCCACATCCTCCGGAAGGTCTCCCGGCCCGACTTAAGCTTACTCCAGGGCTTGGGGTTCCGCAGCAGGTCCGAGAGGGTGCCCTGAGAGCGGCACAAGATCCTCTGGGCAAAGATGGCTTGGGGGATGCTGTACCTCTTCAGCTCGGCCGTGATGCGCTGCGCCACCTCCTTGGTGTTGATCTCCTCCACCTGCCCGGAGCCGCCGGCCTGCGAGCCGGAGGTGGAGGCCTGCCGCTCCCGC
>NW_017729018.1:5566500-5567286 GCF_001723915.1 Gavialis gangeticus | reverse complement strand
CCCCCTGCCGCTCCCGCTCGCCCAGCAGGGCGCCGTTGGGCTGGGCGTGCGGCGGCCCGTGCGGGTGCATGCCATTGAGCGGCGGCATCATGCCCGAGCCGGGCGCGCCCAGCCCGCGGGCCAGGTGCTCCTCGCTGCGGGACAGCATGGCCGCGTGCGAGTCGAAGCCGCCGGGCGAGAGCATCTTCTCGTTGGCCAGGTGCCCGCCGGGGCCGTAGGGGGCCAGCGGCTGCTGGCCGTTGTGCAAGGAGCCCAGGCCGTTGGGCAGCGGGGACAGGGGCTGGCCCATGGCCGGCATGTCTTTGGGGTAGTGGCCGTAGAGGTTGCCCATGGAGGCGAGGCCGCGCTCGTCGCGCATGAGGGTGAAGCTGCCGCTCACGTTGCCGGCCAGGCGCTGGTGCGGGTGGTGGTGGTGGTGGTGGTGGTGCGGGTGGTGGAACTTGTCGGACACGGTGGAGATGGGCGGCAGGTGCTGCAGCGGCGTCAGCGTCGTGTACGTGCTGCTCAGGCTCATGCCGGACGGCGACTCGCACGACATGCTCATGGCCGGGTGCAGCGGCGCCGCCAGGCTGTGCTCGGCCCGGTAGTCGCCGCCCTCCAGGATCGAGGCCATGCTGGACACCATGGCGGGCCGGCCGTGGCTCACCAGGTTGCGGTGCGAAGCCTGGCGGCTGTGCGCGGGGCTCAGCAGCTCCCCCGCCTGCGAGTGCGGCACGCCGTGCAGGTTGCCCAGGTTCTCCATTGTAAGTTCCATGGTGCCCGGCGCGGCCCGGCCCGGCGCGGCCC
>NW_017729018.1:5564844-5565970 GCF_001723915.1 Gavialis gangeticus | reverse complement strand
CCCCCTCCCCCCCCCCACGCGGGGACGCCGGGACTCGCTGCCCACGCGCCGCTGGGAAATGAATGAACTTCTGTCCGCACCCCCCGGCCCGGGGAGCGGCGCGGCTGAGGGCCGGGCAAGGCGGGGGCGGGCCGGGCAACGCGAGGCTGCTGGGCCCGGGCGCGGAGGGCAGCTGAGAGGCGGCGGCGGACCACCATGCGCCGGGTGCATGCAGGCAGCTGGCTTCCTGCCCCCGCCACGGGCTCCTTCCCTTCCGCGTGTCTGCTCCTGCGGGTTCCCTTCCTCTCCGCGTAGCCAGGCGGCTCTGCGCCCTCCTTCCTGCCTCCCTCTGCCTCTGTGCAGTGCGGGGAAGTCTCTGTCTGCATGCATGCGGACATGCATGCATGCGGACGCTGTGCGTGTGTAGAGCAGGTCTCTAGCTGCATGCGTGCATAAATACATGCACACATATATACATACCCTGCGTGTGTGTGTGTGTGTGTGTGCAGAGGACGCATCTGCATGCATGCATATATACACACCTACTGTGTGTGTGTGGAGGAAGTATCCATCTGCATGCATAAATACATACATACATCAGGACATATGTACATACCCTGTGTGTGCGTGTGTAGGGGAGGCATCTGCGTGCATGCACATGCATACATATATACATACATACACTGTGTGTGTGTGTGTGGAGGACGTATCTACTGCACGCATGCATACACAGTGACACACATCTTGTGTGTGCGCGCGTGTAGAGGAAGTATCTATCTGCGTGCGTGCATACACACATACACAGTGACACACACTTTGTGTGTGCGCGCGTGTAGAGGAAGCGTCTATGTGCATGCACACATACACACTGTGTCTGCGTGTGTAGAAGTATACCTGCATAATACACGCTGTGTGCGTGTAAAAGAAGCATTGATCTGCATGCATATCTACATACATACCCGGGGCGGGGGGGTATGTTCACTTAGGGCCACACCGAGCCAGGTTCTGCTGTCGGGAGTGGGGGGTGTTGGGGTGGGGGCCACAGTGAGTACGCGGTGCCTTGCAAAGGGCCCTCCACCGCCCGGCGGGCCGCCGGGCTCCCTGCCCCTGGCAGCGCCTCCCCGGGGGGCTGCGGAAGCCCAGGGCG
>NW_017729018.1:5562510-5564621 GCF_001723915.1 Gavialis gangeticus | reverse complement strand
GGGGGGCCGGGCGCAGGGTCCCTGGGCACGCGGGGCCGGGGGCGGGGTGGGGCAGGCCCCCTCCGGCTCGCCGCACACCCCGGACACCGGCCAGGGAAGGGGCTGTCGATAAATCCATGGCGATCGCCATGGCTCAGGCACAGCTGGAAGCGCTCAGAGGCTCGGGGACGTCAGCTGTGCGTGTGTCACTGGAGACAGTGCTAGGCACACAGTATAAGCGCCCGGCAGGCGAGGCTGCAAACTTTACTCAGGTGAGTCGCTTTCTTGTCTTCGGCAGGACTGCTTACGAAGAGCGGGTTTGCTGGATAGGACCCCCAGGTGTTGTCGGGTTGGTTTGGCCTTGCTTGCAAGGAGGGCAGGCAGTTTGGTTTTGCGGGGGGCGGCCACCTTTAGAGACCTGGTGGCAAAAGGTGATTCACTCTGCATGCGTGCAGGCGTGACCCAGCATCCCGCATCTCCATAGCACAACCGCCCCGCTCGCTGGAAACCCGAGTGCCCCGCGCTCCGCCCGGGCAGGCGTTTAGGATAACGTTTGCACGTTGAAACTCCTGCTCTTTACATTCAGATCAGACACGCGCACTAAATAGCTCCTTGGAGAGAGAGGCAGACAGTAGGTCAGACGAGAAAACACGGGCGTGCAGAAGGATAGACAGACAGGCAGACAACAAAATATCACCTCTCGTCTTTCTAGGGAAAAAGCAATACTGAAATCGGAGCATATTCTTCGGTTTCAAGAATAAATGCAGACAGACATAAATAAGTGAACGGACCCAAAAGGACAAAGACTGCAACGTTCACGGAGACTCCAGCTAATATTCAAATTGATATTGAAACAGTTCCAATATTTTCAGTCTGTTCTGAGTCCTTTCAGGTCAATACATGCTGGTTTCCAAAGCTTTATTGGACTATGTAAAAAAAATCTATAGCTTACCATTTTTAAAGCATTACTAACTATTCCGAAGCTTTGGATTTAATAAGGGCCATCAATAGAGAACACGTCTATTCCTTTGGAAATCATCTTCCAGCCCTCTAAATCTATTACAATAGCCTGCATGAGACAAATCATTGTAATGCGTTTGGGGGGTGGGGGGATAGAAGTCTCCATTTAGCTGCTATTGACCCAGATGCACTGCACCAGCCACCCTCCAAAACCAACACAACAAGTGTAATTTATGCGGAAGAAGAGGCATTTCGACGCGGAGTCTTTTATTTTAATTATTGTCAGCTTTCCTCGCTGGATCCAGCCCCTTCCCCTGGAATCGCTGGGCAGTTTCTTTCTGGAAGGTAAAAACCTGGGAGAAGTGTCAGCCTCCCACTCCCGAGACAGCGATGGGGAAAGCAAGCGGCGCCTGTGTGCGCGCGTGTGTTGCACACGTCATTTGCTTCGGAATACTTGAAGCCCTTCTGCCCAGCACCCATCTGTCACCCCCTGCACACCTAGTTGCTCATGTTTGCAGCAGCCGCACACCCCACTTCAGTGCACTGGCAAATGCACCCCCACCCTTGCAGCTGCACCTGCTGCACCGCTTCCTTCCGACGTGGAGCAAACCCGCATCCCCGCACCGGGTTCACACTCCGCATTCACGCGGCTTCTTAACGGCACCTGAATATTCAGGCTAAATACCCCCAGCGCGATCAGGAAGCTCCGTCTCCTTCCTTCCCTCCCCGCTTTGCAGAGATGTACGACAGCTTCTTGCTCAAAAGTTCCCTCCGGAAAAAAAAAAAAAATCTTTGCTTTCACTACGGAGGATGGTTTTCACTCTTGCTCCTTTTCCTAGTAAAAGGGAGGTGGGGGGGAGCATCATAAAAATCAGCCCTGGAAGCAGGTATTTTATTGCCTTAGTCTGCGGTAGGCCTCGTCCGTGACAATAAATGAATACCAAGCGCCTGGAAGAGGGGGCCGAGCGGGGATTGTCGCCAGGCTCCCGGGGGCGAGACTGGAGCCCGGGGTGGGTCCAGCGGCCCGAAGCAGCAGGCGGCTGCCAGCCCCTGGGCAGGGCTCGACCTCCCGGCCTGGCCCCGCAGGATGCAGCAGGTCCAGGCCGGCGAGGGAGGCAGGACACCGCGGGGGGAAGCTCCCCACCAAGCCCCGGGGAAGTCTGTCGCTGTCC
>NW_017729018.1:5561603-5562192 GCF_001723915.1 Gavialis gangeticus | reverse complement strand
GGAAGGGGCGATCTCCGGGCTGGCTCCGCCATCCCCTGACCCCAGGCCCCTTCCCCCCGCCTTTCCCGCTGCCAGACCCACCCCGCAGTCGCTTCGGGGCTTCCCGCAGGGATCCCCAAAGCATCGGCCCTAGGTACGAGCCCGGGGCTTGCTCCCGGCAGTCCCCGTGATGGGGGCCTGGCAGCGCCGCTGTGCAGGAGGGGGTGTCGGGGCTCCTGCAAGGTTTATTCCTTGTGCCCTCTTCCTCCAAACGCCGCTACTTCGCAGTTGCCTCGCTCGCTGCCTTTCCGTGCGCCTACGCGCGCGTGCCTGGGCATGGGGCTGGGCAGCGCTGCCACGTGTGTGTCGTGCCATCTTCCACGCTCACCCTCACCATCCCTCGCAGCGTTAGAGGCCTGTGGCGGGGCCTGGGAGCCGGGCCCAGGACGGCCCGGTTGTGCTTGGGGAATGGGGCTGCGGAAAGGCTTCCCGACTGCTCTCATCGCAGGGAGTATCCGGGTCCGCAGGGAAATGTCACTTGTATCCTGTGGATACGGCATGAAACGGTGTTTGCTTTAAGGAGACTACACGGAGGATTTGTAGCATAAAG
>NW_017729018.1:5551126-5551450 GCF_001723915.1 Gavialis gangeticus | reverse complement strand
ACACGGAGGATTTGTAGCATAAAGGAATACAAAGTCCCCCACTGAGATCGCTTTTTGATCTTGCAATGGATTGCAGACAGAGACTTTCCAGCCTGCCACCTCGAGGCCCGGCGCCGGGACGGGGAGGGGGACGGCTGGGACAGGGGCAGGGGACACAGCCCCGGCCTGAGTGCGGGGCATGGGCCCGTGCGCTATGTCCTCTGCAGCTCGCTGAAACCCGCAGCAGGGGCGGCTCCCGGGCAGGGACGCCCGCAAAGCCGGGGCCGCCGCGAGGCAGCGCGGGGCCGGGCGGGGGCCCGCGGAAGGACGCGTGGGTCAGCTGCG
>NW_017729018.1:5549839-5550386 GCF_001723915.1 Gavialis gangeticus | reverse complement strand
CCGCGGCCCGGCGGGACGGGGGCCGAGGCCGAGGCCGAGGCCGCCCGCTCGTGTGGCTGGATGCACGGCCGGGGCGTGTGCGTGTCCCGCCGGCAGGAAGCGGGCTGCGTTTGGACGGCCCGCCCGGCCCGGGTCCCCTTCCCTGCCTCTGCCAGCGACAGCTGCATCCTATTGATCTCTCCCGGCCGGGCTCGTTTCCTCGCTCTGTTTCATCCTCCTCTCCCCGCTCCTCGGCCGCTGGGCGCCGGGGGCAGAGCCAGGGGCAAGCGCCGCTGCCACCTTGCCCTGCAGGGACCCAGGCCACCGGCCCGGGGGCGCCGGCGAAGCTGAGCCCGCTTACCCCCACCCCAAGCCCTGGCCCGGCTGCAAGCTGCCCCCGCCGCGGGAGCTGCCCAGGCGTCGGGAAGTTGCAGATGTGAAGTCCCCTGCCTCCTGCTCTCCATCATCTCCCCCGCACACCTGCTAGCACTCGGGGCTGGAGAGGAGGGAACTGGCTACTGAGATGACACGATTTTTAAGACCCTTTATTTAAACAAAAAAAATGGGG
>NW_017729018.1:5543968-5544839 GCF_001723915.1 Gavialis gangeticus | reverse complement strand
GAGATGACACGATTTTTAAGACCCTTTATTTAAACAAAAAAATGGGGGAATGATGACAACCGCATACCAGGGATGTCCCGCTGCTTCTTGCTCCCAGTCTCGGGCGCCGGGAGCCCGCATAAAGCTAGTGCGTTGGAGCGATTTCTCGTCTGCACGGAGAAGCCCTACCACTGAGCCCGGCTGTAAAGCAAAAGTTATACGCCTCGACATGTAGCTGAAGGTCCCCGTGGCCCGCTGCGGAAGGGCAATGCCAGGCGCAGGCATGTCCTCGAGCAGGTTTAAATATGAAATCTCGGTTGCAAGGGACGTGGGGTCGCGAGGGGCTCCGCGGCGGGGAAGCGGGCACGTCTCCCCGGCACAGCCAAGGCATAAAAGTTCCCCGAGGTTCCCGGATAGCAGCACAACCGCCTGGCAGGTGAATTATTTAGTGCCTATAGATCCCCGTGCAAACCCTTTCATTTCTCTTCCAAATATCTTATAGCGCAGCCTTTGCCTAGAGATGTCTCGATTTTACAACAATCAACTGTAAGGCAAATACCGTGGCAATTTCTGCTAATCGATTTTCCATACAATGGCCCCCAGATGATGTTTTAAAATGTGAGAAACTAAAATGTGTTGGTTTAAATAAGACTTTTGCAATCGATAGCTTAAAAAAGGAGACTTTGATAGTCGTTCTTGAAGGGGATTCAAAGCTTTCACCTCCTGAGCAAAACCGGGGGGGGGGGCACCAAAACCCAGCGGCAACAAAAAGATCCAGGCTGAGAAAGTTGCACTGGTGCTTGGGGAGAGGGCAGCTGCATCTCTGCGATCCTGGTGAGGGACCCGAAGTTACCTCGTAGATAAAGAGGTTTTCTCCCACCACTGAATGCAC